>NW_009647422.1:1192886-1250215 GCF_000708025.1 Charadrius vociferus | reverse complement strand
TTCCTGCTGTTTATTTTCCATACAGCTCTACACCAATCAGCAAATTTACCCACTGTGTAAGACCCTTTTGTGTCTATGAAACAAATAAATATCTTCCTTCTGTGAGATGATCCTCATGTCAATAACTAGGCATGTGTAGATCCTGGTAAACCTCAGGTTCATTTTTTTTTTTTGGTGGCCAGGAACTGCACATCATGAAAATGTTTGCACCTTTGTTTCTCAGCCCTTCCCGCTCTCTTCAAAGAAGAATTAAGAAACGAGGAAGCCACAGAGGGTGAAGTGGTCACTCTGCGCTGTGAGCTGACCAAAGCCGCTTCAGTGGAGTGGAAAAAAGGACACACAGTACTCAAACCTAGCGAGAAATACAAAATGAGGCAGAAGGATGTCACTGCAGAACTGGTGATCCATAATCTAAATGAGAGTGATGCTGGTGACTATACCTGCGTGTGTGGGGATAAGCAGTCCACAGCTTCCTTAGCAGTACACGGTAATAACCGATTTCGTCTAGATGTCCTCGTTATGGAGCTTATGGTTTGAATTCATTTTTTTTCTCCATGTTTATTGTTATCTCTGAGTTATTCTGTTATTATCTGTTAATATCTCTGTTATTCCTGAGTCTGAGTTTGCCCGTTATAGTCATGGGAATTAATTTGCATTTTGTGATTTAAGGGGAAAAGCCTCCATCCCATTTCCTAACACAAAAGTGTTTTTAGGGACCTGATTCCTAAGGCAGACGTGAGGTCAGACCCAAAGACAGCTTCCCTGTGACATACTCGCCTTTCCTTCCCCCCGCCGTGCCCTTTCCCCAGGAGGATGTGTTTGCTGCTCCAATTTAACCCTGTGTCCGTTGCGTCCTCAGCGCTGCCCGCACGCATCAAGGAAGGCCTGAAGGAGGAGGAGGTGACAGAAGGTCAAGCAGCCACCCTGCGCTGCGAGCTGACCAAGGTTGCTCAAGTAGAGTGGAGGAAGGGAAGCAGTGTGCTCAAAGTCAGCGACAAATACAAAATGAGACAGGAAGGCACAGTCGTGAAGCTGCTTATCCACGACGCAGAATTGAAAGATGCTGGAGAATACACTTGTGTGTGTGGAGAACAGGAGACAACAGCTGCCTTGATAGTGCATGGTAAAAACCATATACATATATCTGTATTATTGTGTATTTCTACGTCAGTCCATCTCTATTGTTTGGTGTTCACCTATGGCTGAATTTGTTTCTTTAAATTTGTAAGCTGTCTCCAAGATCTGGTTGCACCCAGGCTGCTTTTGTGTTCCTGTCTATTGATTTGTCCGAAGTCCCAGAATTATGAGGAAAGGAAGCTCTTTCCACCCTAAAATGTCTCTCTGCTTCTGTACTACCCCATCCCTCCCTTCACCTGTGTACCACCTGTCATTTTTAATGTCCTCTGTCCGTTTTGTGACCTTCAGCCCTGCCTGCACTTTTCAAAGAAGAACTGAAGGACTTGCAAGCCGTGGAAAGCCAAACAGCCACTCTGCGCTGTGAGCTGACCAAGGCTGCAGCTGTGTCATGGAAGAAAGGACACAAAATACTCAGGGCAAGTGAAAAATACATCATGCGACAGGATAATGTCCTTGCTGAGCTGGAAATTTGTGATCTAGAGCTGCAGGATGCGGGAGATTACACCTGTGTGTGTGGAGACCAGCACACCACGGCTTCTCTGACAGTGAATGGTAAATTCGTCTCGCAGATGACTGTTCATTTTTTTTTGTTTGTTTCTCTGAAATATTCTGTTGCTGTACGAAGTGTTCACTTGTCAGCTTTTTCCGAGGAATTAGTGTTCGGGAAAGGAGAACTTCTTGTTCTGACACTTAATTTTGGTCTCATATTCCTGAAAAAGGGAGCTGAGGCCATGACTATTTCTCCATGCAGACAAGCTGCTATGTTGTAAGTTTGAGGGAATAGTGCCTAGGAAGTGCTCCTGGTAGACCAGCTGAGATGTCCTGCCCCCATGGAGGGTGGCCCTGTGATAAACTCTTTAGATTGCATCTTGAATCCATCCAGCCTGTTCTACTTTGACCTGTCAGCTCAGCACTTCTTTTCTTACTGTCGCTGCTGGATTTAGTTTTCCAGATCATCATAGTGATAACCTCAACCTCAGCCTCAGTGGCCAAAGTCCCTGACTTGGCCGGATTTGAACTTCAGTTGAGGTTTCATGATGCTGATCTCGAATGCAGAGGTGTTAGCTTAAATACACTATCTATTGACTTTCCATTCCCAGCCCTGCCGGTGCTTTTCAAGGAAGAACTGAAGGATGAAGAAGTCCAGGAAGGAGCATCAGTCTCTCTGCGATGTGAATTAACCAAAGCAGCTCCAGTGCAGTGGAAAATAGGGTCCAAAGTGCTCAAAGCAAGTGACAAATATCAAATGAGACAGCCTGGCACCACTGCAGAGCTGGTCATTCATGACCTAGAAGTAAAAGATGCTGGAGATTATACGTGCGTTTGTGGTGACCAGAAGACAACAGCAACTTTAACAGTTCATGGTAAAAAGACCTTATTAAAATTAATAAATAGTTCTATAGATAGACATCACTCTGAAATTCATCTCTTTCTGCCCTGGGTCAATAGCTTGTCCTTGTTTTTTCCCCTTTCTCTTCATTCTATGTATAGCTCATTTCTTACAGAGAAAGACTACCTCAGGGCAAATTTTTGGGTCATTATTAACCTTCCCTCCATTTAAAAGGAGAAAATTAGATGTTTCTTCTGTCTTAGTCCCCTCTTCTTGGACATTTACATTTTCCAGCTCTTCCCCTCACCCACACCCCCACACTTCCCTTCAGCCAACCACAGTTTTCTTCAAAACACACATGTACGGTCTGTCAGGCCCTCTGCTCTCCAGGCACTGCTCAAAGGACACCTGAGGGTTGGGGCAGCAGAAGGAGGAGGCGATGTCGCTCTGCTGGGTGACTTAGCCACAGCTGCTCCTGGGGGTACCAGATACTTTAAGTAAGTCAGCTTGGAGAAGGCAAGGCTCTGGGGAGATCTTATAGTGACCTTCCAGTACCCGAAGGGGGCCTACAGGAGAGCTGAGGAGGGACTTTTTACGAGGTCATGTAGTGATAGGACGAGGCGGAATGGCTTCAGACTGGAAGAGGGGAGATTTAGATGAGATATCAGGAAGAAATTTTTCACTCTGAGGGTGGTGAGGCACTGGCGCAGGTTGCCCAGAGAAGCTGTGGCTGCCCCATCCCTGGAGGTGTTCAAGGCCAGGTTGGACGGGGCTTGGAGCATCCTGGGCTGGTGGGAGGTGTCCCTGCCCATGGCAGGGGGGGTGGGACTTGATGATCTTCAAGGTCCCTTCCAACCCAAACCGTTCTATGAGTCTATGAGTTGAGTTACCATTTCAGAGCTTGCTACCTCTAACTGAGGTCTGAAGGATGCAGGGGTCAACACCTCTGTGTGTGGGGATCAAGACTACTTGGACACTTAGGTATCAAAAAAAACCCCTCAACAACACAGGTTATCAGCAGTTATACTTTTCTGTCTCCTGCTAGCTCCTAATAAACCAACCCAGAAATAAATCCTTGTATTATGTTAATGATCTCATCACTTGTTGTTCTGCTCTCCTCTCATTAATGAGTATCCATTTTAATGGAGTATCAGACCTTGGCTCTGAGAAACTGACTTGGTCAAAGAGACCCAGTTCTGTCCGCTCCAGCATTTTTCCAAAAATTTCTGGCTTCCCTCAGGCATGCTTTTTCTGAGGCATCTGGGGAGTAGTTTATATTCTGTACCCACTGACAGTAGCTGTGCACAAGGCACATTTGTGTTGATAGTATTTCTGTAGGTTGTTCTGTCGTTGGGTTATGATTTGCAAAATGGGGAATAGTAAGAATCTGAAATTCTTACTTCATGTAGTGGCCTTTCAAACTTCAATTTAAAACCAGAGGTAGCTTTATATTGAAATCCGGCTGCTTTGATGTAGATGGGGCTACAAGTTTTTAGTAAAAACAAAACAGAAAATAACAATACCGGTGTCCAAGCAATCATACCCGTGTAGGTAAAATAGTACTGTATCCAGTGGTGTTGTCTTTGAGTGCTGTTGACCCAAGATCTGCATCTTTCTGTACTGTTCTTTCACCATAAAAAAACAATAGACGCCCGGGGAACTCATCCCTTATGGTAAGTGAAACCACATCACGCTTGAAGAAGGATGCTCTCAGCGTTTCTGAACTTGGCTGTAGGTGAGCGTGGTTATGATAGGCTGAAAAAGGGAGGCAGGAGGGGGAATAATCCCAAGCGTGAGAAGGAAATTAGGATTTTAATTCTGGTTTTCTGATGATCATTTGTCCATGTTGCATCCTTCAGCTCTGCCACCGCTCTTTAAGGAAGAGCTAAAGAACAAGGCAGCAGAAGAAGGTGGAGAAGTCGCCCTGCACTGTGAGCTCACCAAGGCTGCTCCGGTGGAGTGGTGGAAGGACCAGAGGATTCTCCAACCGAGTGAGAAATACAAAATGAGGCAGGAAGGGACCAAGGCAGAGCTGGTGATTCGTGAAATAACTGAGGAGGATGCAGGAGACTACACCTGTGTGTGTGGAGAGCACCAGACTACAGCTGTCTTAACAGTACAGGGTAAAAATCATCTTGACCTCCTATTTCCTAACTGGAAACGTCTGTCCTCTGCTCTAAAGTGTCTTCCACGTCTAGTCTGTTTGTTCAACCTTATTAACTGAATTTCCATTTGTTTGAAAGTATTCCCTGCCTTTGATCACCTGCAGGCTGTGTATATTGGAAAATACCTGTCTGCATTTTTCTGTGCCATCCTTTTGCCTTTTCCGTTCCTTAAACACAACCCTCCTGTCCTCCCATCTTTCCCTTCTGGCATTCCTTTCCCAGCATATACACCCACTACTTTTTTGTCTTCCCTTTCCTGCATTTATTCTCTAAACCCCAAATCTCTTTATTCTTTGCCGTTCCTTTCCTGCACTCCCAATACTTACCATTTTAATATAGTATAGGGTATAAAAAATAGTGTCCAGAACAAGGCTGTTATGATTTCTTCTGTGCTGGGTTATGTTTATATTGGGTTTTGGGCCCATAACCTCTGTCCTAATGCACAAAGACAGATTTGCACTGGGAGACTGATATTCTAAGCAGGAAAGAATAAATTCTTTCTGTGACCTCCTCCTGCTCTTATTTTGTTGCAAGAACCAGTTGCTGTGCAAACAAAACTGGTGTTTCAGCTTTACAGGGCTGGACATGGGACATGTGCCAAATCAAAGGTGCCAAACCTGTTTCCCAACCCGGATATTTTAAGTTAGCTGCACTACTATGGAGCGAGATGCTCAGTTTGAGATCTGAGGTCTCCAGCCTTGTTAAACAGCTGGAATATCCCATTATCCCACTTAGTTAATAGAGGGACGTGTATTAAGGTCACCCGATTTATTTCAAGGACGCAACTTGCAATGGGTACTAGAATTATGTTAAGTGGGCAAAATATGTTCTGAGACAGGAAGGCAGGCTGGGAATCAGCGTCTGGAAATTTTCTTTGGAGTCAAGAAGAATCTGTGAGCCCTGGCTGCATCTTTTCAAGGGTGTCTCAAGGCAGAAGGAATGATGATGAGTAAGGAGTTGTGCCAACGCTCAGAGCTCAGCAGGGCGGCTCTGTAAGGAGGAAAAGAGAGTACAAAGGCCTGAAGTTCGTGGAAGGCATCAACATATGGGTGAATTAAAGAGCTCAGAGACTGCATTCTTAGTTCTTCTTACATGGAAACTAGTAGAAAGCAGGTGTAAGTCTCTCGAGGACAGTGCATTTTTGCTAGTAGGAAGCCAGCATAAACCCAAACATTTAGGATATATATTTCCTCTAGGATGTCTTCATTTCTCTTTCCTCTCTTTGTTGCTGATGCTCGCCCTTCCGTAACCTTCACACCTTTCCCCTGTCACTTCCTACTCTCACCCATCCTTGGCGATATCTTCAGTTTGTAATACTTTTTACCTGCATCCTTCAGCTGTGCCTCCATTTTTCCAAGAAGAAATGACCAGCAAGGAAGCAGTGGAAGGTGGAACGGCCACTTTGCACTGTGAGCTCAGCAAGCCATCTGCCCACGTTCAGTGGAAGAAGGGCCATCACGTCCTCACCTCGGACAACAAGTACAGCCTGAGACAGGAAGGCTGTGTTGTGGAGCTGGTAGTTCAAAATTTAGACTTGAATGATGCTGGAGATTATACCTGTGTGTGTGGAGACAAGACCACCACAGCTGCCCTAACAGTGCATGGTAAAGTAATCCTTGGGACTAAGGTCCTCCAAACCTTAGACCTGCCCCAGTCTCTGTCGCTATGGTCTGTTCCCATTCCCTTTCCGTTTGCTTGGGTTTTTGTGTTCCCTTGGAATCTGCTCATGATCTTCTTCCTTCTGTTAGAACTCAGAAAAGAGCTCCCTGTTGGTGTTTGTCCTCCTCAGCTGTGCTGGTCCTTCTCACTTTCCTTGCCCTGACGCAGAGTCCAGGGAAGTCAGGGAAGATTTTTCCTTTGTGTTCCACTGACCTGGATCAGGGCTCCGTAGCGTACCATGCATCCTCTCCCCCAGGACCTCCCCTTGCTGCTTTTTTTAGGAATATTCACTCTCTCTGTGGTAATTCTTTTACTCTTCAGCGCTGCCTCCAGAATTCAAAAAAGACCTGAAGGACCTAGAAGCTGTAGAAAGTGGGACAGCTACTCTCTGCTGCGAGCTGACTAAACCCGCTGTGGTGGAGTGGAAGAAAGGGCAGGAGTTGCTCAAAGCAAGCAGCAAATATAAAATGAGGCAAGACGGTGCTGTTGCAAAGCTGATTATCCACGACCTGGATGTGGAGGACACTGGAGATTACACCTGCATGTGTGGAGACCAGCAGACAACTGCCACTTTGACAGTCAATGGTAAAAAAAAAATTGAAAAACATTAAAAAGAGAAGGGAAAAGGTTATAATATATTCTGAAAATAAAAGCTGTCTGTTAGTGTCACTTTATGGAGAAGACTTGGCTCTGATTCCCAAGGAAGGTGGCATGATAGCATCGTCTATACAGCCTAGCAGAGTGACCGGGTAGAAAAAGGAGATTGCAATACAGAACTAAACGCATTCTGTCAGTATGTTACTTTCAGAATAATTATACTCTCTCCTGCAAGTTGCCTGCCTGAAGAGGGAATCTGAACCCTTACCACTCCCTGCTGACCTTCAGAATATCTCCTCCAGGATCAGGGCAACGTGTTGGCTACTTTTGTAGTAGGAAAAATATTCTGCCATTTTTAGATCATTGATTAGATTAAGCACGTATATACTTCATGGCAAATGTAACTTCTTGAAATCAATTTCTTCTTGTTCTGTAGATATTTCTGTTACCACTCTGGGGAAATAGCCTTGTACTTTGAGTCTAGAGGATTGAGGCTTAGAGACATCTGCAAAAAAGCTCTTTTGGTGCTTTCATTTTCTTTCTTCTTTCTCTTTCTTAAACCCCAATTGCAGTATGTTGCAAGTTATATTTCTATTTTTTAGCCTTACCAGCACTTTTTAAACAAGAGCTTCAGAATACCGAGGCAGAAGAAGGCGGTACAGCCATACTGAGGTGTGAGCTTACCAAACCCAAGTCTCCAGTAGAGTGGAGGAAAGGAGATACTACTCTCTACCCTGGTTTGAAATATGAGATGAAGCAACAGGGCTCCGCTGCTGAATTGTTCATTTATGACTTAGAACTGGATGATTCAGGAGAGTACAGCTGCGACTCTGGACATCAGCAGACGACGGCTGTGGTAACCGTACATGGTAGGCAGAGCACTGACCCTTGGCTCGGCAGAGATGAAGTGAAAGGAGCATCTCTCCATGTTCCCTACAGCCACTTACTTGTTTCGCTGCTGGTCCATGCCAGCAGACATATTCTACTTGAGCATGACACACGGTCAAGTTAGAAGGGCTCTGCTGGCAGTGTCTGAAGGGAATAATCAGCATCAAAGCAATTAAATGTTGCCATGATGTCAAAATATGAGGAACCCTCCTGCCCCCGAGTGCAGGGGGTGTGGCTGCAGAGGGAATGGATAAAAGAAAAAAAGCCAGGCAGGCTGACAGTTATTTTGAGTTGTTGATTGCTTCAGTAGGCATAAGGGATGCCTGATTGGATGTAACACCTGATAGGGATGATAAGAGATGCAACAATTGGTGGATAAAGCATTTCTATAACATGTGAATGTACTGTGTTATTTCTTGAGCTTTGAGCCTCAGGTGTGAACACTGAGTGCATCTGTTTTCCTCGGCCCCTCCTACCATCCTGAGCAAGATCTTGCCAGGAATCTGAATTGTCCCTTCCATTTATCACTCTATCGTCATCTCTTACTGTATTGCGTCGTCTTGTGTTTTGAATGCTAACTTGATCTTTTATATGTTGACGGAAGGTTTATTTGGGGGAAAAATACTCTTAGCTTAATAGTGCAAACTCACAGACCTCCGTTAGGGAACAAGGGTCCAAGTCCCCCTGTGTCCCAGTGGTCTTTGGCTAAAGCACCCCGAGTTGGTATGGACATACTTCTGTAGGAAAGTCTGAGTCTTTCAAACCACAAACCACACCACTCTGTGGACAACTCTCTAAGACCAGCTCTCACCATCTGTCCTCAGCTCTTGATTCACATCATGGCTCAAGAAACACACTACTGAGACAAAGTGTTGCAGCCTGAGGACTGTGGAATCATTAGAATAGGCAATTTCTAAAGAATGATGGTAAGACCGGGTCCTTTCTGGGCTAAAACGCTCTGAAAACATTTCCTTCTCGAATTTTGCAGCACTGCCTGTCACATTTAAGCAACCCCTTCAAAATAAGGAATCAGAGGAAGGAAGCACAGCTACATTCTGCTGTGAGCTGTCAAAACCCAATGCTGCAGTGGAATGGAGGAAAGGAGGAGTGGGGCTGCAGCCCAGCCAGAAGTATGAAATGAGGCAGAGGGAATGCCGGGTAGAGCTCTTAATACATAATCTCAGATTAGAAGATACAGGAGAATACAGCTGTGATACCGGGGATCAGGAAACCAAGGCATCTTTAAATGTGAAAGGTAGGTGGTGCGAGCTGACTCCTAAAGCGATATATTCCAGCCAACATGCAAAGCAACAGTTTGAATATGAATATTTTGAAGTACATTATTTTTTTCCTTATATTTTGCTTTCCATCTGATATGCTAGGGTTATTTTTATTATTATTTTTAAGTGAGAATGGAAGAGGATGATATTTTGTTCTTCCAGTGCTGAATTTGAGTCTTGGGTTCTCAGAAGAAATACTTTCTGGCTTTATGGCTGGGGAGAAATTAAAGAAAGAGCAATGCTTTAACATAACATCTGGACACTTCACATGATACGTAGCTTAAATATTTTTAAAAATAAATTCTTCCAAATTCTGGAAGAACACTGACAATGACCTTCCTGAGCTGTCAAGGCTATCCATGGAGTTTTCAACTTCTTTACTCTTGAGGTCTTTGTTAGATCAACTGAAGGATTAATTCATTCAGAGAATTCAACCCTGGGAAGGATTTGAGCCAAGGAACAAAGGAAATAAATGTTCTAAGTGCTGATGGCTGCTTCTGATGCAGCAAGATCTCCCAGTATCCCCAGGCAAATTAGAAAACATGGATCCTGCCTAGGAATATAGCACTTGCAAAGCACAGTATCTTCTTCCCTGAAGTGTCACTCTAACTGTGTTAACCAGAACTGGACTCAGGCTTCAATAAAAGTTCCTGTTCCTTCTTTTTTTTTTTTTTTTTTTTTTTTTTTTTCCCCCTTTAGCTCTGCCAATTCTTTTCAAAAAAGAGCTCAAGGACAAGGAGGCAGAAGAAGGAGCTGCGGTGAAATTCCAGTGTGAGCTGACAAAGGATAATGCAACAGTGGAATGGAGGAAAGGCACAATGGAGCTCTTCCCGTGTGCCAAATACGAAATTAAATTAAGTGGTCGCACAGCTGAACTCGTGATTCATAATATAGAACCAGAAGATGCCTCTGATTACACATGTGATACAGGAGACCAGCAGAGCACAGCAGTCCTCAGAGTGAATGGTTAGCATTGCATCAAAATGGAAGAGAGGATAAAAGGGATTTGTGAAATTGTGAATGATGTTCTTTTATTCATTGGTGGATAAGACTCCCCAAAAGTTAAGATAAAGAGGAAAGCAGTGCTCAGTCCTAAAGCAGAATGTAGAAATGTGGATCTTATGGGACAGGATTTGTAGAATGGCTATTTCAGCCTATAAAACACAGTGTACGGTCTATTGACCCCTTCCTCTGACACTGATAAGAGCACAAAACTTTGCATCGTGGAGATTTTGAAATTCTAATAGATCTTTATTTTTGGCACTTTGCATTCATTTCTGGCTCAGTTGAATCAACAACTGATCATAAGTCATTTACAAAAGCCCCTAAAAATTTTAATATTTTCAATTTTTGTAATGCCTTCCTATGAAGATCCTGAGAACGCTGTGTTTAAACGAGCCAGGAATAATGTCTGTAAATAATCACCCTCAGTGAAATGTTTTGTGGTCATCTCAAACTGTTGGGTGGAACTTGTGGCTTTGATCTAAGCCACAGCCTTTCACACTACATCCTCTTGGCTGAACCTGACCCATGAAGCCGCCGCTGGGTCAACTACAAGTGCGAGAGCCCTGTGCTTGCTTTACATGTATCACAATAGGGTTTAGACAGAGGAACCGCAAGCACTGAGATTCCTGTTTTCGCAATGGCTGACACACACACGATGGTTATTCCTGTCTTGTTTTCATCAGTGACAAGCTCTTGTCTGAGCTGGTCCATGCCCTGCTTGACTACTTGTAGTCCATTTGTTTGTGCATCATCTAGAAGGACTCACTGATGATGGTCTAGGGTCTTGAAAAGATAGCAGAGAAATCAGAAACGTGATTAAAGCTTTACATCATTTGCGGGGTTGGAAGTCATGAGTATTTCTGTTAAAATGAACAGATTTACACTGTTGGAGATTCCAATATCCAGAGCAGATGTATAAAAGGTGTAATGTGGATACCCTTGACTATGTGGGAAACAAACATATTTGGGGAACTTTCTAACTCTTTCCTTGTCTGGATATAGAGAATATAGGTCTGTTTATAGGGGGGGAAAGGGTTGTTATAATCATATAATCAATTAATGCAAATTTCTTCTGCAGCATCAAACCCCAGGTGCCTTGTGCTGAGTCGTGCAGACCTGGCATTCAAGCTCATGGATCATGTGTTAATTTTTCTCTTTGCAGCCGTCAAACCCCGGCTGAAGCAGCAGCTGAAGAATGAAGAAGTGGAAGTGGGAGGAACGGCCAGGCTGCGCTGTGAGATTTCCATTAGCAAAGCAGAAGTGGAGTGGAGGAAAGATGGAATCATCCTTCACTCAAGCTCCAAGTATGAAATGTGGCAGGACGGCACCCTCCGTGAGCTGCGGGTTCACCGCCTGGAGCCAAGCGATGCTGGAGAGTATTCCTGCAAGGCTGGAGATGAGATGAGCTCTGCAAAACTGACCGTGAAAGGCAAGACCTGTTTATTGGGGCAAGGGGATTTGCACTTTAGGATGCTAAGATTTTGCAATGTAATTACAATAGTTTATTACCATTGTAATAAACAGTTGGGATGAACCCTTGTGATAGAGCACAGGAAGGGTATCGTAAAAAAATCTTATGGTCAATGAATGCACTGAAGCAAAGATTCGCTTGGTGGACAGGACAGGATAAAGCAGCTGTGATTTGTGACTCATGGCTTGAAATATTTGCTTGACATCATATGCATGTGAGGGAACAGATGGTCCGTCCCCAGCTTCCAGTCACATGGCAGCTGCATCTGGCCTTCATAGCGCTGCAGACAGAGCTTGCTTTCAGGTTGGACCACTAGTGTGGAACAATCACCGCTGGCATCTCTACAGGCTACTCGATATTACAGATACTCTGTACATTATGCCCAGCTGCACTATTTTTTGTGCAGATGGTGACCTCAGCTGTATGAACATGTACTGTGTTTGCTCAGATGAAGATAGCACTGCTTCTCCTTCGGTGCGCCCCAGCAGATTCGGGGTCGATACAGCTTTTGCCTGTTGCAGTCTGTCTGTATGATCTTTGCACAGATCTGCAGGTGCCCAACTGTCTTAGAAGCAGGACTCAAGCAAACTGCAGTGCAAATGCCCTGTGCTTATGCTAATCCAGTAAGTCCTGCTGGGAGCACAGAGCCAACCAGATCCCCAGCCAGTTTGGAGCACCAGCACAAAGTATATGCAATTCTGTTTGCAAAAAGACAATAGAAGGGATCAGGTTTTAACATTATTCTATGAAGATATCGAAGTACAAACATAGTAGGTTCCAAGGTCCTGAATTTGGCATCTAGCATTCACGCCTTATTCACCCAATTACGTTATCAAACGTGTAATTAAAAAAAATAAAAATCAATACTTAATGTATTGCTGAGAAAGGACAAGGAATAAAACTACTAACTGAAAGATATTAGCCACGTTACCAAGTACACTGAAAATAGTGAACCGGCAGCATTTGAAATGTGATTTGAGAAGCTGTGATATCTCCATCCTCAGAGATAATTAAAGCTCAGCTGGACAAGGTGCTGAGCACCCTGCTATAAGCTGGCCCTGCTTTGAGCAGTGCTTGGACCAGATGACCTCCAGAAGTCCCCTCCAACCTTTATTATTCGGTGTTTCTATGATCTGATCCATGTTTTCTGTTTCATGGCTTAACTACTGACGGACTGTTTGCAGAGCCTGACGTGACCATCGTGAGTGGCCTAAAGGACATGGTGGTGTTTGAAGGGGATGATGTCACATTCCGGTGCCAGGTTTCTCATGAAAACGCAAGGGATGTTGAATGGAAGCTACAGGACGTTGCTTTGCAAAATAATGAAATGAATGAGATCTCCGTGGAAAAAGGAAAGATTCACACCCTGACGTTAAGGAAGGTGACTGAGCAGGACATTGGCACCATCACTTTCCGAGTGGGACCCCACACGTCGACAGCAGAGCTCACAGTAAAAGGTAAGGGCTCTCTGTGATGTGGG
Source organism: Charadrius vociferus (assembly GCF_000708025.1). Taxonomy (NCBI): domain Eukaryota; kingdom Metazoa; phylum Chordata; class Aves; order Charadriiformes; family Charadriidae; genus Charadrius; species Charadrius vociferus. The sequence continues at coordinate 1,237,203 of NW_009647422.1, read as the reverse complement.
AAAGGAACAGGATGGGTGAGAACGGGTGACGTTTTCCTTATGCTAATAGTAAATTCGGGGCCATCATTCACCCCTTGTTCACTCATGTTAGTAGGGTCCCTGTGCTTCAGAGCATTCATAGAATCATCTAGGTTGGAAGGGACCTCTAAGATCATTGAGTCCAACCATCAACCGCCAAAGCCACCACTAAACCATGTCCCTAGACGTGCATAATGTGGTCTCATATACTGTCATCACTATGGATAGACAGTGTATGTCACTGAGGTCTTGAAGCTAACTGGTTTCTAGAGAAATTACTGGCGTAGCTCCAGTAGGCGGATTGACAGATCTGTAATTTTCATTGGTTCTCTTTTCCTTTTTTTTTTTTTTTTTTTTTTTTTTTCTTCTTTGGGGTCTTTCTTTCTCTAAACACTATTTTGAAGAAATTCTCGGTCAAACATCCTTCTCCTTCCCTCTTTGAAGCTGTTGGTCTGGTCAAAGATCCCATCCCACCTGAACAAGTTAAGACATCTGTAAAGCTTTTGATTAGTACTTCAGTAACTTCAACAACTATTTGGGAGTGGGTTTCATCCCAAATCCTTTCACTTATTTTAACTCCTCAATATATAAAATCACAGAATGGTTTGGGCTGCAAGGGACCTTCAGGATCACCTAGTTCCAACCCCCCTGCCATGGGCAGGGACCCCTCCCACCAGCCCAGGTTGCTCCAAGCCCCATCCAGCCTGGCCTTGAACACCTCCAGGGATGGGGCAGCCACAGCTTCTCTGGGCAACCTGGGCCAGGGGCTCACCACCCTCACAGGCAAGAATTTCTTCCTAATATGCTACTCTCTTTATGGCTCCCCTCCCTGATCAAGAGTCCCTCCCCAGCTTTCCTGTAGGCCCTTTAGGGTCTCCCTGGAGCCTTCTCTTCTCCAGGCTGAACAACGCCAACTCTCTCAGCCTGTCCTCACAGCAGAGGTGCTCCAGCCCTCTGATCATCTTCGTGGCTTCCTCTGGCCTCGCTCCAACAGGTCCGTGTCTTTCCTGTGCTGAGGGCTCCAGAGCTGGACGCAGCACTGCAGAGGGGTCTCACCAGAGCAAAGTAGAGGGGTAAAGCGCAAAAGTTAAAGTATTTTGTAATACCCAACTGTTCATGGTGACTGTAAATGCCTTTGCTGTGTTTGTAATTTCAGTGCCACCTCCAGTCTTTAAGGAGAAACTACAGAGCACAGAACTGCAGGAAGAAGAAACAGCCATCCTCCGCTGCGAGGTCTCCCAGCCTAATGCTGTGGTGGAGTGGAAGAAGGGTGCTCAGGTGATTTCCTCGAGCTCCAAGTATGAAATCAGGCAGGAGGGGACAATCCATACTTTAAAGATTTATCACTTAAAACCAGAAGACTCTGGCAAATACACCTGTGACAATGGAAATGAACAAACCACAGCCACTTTAACTGTTAAAGGTAGGTTGTTTTGTTTTATTTTTAAGATGAGAAACTTGTTGTACTTCCTTAACTTGCTTCTAGCAAGAGGATGCTATCTACTGTCCTTGACTTGTACTTTGCTGGTATAAAGCAGCTGAGTCCTTTTGCTTTCAGAAGTTATGTTAAGTCCCATGGTGTCCTGAGCAATCAACATGGAGGGATCCAAGTGTAGTAACTGCTTCCCCAATCCTAGACCCAAGGACCTCTTTCTGGTCACTCGGAAAACCAAGGCTGGAACTAAAATTAGAATGAGACTATTTTTTTTGCTTAACCATCCTTTGAGCTGCAGTTCCACAAGGGAAAATGGTACTCAAGAGTCAAATTCAAACTTACTTCTGCACTCAACTCCAGCTGATTGCCTGGAGAAGAGAAGGCTGAGGGGAGACCTTATGATGGCATACAAGTATCTAAAGGGTGGGTTGAAGGAGGATGGAGCCAGACTCTTTTCAGTGGTTCCCAGTGACAGGACGAGAGGCAATGGGCACAAGTTGGAACATAAGAAGTTCCATTCAAATACACGGAAAAACTTCTTTACGGTTCGGGTGACAGAGCAGTGGCACAGGCTGCCCAGGGAGGCTGTGGAGTCTCCTCCTCTGGAGGTTTTCAAGACCCACCTGGATGCAGTCCTGAGTAATGTGCTCTGGGCAATCCTGCTTTAGCAGGGGAGTTGGACTAGACGGTCTCTAGAGGTCCCTTCCAACTCTGAAGATTCCGTGATTCCATGATACCTAAATACTTCTATGGCCTAGGGTCTTAAAAAGAGGTGTAATATGCCAATATATATATTTAAATCTACTCTGCTACAAATACAATATTAAGGTGACTTTTTCTGAGATAGAAGGTCAGCAAAAGTAAAGAGGAGCCAGGATGTTCTTCCAAAATGGCATCTTTTGGAATATCTCTTGAGGGCTCTCCCATGAAGGGCACATGCCTGCCTGCTATCACGCTAACTTCAGGATGCAGTGATACCAGAATATTTGTACTGTAAGCAGATCCTCTGATGGTGGCTGTCCGTTTGTGTCTCTATCTGTGGTCCCAGCCACTCCAGCAGTCTTTGAACAAAAACTCCGAAACCAGGAAGCCGAGGAAGGCTCTACAGTCACCCTTCATGCCGAGCTCTCCAAACACGATGCACCAGTGAGGTGGAAAAAAGGGTCAGTCTTGCTCCAAGCCAGCAAGAAGTATGAGATGAAGCAGATGGGCTCTGCTGTGGAGTTACTCATCCACGATCTACAGCTGAAGGATGCTGGAGACTACATCTGTGATTCTGGCGATGAGCAAACTATGGCATCCTTGGTAGTGAAAGGTGACAAAAAGTTTTCACTTCACCTTTTAGGGAGCTCTAGGTTAGTTTAGATGTTCCATATGCAAGATTTGGGGACACTGTGGCAGAGAGTCTGGTCCTTTTTTGTGATAAGGATTTCTGAATCAACAGTGACGCAGTCTGACAGAGTAGGTCTTCGCAAAGACTTTATTTGTGTCTCCTCCTTACTCTTTTGCTAGCTCTTAAGAGCCTGAGGGCTGCAGGACTTAACGGCACAAGGGATGCCCTCACTGCAAATGCAACTGTACAAAAACCTTGAACCCAGCCATTGCCCAGCCGTCCCGCAGAATACATCATCCATTTCTGCATCACTTGCAAGCACCTTCAGATCTCTCTCCTCTTACATTCATTTGCTACCTGGTTCCTGTGAATTCATTGTCATTTATAAACTCCATCTCCTTCCCTCATAAATACCAATGCAGACGTAACTGTGGAGCCACCAAGGGAACGGGACTTGAGGATCTAAAATTCTACACGTGGTGCATTGTAAATCAACCCACCAAAACTCCATCTTGACCCGTCAGTGATACACATCAGTGCAGAGACTTCCAGAGTTCATCCCTCTTCTGGGCACAGTTTTCAAATGAGGGGCGTTGTATAATGATCTTTCTCCACACACCCTCCCAAATACCCAAGAACAGAGACGTCGGGTGTAGGTTTTTGAGTTGTGGCTTTGGTACCCATTTGGAGATACATGCACTTAAATGCTCAAGAGTCCTTATCCATGACCTCTCTGTGTAAGAAGGAATGCATTCCTTGAGGTGCTCAGTGTGTACGGTGCCCAGTGACTCTTGGGGAGTGCAGGGTGCTCAGTGCGCTTGGAAATCCAGCTCTGTCTGTTATTGCTTGTTTGGGTTTTAAAGTAATTTTGGAATTGAGTTGTAACCAAGTTTGGAATGGCACCACGGTTTCACTAAACACAAGATTTAGTGACAGAGTCAGCAATGAAACATTTTTTTTCCCTCTGATTTATCTTGGTTTAGCTTTGCCAGTAATCTTCACACAACCACTCCAGAACCAGCAAGCCGAAGAAGGCGGCACCATCACTTTGAGCTGTGAAATCTCAAAACCAAATGCCACTGTGCAGTGGAAGAAGGCCGGGACAGTGCTGCGACCAAGTGACAAATACAAGATGCGTCAAGCTGGATCTGTGGCCGAGCTGACAATTCGCAACCTGAGCCAAGCTGATGCTGGGGACTACGTGTGCGACACAGGGGACCAGCAAACCACTGCAGCTGTGCTGGTGAAAGGTGGGGCTTTGCGTGGGGAAGAGCCGAACAGAGCGTGGTACCGTGGCAGGGGCACATGATTAAGTAATTTGACAGTTAGACGTTGCCCCATGCCCAAACTGAATCATGGAGATGTCAGAGACGAGAGGGATTTCAGAGGGATAAGAACTGGGTCCGTTATCCCTAGGGAATCAGAGATGGGTCTTTAGTCAATGTTTCTGTGGTTTAATGTTAATGTCACCCACTAAAAGCTGTTGACAATATTTTAACAGCACATGGATTGCATTATAAATATATTTTATATATTTATTATACACACAATACAGTGTAACATGCATACTTTATAGACTATCATATATATGTGCATAATTATATGTGCACATACACGTTATGCATCTGTAAGAATGTGAGATGTTACTACATCCCCATGTAACTGTGTTTCCACGCATTTAGTGCTTGGTGGTCATTCTTTCAAATAATATAGTACTGCCAAGAAAGAGCATAACGAAATGTTTAACCCAGGAAGCATCACTTGAAAGTAGATATCAAACTCTGTTGACCTTTCCATAAAGAACCGGCAGCCACTATAGTGGAGACGCTGAAGGACGTCACTTCGTACGAAGGAGAAGACGCAGTGTTTGAATGCAGGCTGTCCCGGGAAACAACTCAGGATGCCCAGTGGTTCCTGGGGGATGTTCCCCTGCAATCCAATGAAATGAATGAGATCAGAGTCCAAGGGACGCGTCACACTTTGATCCTGAGGAAGGTGACACTAGAAGACTGCGGGCCCATCAGTTTCAAAGTCGGGCAGCATACCTCAGCCGCACAGCTAACGGTCCAAGGTGAGCCACCTCCCAGGAAGAGGGATTGAGGAGGTACTGGTAAGCACTCTCAACAGTGCTTTAGCTTCGGGAGTGGTGTATTTGGGAGGAGGGGTCCTTGGAAATTTTGGGAGATTCTGCTAACCTAATTTAGGCATTTAAGAGTTCAATATGTGCATCTGAGCTAGTTGTTTCAGTCCTTTTGATAGTCCACAGAATGATGCAAACATCCTTTGAAGACCATCCAACTTATCCTGAAACAAGCAGCTAAGATATGTCAGAATCTGTGCTGAAGAGTGTCAAGAATGTGCACTGAATTAATCTCCTACTTATGATGTTTTTAGATCATATTTACTCCCAAGACTAACCAAAAACTCTGAAAAACCTTTCCATTAAGTTGTATAGAATGAGTATCTGAAGGGTGCCTACAAGAAAGCTGGAGAGGGACTTTTTCCAAGGGCATGTAGTGATAGGATGGGGCATAATGGCTTCAAACTGGAAGAGGTAAGATTTAGATTAGGTATTAGGAAGAAATTTTTCACTCTGCGGGTGGTGAGACACTGGTACAGGTTGCCCAGGGGAGTTGTAGGCGCCCCATCCCTGGAAGTGTTCAAGGCCAGGTTGGATGGGGCTTTGAGCAACCTGGGCTGGTGGGAGGTGTCCCTTCCCATGGCAGGGGGTTGGAACTCGATGATCTTCAAGGTCCCTTCCAACCCAAACCATTCTATGATTTTGAAAGATAGGCCATGTCAATACCTTACCTTATTCGTTCCTCTTTGGTCTGGTTCAAAATATAACTACAGGCACCCAGTTCTGATCTGGGGGCAATGCTGGATTAGGCGGTTGCAGCAGTGTTGGTACCCTCTTCCCCACAGTTGCTCCAGTCACCTTTGTCAAAGCACTCCACAGCTTGGAGCTTCAGGAAGGTGGCACGGCTCACTTGTCCTGTGAGGTCTCCAAGCCCCATGTCCCAGTGGAGTGGAAGAAAGGCACGTCCATGATCCGCTCCAGCCAGAAATGCAACATCAAGCAGGAGGGGAACGTCCACACGCTGGTCATCCACGATTTGAACCGTGCAGACTCAGGGGAGTATAGCTGCCACACAGCTGATGGGAAGACCACTGCCAGACTAGAGGTTAAAGGTAGGATTTCCTCTTTGCTCAGCAGTGGTGAGATGTGTGCATGTCAATTTTTGGAGCTCTCTAGTAGAGGACAGACACTGAGGTGGTGGAGTAAGTGCCACCAAGTTTGTCAGGGGGCTGAAGCACACGAAGTGTAAGGAGAAGCTGGGTTTGTTCAGCCAGGGGAAGAGAAGATTGGGCGGGGGACACACCTCATCTCTGTCTCCAGCTTCCTAATGGGGGACTACCGAGGAGAGAGAAAGAGAGAGACCTTCCTTGGGGTGCTCAGGAAACAGAAGCAACAAGTGCAGGCTGCAGCAAGAGAAATCCAGATAAGGGAAAAAAACACCTTTCACGATGAAAGGGCGGTTGGACACTGGAACCAGGACCCAGAGAGGTGGAGGAATCTCCATCTGTGGAGGACCTCCAGAGGTCCCTTCAGCCTTAATTATTCTGTGATTGACGCCCGGCTGCATGTTCTGAAGCTGGGTCTGCAGGTCTATATTCTTAGAGTGTTTTTACGGTGTTCCATGGTTTCATTTTGGGGGTGAAAAGCCATCTGGGCTTATTACTGAAGTTAGCTGAGAATTCTTTGTGAGAGGAAGTCTAGGATATGGGGAGGGAAATGCAACTCCTGTAGAACTGAAATTTTCCCTCCTGGTTAGCTTGTCACCCTCTTCCTCCTCCTCTGTCTGACTTAGACTGAGGCATCCCTGCCCCTGACAGCTCTCCTTAGGTAAATGCAGCTGGAATTGTGCTTGAACTTCATGAATGGCATTATCAGTACCTTAAAAAGAAAACATTCCTCCGTTTTCTATTTTTGCATCACCTTTTTTTTTCTTTCTTTTCTTTTCTTTGCACCATTGCCCCTTTCAAGCCCTGCCCGTGCTTTTCAAACACTGGCTGAAAAACAAGGAGGTGGAGGAAGGGGGCACAGCTGTGCTGCAGTGCGAGCTGACGAAACCCGACGCACCCGTGGAGTGGAGGAAAGGAGACAGGGTGCTGCAGCCCAGTGACAAGTACGAGATCCGGCAAGAGGGGACACGTGTTGAGCTCTTCATCTACGACGCTGAGGCTCAGGATGCTGGTGATTACACATGCGACTCGGGGGATCAGCAGACCACTGCATCCTTGCAAGTCAAAGGTAGGAGAAGCCTTGCTTGAAGTTGGGATTGTTCAGCCTGGAGAAAAGGAGGCTGAGGGGAGACCTTATTGCTCTCTACAACTACCTGAAAGGAGGATGTAGAGAGGTGGGCGCTGGTCTCTTCTCACAGCTTACAACCCATAGGACAAGAGGAAAAGGCCTCAAGTTGCATCAGAGGAGGTTTAGGTTAGACATTAGGAAAAACTTCTACATTGAAAGGGCTATCAAAGACTGGAACAGGCTGCCCAGGGAAGTGGTTGAATCGCCATCCTTGGATGTATTTAAAAGCCTGGATACAGTGCTCAGGGACGTGGTTTAGAAGTGGGCCCAGTAGAGTTTAGATAATGGTTGGACTTGATGATCTTAAAGGTCTTTTTCAGCCTTAACGATTCTATGATTCTAAGGCAGAGAAGTTATGGCTGTGGCCATCCTCTAAGGGGACGATATGGATGTTTTACCACTGAATTATGATTAACACTCTGTATCTGTGAATTACAACTGCAGGAAAGAGTTTGATCCGCAGCCTCTTCTTCAGAGAAGAATTTAATGCCTTTTAAATTCTGTTCTATTTCTGCGGTTGCAATTTTGATCCCGCTGTGAGGGCTGGGAGCAAAACTGCAGCTGCTGCTAACGGAGGGTATGTACAAGAGCAGTTAGAAAACTTGCCTGCTGCCTGACAATAAGGGACTGCAGTATTTCACCGTACCTACAACAGGCCCATTTTAAATTGAGCCGTTATACCTATTTGTGCCTGAGCAGCCCAAGAATTGTGGCGCTCTGCCTTTTTCTAGTGCCTACGTTTTGGCATCTTATAGTTTTATTCATTCTATACTAAGAGCACTGTGTCTTTTGACTTGAGCAACAAGATCATGCTTTTAGATCCTGAGTTTAGCCCCCATAAACGGTGTTCAGCTCGGAGGGTTTGGTTTCAGCGACAAAATGTCCAACGGCTGTGATTGGTCCTCTAACTGCTGACACTGGAAATGATGGGTATGCCCCCGTGAAGCCCTTTAGAGGTCCTGCGACCTATAGCAATCCTTTATGGAGCAGCGGTGGACACCCTCGCTGTAGCAGCAGCTGATCCCTATGAGTGGCTATGGCACAACTCAAAGTCCTGCTCTGGGCTTGACATTGCCAGCAGGCAAGCTGGGGTTCCGAAAGAGGGGAACGGCCAAGCCAGAGAAGTTGCCAGTAAGTTTCCTACCTCTGAGGACTGTCACTGATACGGTTGCTTCTCCGCCGCAGTACTACCCGTGCTGTTTAAAGAAGAGCTGAAAAACGTAGAGTCTGAAGAAGGGGGAACAGCTGTCTTGCACTGCGAGATCTCCAAGCCGGACACCCCCGTTGAGTGGAGAAAAGGAGGGGTGGTCATTCAGCCCAGTGATAAGTACGAGATGAAGCTGAAAGGCAGCGTTGCTGAGCTCATCATCCACGGTGTAGAGCCTGATGACTGCGGGGATTATACCTGTAGCACTGGATACGAGATCACCACAGGTTCTGTGTATGTGCAAGGTAAGGTGAAGTGTGGTGGAAATGCTCTGATTTTGCTACCTGGATTTATTATTCCAAAATCGTTGACGGTAACTTGTCAATGGCTAAAATTGTCTCAGGTGCAAAGAGTTGAAAGTCCATTCATTTCTTTCCTGATTGCAGTGAAGATATAAACATTTACATCCAGGCTGAGGTTGGGCCAATGTTTATAAATTAAGGTAGTTCAAAGTATTGACCGTACTGTGTACTGTAGCAGATGGTGGTACGGCTGAAAAAGTATTTGCTTGGAGCAGTTGTCGTAAAAAAAACAAAACAAACAAAAAAAAAACCAACACCCCCCCCCCCCCCCGAAATTCTTGTTATTATTGATCACAGCCTCTATCATTGTTGTTATTCTTATTACTCTTTTAAAGCACTGTAAGTAAACGTTTAAATTGAGCTACCTCTCTGCCTCCCACCTCATACAATGTCAGTGCAGATGGTTGCAACACGCAGGAGAGCCCATCGCGACCTGATCATGGAGGAGAGTTTCCTCCCACTGAGACAGTGTTGGCAGACACACACACTGCGCTTGCAGGCAGGCGAAGGATGGAAGGTGGTTTCTAAATCCTTTACAGAAAATTTAAGCTCTTTTTTTTCTCTGGAACAGCATTACAAGTTTAAGTCTCCTGGACAACTTGCACTGTTGCTTGGGCTAGTTCTGCAGAAAGCGGAGTGTATGTGTTTATGCTTTTGTTTTCCTTTGGCACCTTCTCTTGCTCTGTTATACAGAAGAAGCAGCAGTCATAGTTTCTGGTTTAAAGAACACAGACGTCTTTGTGGGTGAGTCAGCCACGTTCACCTGCGAGCTCTCGTACCCGGGCGTGAAGAACGTGCAGTGGTGGCTCGATGGATCTCCCCTTCACAACAACTTTGTGACTGAAATCTCTGAGCAGGACGGGATGATCCACACTTTAACCCTAAATGACGTGGCGTGCCATGACTCAGGCACTGTCACCTTCAGAGCTGGGTCCCTTATATCTACAGCTAAATTATTAGTCAAAGGTATTTCGTTGTTAGAAAGAAACACACGGCCACCTCTGGACTTGCTCAGTGCGCTAGTGCTTCTGCCTTCCAGGCTACCCTTACTAAATCCCTTCACACTTCTTCTGTGTCCTGCAACCCTTCACTTCTGCAAGTCACCCATATTCACGTCAGAAGGCTTGTAGGTACAACCGCATTGATTTTATTTTATTTTTTTTTTGAGTGGTTCAGGTGAAGAAAGGGTTGCAGGGTCAGGGCTGCTGCTTTCACCTGACATCTGTGTAGAGCTGAACATAAACCACTGTGGTAGCACCTGATTTTTTTATCCCCCCTTCAACTGTTTTTATAATATCACAAAGTATTATGTGTCTAGAATTTCACAAAATGACCACTGTGCTGCCCCATAGCTAGGCTACTGGCACAGAGCTCAGCATGTTCCCAAGACAAGACTTTGAGCTGTTATATTGTTGGCTCCAGAGCTTCTCCTGGAAACTCAACAGTATATGACATTGGGGTAAGACTGTGACAAAATGAGCCTTGTTTGTTGACTACCAGAATAGTAATGGTCATCATTGCGCTGGAAAAGCTTTGTGGTCTGTTGAATAAAGATTTTTCTCATTTGGTAAGGGTAGCCACAAGCCGCAAATAACACTGAGCTCCAGACTTGATAAAGCAAGCTCCTTCACCTCCAGTCCTTTTGTAGCCATGGGGAAAAGTTGTTATTCTTCAGACAAAAGTAACACTTATTCCTTGCTTGGAAAATGGGTTTGTATATATGGAGATATATAAAGGGTTAAGTGTTCTTTATTAAAATCTGCCCCCCTGCTATAACTGTCTCCCATAACAGGAATGATCCACAACATGGAATTATAGTTGGTGGTTGATGTTTCCTTCTCTGTATAATGTGTCCCTTGTACATTGAGAAAATTTAACTCTCTGCAAAGATAAAGCGGCAAATCACTTCTTAATATCAGAATGATGCAGCAATGATACAGTGTGTGAACCCCACAAATCCCATGTCCATTTGTGTCAGTTCTGAGTTTCATATTTTCAAAGACAGAACCTGATTCTGAGCTCTCCAGGCAAAGAAATCCAGTGCATCTAAAACATAAACTAAAAATAAATGCATTGTTTGGTATTCTACTCCGTGAAATAAAGGGTTCCTGAGAAGTTTTCATTTCATGGAATCACAGCAACCTCGATGTTGGAGGGGACCTCTGGAGGCCATCTAGTCCAACCCCACAGCTCATGCTAGTACACACGTGTATGTGGATGTTTTATGCTTCTGTTGAGGCAAGATTTCTTTAATGTGAACCCAAATCACAGTAATATATGACTATACTTGGATTAGGATGAGAAAGGTATTGAAAAAACACCCCAGTTACATTGTGCTCAGTAACACTTGATTTAATGGGAAAGTAAACACCAGTAAAATTCTGATGGTACTTGTATTAACAGCCAATTTCATATACTTTATTTTTTCCAGAAATCTAAAAATAGATCTGTCTTCAAACTAGGCCTTTTTCAGTCTATCTAGCTGTCCATGGCTTGTTCTTCACCAAGGAACAAGTTGTCTTTCTCTCTGTTCCATATGCCCCGTTCTCCTGGTGGAAGACGTGCTTGTAACGATATGTTCTATAATAACTGAGATCTCACGGCAGCTTTTGTTGTTGGGCCGTCACAATATCATTGCCCTACGGCTGCGTTCATCCAGAGGCCCAGTATGATGGCATCTTCACACACGGGTGGGGTGAAAATGGAAAAGGTTGAAGTAGCTGCTGCCTTCTTCTGACCCCCTTGGGCAGGGTGGGAATTACAGGCCCCCCACGTACACGTTGGCTCCTAAGTCCCAAGGAGCTTTCTGCCATTCTGTGTGGGTGAATAGGGCCACCAAAGTCTTAGCCTAGCAGTGGCAAAGAGCAATAGTGCAGTGGAACCAGGACACCTTCCTTCTCCAGCACCACAGGTGATGTTTGCTGTGAGGAGCACCTCTGCATCTTCTGAAAGGAGACGGTATTCTACTCTCCAGCTGCACAAATACCTTCTTGTTTCTTCAGTCCTGGTGTAACCAAAACATTTCCGTGATCTGCCATTGATGTCTCCACTCCATAAACACACACGCAGACACACAGTGTGGTGGAGGGAGCCTCAGAGAGCAGGATCAAGCCTTGCAAGTTTCCAGAAGTTTTTGTTACCAAGTTTCCCAAAAGCTTTTGCGAAACTATCTCTGCTTCCCAATGTCTGCTAGGAGCATCCCAAGTCCTCAACCTGATGCACCACATTTCAAGAGAAGCGTTCCAGACAGAGGTCCAGTGTAGTTAATTCTAGCTGCAAAAGCCTGTTATCAGAACAACTATTTGAAAGATGAGGACATATATCAGCTTTCTCTGACTCTCATCTTTTCGTGTCCTGTTGTAGGCCTATCAATTTTGGGGGGAAGTTGACATAGTTCTGCCAAGAAGAAGTTGCTCTGCAGCATCCCATTTTCAGACTTCATTGAGATTTTTCTTTTCAGCATATATCTCTATATTGCAGTTGTGTGCAGGTGGTCCAATTTGAGATGTCAGGAGGGACTCCTTGGCTGCTTTGGAAGCTCACAATATTTTGAGGTTAGATATCTCTCCTGTGCCCTGCAGCTGCCTCCCAAGAAGCAGAACTAGCACTTTAAAAGAAATACTGGATGCTTAAAAGCAGCTTCATGGATCTCGTCTTCTTCGGACGAGCTGCATATCCAGCTGCTCTCAGCTCAATCTGAGATTGCAGTGGTCCATGCTGCATCTCTAGATCAGCCACTGCAAAGGAAATCATATTATTTTTTCCCAAGATCTGTCTCTGCCACAGAGGAACTCATGGTCTATCAAAGCAATAAGTTCCTCTCTTCTGTGAAGTGCCCTTTTTTGTTACAGTTGTCCTGCATCTTTGCTCCTCGTGCTGTCTATGACTCCTGACATACGGCCATCACCACCTCAGGACAGGAATGAGTATTCACATTTGAGTATTGCGTTTCTTTCCAAGGAGTGGTTGCAGTTTGCTCATACAAGGAGCCTCCAGTAGAGTTTGTGGCATTTTCCCATGGTTAGTTGAGGTTGAGAGTTACGGGGAACCGCTCAGGGCAGTCCATCCATTGCAGTCCCCTGTCTCGCACTTGAGCTCCTGCCACATTCTGGGAAGCAGAAGTGTTTTGCCTCCAGTGCTTCCTAATCTAGAGGATGTCAGCAACGCTGGGAGAAAAAACTAAGCCTGGAGGCAACCCCAGCAGATGTTCTGCACAGAAGTTCATATTCAGGACTGTTAAAGCACAAGCCTTAATTGCCGGTGGCCCGTTTTCCAGTGTGATGGTTATATTCTAATGTACCAGTTTTGCTTCAATCCTGCTTGTTGCTGACACAAGCGCAGACTAAACCGCTAATCCCCAGTGTGCCCAGTCAGCTCCCTGCTTGCACGGTCACTCTGCTTGCTCCCCGCAGGCTCTGAGCTTGTCGAAAAATCTCTAAGTTGCCATTTCCATGAGGATCCACTAATGCATGTCCTTCCTGACGTGTTGGTTAACAGATCCAACCATTGAAGTGGTCAGTCCCATGCAGGATATAACTGTTGATGAAGATGGCACAGCAGAGTTCATATGCCAATATTCTAGGCCAGTACACGCCATATGGAAGAAAAATGATCAGGAAATACATGCAGATGGGCAGCGAGTGATTATCGATCAGGACTGGAATGTAAGCATGCTAAAAATTAAACCTACGGTACCAGAAGACACTGGCATCTATTCTTGTGAAGCTGAAGGCACTAAAGTGATGGCTGCACTTGATGTTCAAGGTGAGGTCTTCCAGCCAAAGAGGAAGACTATCATGGGTTCCAAATAAGAGGTGGAAAAATCATGGCAGCGTCTCACAATAAGCGACACATCAGCTACCCGCTCTTTGGTGTTCACTCCAGTACTGATAACGATGATAAAAATAGTTGGGAGTTAATGGGTATTGGATATGAAACTGCAGTGTTTCACTGGAGCTTAGTTCTAATTAATGCTCACTAATTACACCACTTACGCATCATACTTCTTCTACAATGAACCGCAACATCAGTGCAATGGGATGTGTCCTACTGAATTATTGTGAAGTCACAGTGTAATGTTGGTCCAAAGAAATAATAAGAATATTTTTTTGGTGTTACGGAGTGCTTTTTACACACGGTGTGCCTTAAAACCAGTAGCTAATGGATAGTGTGGAATTTCAATTTATTTTCAGCTAAGCTAAGGTAGCTTGGTGTTTTACTTATTTCAAATACTGATCACACAAGGAACTCTCTTCTTCCTTCTCATCAGCATTTTTGAGAAACAGCAAATCAAAAATTAAAAATAGGTTTAGGATTTTATTTTTTTTTTCTGCTGTGCATGGGATTATTGTTTTTGTTCACCAGTTGAATTAATGTGATCAGCAAGAACAGGGGTTCTGATTTGATTTCTGAATTTTTGTGTTTCGTTAGGCAATTATGCCTTCTTGTCTAATCAGAGGTGTGAGCACAGAAGAGCAGGGTATTATTTATTATAATATTTTCTACATCGATAAGTACTTTCCATTTTAGGGATTTAAAAAGATGTTAACGAACATAATCTAAAAGCATCCCAGAGGAGGCAGGATTTGTAATTATCTGCCTTCCTTAGTTAGGGAAACCAATGCTCCAAAAGTGCACAAATAAACAGTTCAGATTTGTTCTAACAAAATTATATACTCTCCAAGGATTTACCCCTCATTTTTCTCCATAAATATGAATATTATAAAATATAGATTATTTTTTTTTAGTAACTCATGTTTGGTGTTTTTTTTGCTATTAAATAAATTGTTCAGCTTTTTTTTTTTTTTTTCTTGGAACACTTCAGATAATGGTTATAGGGATCTAATTAAGAATGTCTCAGGGCGTTGGTTTATATTATAGATCGTGCTGGCTGTTTTATGATATTTCTGTAAAATGTATTTACTCAACCGTGCGTTCCCACCGTTGTGCATGTAATTTGTCCATGTAGCTGGTCTAACACAAATTATATTCGCATGCACCAGCCCACGTTTAATTTTCCGTCAGGCTGATTGCTTCTGTACGAACGCTGATGGATGCACGACTCCGCAGGCAAATGCAGCGTGTGGATACGAGCATGTTTCCAACCGCACAATTCACCCCACACGCACGGGAAAATAAACCAAATGCATTATCACAGAGCTTCTGTAACAATTCAGAAATTTGCTATTTAAAATGCTGTTAATGCAGATTTTAATATTTTGTGTGTTCCCTCGAGGCAGACCTGCAGATGTGCCGCTCGCTCAGATGACAGTCGCTGTAGCTTTCTCGGCTGTAATATTCTCTCACCTTTGCTTTGCATGAAACATAGTAAGATTTTGTCGTGAGCTCTCCATGGATTCACATCTCCCCGGTTATGATGATAATTGCGCTGCCTGGGAGATCTGTGGGAAATGCTTCCTGCTGTGGGACCGGCGGAATTTGATGATACTTTATCTTCCTGAGCTATCCCTTCCTATCAATTACTGGCCTGATTCATATAAACACTGACATTTTTTACTTTATTTGTAAAACCCGAAGTCAGGTTTCTGGAGGAAGTCTAGATGAAATGCTAGAGGTCCTAGAGGTTTATTTATCATTATTTTTAAACTGTCTCACTGCTTAAAAGGTTTTTTTGGAGTGCCATGAAGATGATCCGAGGGCTGGAGCACCTCTGCTGTGAGGACAGGCTGAGAGAGTTGGCGTTGTTCAGCCTGGAGAAGAGAAGGCTCCGGGGAGACCTTAGAGCCCCTTCCAATACCTAAAGGGGCTACAGGAGAGCTGGGGAGGGACTGTTTACAAAGGCATGTAGTGATAGGACGAGGGGGAATGGCTTCAAACTGGAAGAGGGCGGGTTTAGATTAAACATTAGGAAGAAATTTTTCACTCTGAGGGTGGTGAGCCCCTTGCCCAGGTTGCCCAGAGAAGCTGTGGCTGCCCCATCCCTGGAGGTGTTCAAGGCCAGGTTGGATGGGGCTTGGAGCAACCTGGGCTGGTGGGAGGTGTCCCCACCCATGGCAGAGGGTGGAACTCGATGATCTTTAAGGTCCCTTCCAACCCAAACCATTCCATGATTCTACACCTATAGTTTTGTGTTAGAGCATGGTTGAAATTACCAACAAAGCCTACAAGTGCAGTTTATCGCATCCACATCCTTTCCATCAGATTTCCAGCAGTGGGAATCATCCAGTGCTCCGAGTCTTGTTAATATTGCATAGCCAGACAATTAATACTGTTCGTCATCCTTTTTTTGCCAGCCAAGAACAGCATTGTCCAGGGCTTGGAGAATGTGGAAGCCGTGGAAGGAGGGGAAGCCCTGTTCGAATGCTACCTTTCCAAGCCCGAGTCCTACAATTACAACTGGCTGATTGACGATGAACCTGCCAAAACTACAGAAAACACTGAGATGGTTTACTTTGAGAATGGGCGCCGACATATTCTGCTGCTGAAGAACCTCACTCCCCGAGACAGCTGCAGGGTGACATTCACGTGCAGCGACGCGGTGACCTCAGCCTTCCTGACGGTGAAAGGTAACTGAAGCACTTGTGCGTGGGGAGTCTTAAATTTCTGGCTGGAAAGTGCAAATGAGCCAGGAAAATATGACGAGTAGCAGAGAGGAAAAGTCACATTTGTTGCTTGCTTCTTATCTAAATCTTCCTCCCACGCAATAAATGGAAGATGTTTTCCAATTTCCCTTTTTTCTTGTTGCGTATGCCATGACACAGATATAAGCATCATCAGTTGGCAATGAGTTATCAGCAAATGACTGTCTTACAGTTGTCTTTATCCTGATGAGTTGGGTTGCATTTGTAGGTGCTTCAGGGCTCTAGAGGTGAGAGTTCTATCAGCAACAGTATTGTCTCTGTAGCCTTGTATCTTATGCTATTGCTGAGACCCCTCTGGGGATCAGAACCCCTTTCAGAGTATAAGAACTGCCATCTTCAGTCATACCATGGTATCTCCCTTGGGATTTTCTGTTACTTGGGAAAGAAAGACATTGCTGGTTTGGTTTTTGCTCCTGAAAGTTTTGGAAAGTTTCAGTCCTCAGTGCTACCATGTGTTCTGGTGATATACATAACCTCCCTTTTAATGATCTCCTTGGTCTCCAAGGCCTGACTGTCCAGAGCTTCACCAAAATATTCACAAAATCTCTTGCCTGTCTTTGTTTCTGTAACAGAGGGCTTGATTTATTATTGTCTACAGGATGGCGCCTACAGATCTTGCAGCCTCTCACAGATGTGGAAGTCTCTCCGGGGGAGAAAGCTACATTTAGCTGCGTTCTAAGTGAAGCTGTGCCAATTAATGAAGTTGCCTGGTATAGTAATGACATAGAGCTCCAGTCGGATGAGGACTGGGAGGTACAAGCAAATGGAAACAAATACAAACTTATTCTGAAAAAAGCCCAACCGCATCATTCCGGAGAGGTGACCTTTGCCTGCAGGGAAGCAATTGCATCAGCCAAGTTATCCGTGACAGGTAAGTGTCTGTCATTGCAGCCCAGTGGCACTTGAAATCTCAGACTTTGGTATTGAGCCACAACATTGAATTTTCTAATCTTTGTATTGATTCTTTTCTCTTTGCCCTGCATGTCCCAAGCTAGCGTTCTTAGTCTGAGAAGATGCTGCTGGGCAACTTGTTTTTTTGACCAGAAACATTTCATCTCATCAGAAGACAATTGTATCAGGCTAGCGATGGTAGAGAAGTTCACCGGCTTTCTTTAGCTGCAGTCTTTTGTAAAATGTAACATAGTCTAGCAGAGATCAATTTACTCAGAGGTCAACATCACCCTCAGCAAATGTGGACATGGGAGGGAGCCGAACTGGAGTGCCCATGGAAAAAATATCCAGGGCAGCAGAGAACCCTTTGAAATCTGCTAATCTACTCAAGTGCCGGGCAACCAGTTTTCCAGATTAATGAGTTGCGTGTTAAAATCTTCATGTGGGTGAGAGCCATGAAACACACACCTTGTACTTCAGAGATACAAGAGTTAATAGCTCTTGGAGCACTTCACAAGTAGAAATGATGATAGTTCCCCAATTCCCTTGTGGAGCAGGTCAGACCAATGATTCGTCAGTGTCCATTCCAGCACCCAAGGTCTGGCTCCTTCCCACAGTGGGACAGGTGGGTCACCCAGCAATGGTCACGCCAGCACAGCCCCAGTGATGGTTGTGAGGTAACTGCAATCTGGTTTAGCTGTAACGCTGTACTTGAGATGTTCCGGAGTCACTGATTGACCATTCCTCCTTTAAATTATTAGGGGTAGTCTGTCTGTCTAATGACTTCCGAGGCTCGAGAGATCTCTGAGGTTTTCCAGTCATTTCCACAAAAAAAAAAAAAAAAAAAAAAAAAAAGATCGGGTGCTGATGGCTTTAAAACAGCTTTGTCTTACTTTGGGCACCTACATTTTAGGATCTGCAAAATACTATCCTCATGAACTCCTCCTGTTGATGGGCTTTCTGTATGAAATTTGCCTGAGAATAGAGAAAATAAGCTTATACTTTATGTAGAAAGGAGTGTTTGTGATGTCCAGAATTAAAGAACTGGCTGATGACCTTATTTGCCTTTAATTTGTTGGACTGGTACCTCATGGCATTATTTCTGTCTTCTAAGCCAAAGCGTAAATTAGGTGAGGAACGTTTTCCAGTGTACTGAATATGATCATCAGTAGCCACTCTGGTAGGACACAAGACCATTCCCATTATATATTTATTTGTTATTGCCTGATGCTGTGACATATATAGCAATTACATGGAAACTGAGTGAATTGCTATTAAATTGTTAGAGTTACTCTGTAGTCCAACAATAACTCGATTTCCATTAAGGCCGGAGCTGAAATAAATACCATGAAGGCTCAAATGTACTTGAATTTTTCAGCTAAGTTGCTGGATGACATGGGTCATCTTTATTTTGAGATAGGTGCAACAAAGCAGCAGGGAAAAATTCACAATATGTGACATTAAGTATGTGAGATGTCAGTTGGGGAATGAATGTTTGTCATTAGCGGTGTAGATCTGGACAGACGAAGGAAAACTCAGTGGTGCACAGGTACGTCTCACGGTCACGGGCATGTACCCGCTCAACTTCACAGTAAGACAAACACGGAATCTGTTGTGCTTCCTTCTCGTTGCTTGTAGAAGGCTCTTGGTTGTTTTAGTGTAAAGCATTATTGCTCATGTCGTACATCACGGGACCTCTGTTGTGCCTTCAGCCCACCCCGATCCACCTGAAGAACCGGAAGTTTTAAGTAAGAGCAGCCACTCTGTAACTCTGTCTTGGTACAAGCCCTTGAGCGACGGTGGTTGTGATATCCTAGGCTACAACGTGGAGAGGAAAATCCCAGGTATTGGCTGGCAGTCATGCAGCAAGGGCCTTATTCAAAACACAGAGTTTATGGTGGATGATCTCACCCCGGGTGAACCCTACAGATTCCGCGTCTCGGCTGTAAACAAAGTTGGGGCCAGCGAGCCGGTGCACTTCCCTCAGACGGTGCAGCTAGGTGAGAACAGAGAGATGCCCCAGGGAGGACTGCAAGCTGCGGTAGACCTTGTGTTTCGCATGGCATGCCTGCTTCACCCGTTCCAGGTGTCTCCTGGAGGAGTTCACTCTGCAACGTTTTTCAGTGCTTTGCTGCCAACACAATAGAGAAGAAAGAGCTTGGAAAAATTGTTCTGGGCTGCCGTGAAACAAAACCTGCTGTGTTGTTAGTACCCAACACTTATTTTCTCCAAACTGCATCAAGCTGGCTTGCAGCCTGCACTGCACCCATGTGTTGTCTGGTCACCATGAGCTTCCTTTCTGGTAGCGTTGGGATGGAATGAGTCAAAAGGGCATGTTGGAATGCGTTTGGGGTAACCAAGACCCTGGTACCAATGCAGAGGGTGGGCAGTGTTGTCTTCTTCACCCATCTTTCTCTTTCATTATATTATTTGCGTATCTTTTTCAATAACCCCCAGAAAGAAATGCTGGAGGACACAGTTCTTTTGTTGTCTGTTGGTGAAACTTTGGAAGCTACAGTGGGATGGAGAGCCGCTCCCTCAATCTTTCTTTTCTTGCAACTCTTTCCGTGGTAGCTGAGTGCCCAACAAATTCCTCAAAGTGAGAGGAATAATAATAATAAAAAAATCCTCTTTTTGCAACACAACAACTGCAGCGTGTCGGCTGGGCGCTGATACCACCGCGTACGCTGACTTTGTCTACAACAACCCCAAAGTGCTCGGGGCAGTGGTCCCCTCACCTCGGTGAAATGTGCGGAGAGGCAGATCACGCTCAGGCGCGTGCTGCTTTCGGGACCTGAGCTGTGTCCTTTACATCCCAGTCAACATCTCTGCGTTGAATGCATTTATCTTGACTTCGCTTTGAGTATCGCTGTCGCACAAACAGCGTGCCATTGGCAGGCCTCCTTCCAAAGTAATGAAGATCCAGAGATGTTTTTATTTTAATCTCTTTATGCGTTTTTGAGATTTCTTACTCTTTCTAAGCAAGCATAAATATATCTATCTTATTTTATTTTTATTTTTTTTTTACTTTCAAGACTGGGATGAATGACACTTCTAATAATCTCTCTTCATTTTTATTCTTTTTATTGTTTCTTTCGTGCCTCTCTTCAGAACCGCTTCACTTCTAAACATTAAGATCTTCTAGAATCTGTAAGACTGCTTGAATACTGGTGATGGGTAAATGAAGATCAGCAAATAAACACAGGAATGTGAAGAATGCGACCACTTTTGCATGTATATATTTAAATGGAGCTGGTTTAATGGCTGGGAGAGCTTGTAAAATTATTTTGATATTATCTTTGGAAGTGCAAACTTTGAATGCTTCCAGTCCTTTTTTATTCCTTTGGTTGTCTACAACAGCTAAAGAATCTATAAATGAAGGATGGGATGCTTGGATGGTGCCTTAAATACAGATTATGATATGTTCTTTGTGTTAATTCACCTTTTTGTAATTACAGAGCCTCCAGTTACAGTCACCCATCCTTTGGTGGGAGGATCAGTCTCGGAAGGGGAGGTGGCTCGCTTGGAGTGCAAATTATCAAGTGCAACTGAAGAGAAAGTGATATGGTTCAAAGGAAAAGAACAAATACAAGCTGGAGGGAGATATGAGATCCTCTCTGATGGAAAAAAACAGATACTCATTATTCGTGCATTTAAACCTGAAGATCAGGACACCTATACCTGCATGGTTTCTCCAGAAGTCAAATCTGTTGCCAGCTTGTGTCTTGAAGGTACAGAGAGTACATTCCCATGATGTTAAATCAGTTCTGTTTATGGATATCCAGGGGCATCTCCACAGCTTGGACTGGAGTTCATTTTCTTTTATGAGCTGTGATAACAATCCACAAAGAATTGTTATCTTCCTGTTCAGTATTGCCCAGTGTGTTTTCCGATTATTTTTTTTTTTTTCCTAAGTCAGATATTTAAGGTGCGATACAGCTGTCTCTACATGGGTTTCTGGTGCCTTTTGAGATGGTTTATGGTATTCTGCCTGGCCTTCAGCTGCCATTTCAGAAAATGAGGGCTCTTTTGTATGTTCTGCGTGATATCTGCCAGCCCTCTGTCCTACACATCCCAAATGGCTTTGGGTCATAGTGTTTAGGAAGCTGAATTGTGCCCCTACAGTGGGATTCAGCAGCCCGCTCACGGGCATCTAGCACCATCGAGACATTTCAGGATATCACTCCTGGCCTTCACCTCCTTCTCCAGAGGGACCTAGAGCACTCATAGGTCCTGTGTTGTATCTGAGAGCCACATGTGGATGTCCCAGACAGCCTGGAGCATCTCAAACGGCACTGGGCACCATGTGGCGGCAAGAGGGCGAGTCAAAACCTTCAGACTTAGACGCATCTAAACAGGCAAGTGTCTCCATGTGAGGTGGGAGTCTCAGCTCCCCTCATAGCCAGTGGAGATCTGTTCAAGACAGTCAGTGAAACCCTGTCTAGCTGTAAAATAGGATGAGGCTGAACAGCTTTCCAGGCTCCACTGACAGTCTTGACTTGGTATTCATCAACTCCAACATTTAAAAATGTCAGAAATGTATTTATTGGGTTCAAATGTGTGAAGAATGAAAAAAAAAAAAAAATGTTGTTTGGCCATGTTTTAAGTGCATGCATAGAATCACAGGATAGTTGTGTTTGGGAAGGACGTCTGAAGATAGTGTAGTCCACCGCTCTGCTCAAAGCAGGGTCACCTAGAACAAATTGCTCAGGACCATGTCCAGTTATATTAAATTCACATTTTGTTCTGACCAGAATGCTTAGTTGAATGCCATTGATACTCTCCTGCCCAGGCTTTGGAACTACATTTCCGTGTGCTTTCTCAGAGCTTACTCACAGACTTCTAAGATCTTATTGATGTAATTCTCCTCAGTTCCCACAGTGACAATGCTGAAAGAGATAGCCATGGAAGCACCTCCCGCAAGGCAACCAGAAGACCTGGTGGACGGCCATGTCCAGCCCAGCTTGCCTCCTGAGGCTGCTCAGGAGGGAGACCTTCACCTCCTGTGGGAAGCCCTGGCCAAGAAACGCCGGATGAGCCGGGAGCCCACCTTGGATTCCATCAGCGAGGTGCCTGAAGAGGATGAGAAGCTTCAGAAGTTGAGGAGGGAGGAAGCGGAGATGACTCACTATTACTCAGAGGAGTACTCCACGTGTGATGAGCTGGCTAGGACGGGAGAAGCAGATTTCTCTTTCACAAGCTCAGATGATGAGTCTAGAGCTGGGACTCCTTCCCTGGTGAACTACCTCAAGAAAGCTGGGAAGACAAGTGTCAGTGTTACTAGCAAGGTCCAGTCCATCTCCACAGGCAAATTATGGAAACAGTGGGAGAAATCCAGTGTGGAGACTGTTGTGGCTGCCCCAGCTGCTCAGCCAGATGAACCAGAAATACCAGATTTAGATGATCCTTCCATGAACAAGGCCGCTGTGAAGATCCAGGCTGCCTTCAAAGGCTACAAAGTCAGGAAAGAGATCAAGCAACAAGAGTGCCCAGTGTTTACCGAGACCTTCAAAGATTTCTCTGGTGAGCCTGGAAGCACTCTTCACCTTGAGTGTGTGGCCCACAGCAAAACCGACATGAAAGTCCGTTGGCTGAAAGATGGGGAAGAGCTTTCAGACGGTCGCTACTATCACATAGACAATTACAGTGATGGGACCTGCTCTTTGATTATCACTGGCCTGGACAGGAAAGATGCCGGTAAATACACGTGTGAGGCATCCAATAAATTTGGCAAGGTTTCACACAGTGCTAAGGTGGTTATTGGCACTGAGGAACCTCAAGTTCTTCGTAAGGAGAAGCAGGTTAAACCAAGCACTGACAGTGAGACAGAGAGCTCATCGGGCAGTGAGCTGGATGATGCTTTCCGTAAAGCAGGGAGGAGACTTCATAGACTCTTCAGGGCCAAGATCTCAACCGAGATATCTGACGTGGAGGAAGAGCTCTTTGTCAGTGCAGATGAAGGGGACATAGAGGTGGTTGACCATCAGACGTATCGTGAGGACGACCAGTACATCTACATCAAGTTTGAAATCTTGTCTGAGGCAAAAACTGCTGCCACTCGCTTCAGAGAGATGTTTGGTGCTCTGGGAATTCCTGTGGAGATTGACATTTTGGAACAAGGACCTAAAAAAATTGAATTGCGTATTGGGAAAGCAACACCACCCACCCATGGGAAGTTTGCACCACCAGTAGTGAGACCTCCACCACCTTTGCTGACTTCTGATACAGGTAGGTGAAGCAAACCTGTTTATTCTTTGGAAAAGACAGCTGGAGCAGGTCAGAATGTTATCTTTTCATTCACAAATAACTTCCAAAAAGCCTTTATATTTCACTTGGTGCAGATATGTTCATGGAAACTGCACTTTTGGAAAAACTGATGAATTTTTCATTCTTTTTCGTGTTGAGGGAGAGGAGGGAGGTTAGTGATGAAGGAGGGGGCTAGAAAGTATTTACTTACCTACAAAGCTGCTTTTCACAATAGAAATGCCCCCTACTACAATAATAGGGCCATAAAAGCTATGATTATTATAATTAAATCAACAAAACAGTTTTCAGAACAGTCCTGAGGGAGAAAAGACATTTCAGCGAGGAGAGGAACAGAGGTAATGTATAGTTTGCAGCTGTAATGCTTACGGCATCGTGGAATACCTTCATAGCGTTAGTCGGGGAGTTTCTTCTTGACTATTTTCATAGAGAAAAGAAATCATTCTGCAATTAAAAACCCTAGGAACCAGAAGTCTTCAGGCACTGGGCAGCAGTGCTCTTAAAATACATCTTTTAACAGCCAAATTTTTCCTCTTTTCTCTCCTAACTACCCTGACTTTAGCTCCCATGTTCATGACTGAGCTCCAAAACCAAGAGGTGCAAGACGGATACCCAGTCAGCTTCGACTGCATTGTCGTTGGCAAACCGCTCCCTACGGTTCGCTGGTTCAAGGATGGGAAAGCTATTGAAGAAAACGATCATTACATGATCAACGAGGACCAGGAAGGGTGCCATCAGCTGATCATCACAGCTGTGGTCCCCACTGACATGGGTGTTTACCGTTGCCTCGCTGAAAACAACATGGGAGTCGCTTCAACCAAGGCGGAGCTTCGAGTGGACTGTAAGTCTCAAAATCACTGTAGGAAAAAAACAAGAGAAAGGGTCCTGCTGAGAGGTGGATAATTATTTTTTTTTTTCAAGAGAAACACCATTTACATTAAAACAAGTGTATGAGTTGCCCAAAAAATGTTTCGCTTGCAAACCTCTTGGGTTCAGTTGGGTTTTGCCAACATCAAGGCAAGGCTGAGAAAAAAGCTCCTTGGATAATCAGAGGTGTTTTCTGTAATGCAGAGGTATGCAGCAGCAGTGCGAAATCGAACTGCCAGTCACTCACATTAGTAGGGAAACTGTAATTATAGTAAGAAAAGTAGTTTCAAAGAAAACACTTCCTTTTTTCCATCTAACAGTGACCAGCACCGACTATGAGACAGCAGCAGATGCAACAGAGACATCTTCTTACTACAGTGCCAAAGAATATATTTCGAGGTAAAATATTGAACTCTGGCTCTTTCTAACTTCTGATGTGATAAGATCAATATGTATATTTACATCAAGCCTGGGTTTGCTCTATCTGGCAGTGCCAGTTTAATGTCCTAAAGAATCAGCCAGACCAGCTGAGATGCAGTAACTGCAACAGCTGGACGTTTATCATGTGTGTAAACTTGCTCTGGCTGCCTGCAGGCTGGCCTGGGTACTTCTTCATGGTATCACTCCAGGATTTTTCATGTCATATGGTGCTGAATCTGTTGTCACGATGATAAAACTCTGAAGCCTATGAGGACAGGCTGAGAGAGTTGGGATTGTTCAGCCTGGAGAAGAAAAGGTTCCGGGGAGACCTTATAGCCCCTAAAGGGGCTCCGGGAGAGCTGGGGAGGGACTCTTGATCAGGGAGTGGAGCCATAGGACGAGGGGTGATGGTTTTAAGCTGAAAGAGGGGAGATTTAGATTCGATATTAGGAAGAAATTCTTGACTGTGGGGGTGGTGATCCCCTGGCCCAGGTTGTCCAGAGAAGCTGTGGCTGCCCCGTCCCTGGAGGTGTTCAAGGCCAGGTTGGACGGGGCTTTGAGCAACCTGGTCTGGTGGGAGGTGTCCCTGCCCATGTCAGGGGAGTTGGATCTACATGATCTTCAAGGTCTCTTCCAACCTAAACCATTCTGTGATTCTAAACCCAACAGACTAAATTAACCTAAAATAGGTGATTCCGATTCCTAACTCTTTTCTGACTTCCTGACTTTCTTCTTTCTAATTCTAATCGCTTCTTAGCCGAGAACAGGAGGAATCTACCACTGAGGAGGAGCAATTGCCCCAGATCTTCGATGAGCTTCATGATATTCATGTGGCACCTGGAGCGTCACTGGCTAAATTTCACCTGAAGGTGAAAGGTAAGGGGAGCCCACAGCTCTGTCAGTTGTTCCAGGTTGAAGTGCTGGACAAATGCTCTTCTCCAGCCGTGACCCCAATCTGTGCATCCTGCACCATGTTTGCACAAACCAGCTAGAGGAATGTGTATGTGCTGATCGAGGAATGATGACTTTTGCAGCAGATGACTTTGAGCAGACTCAGGCAGATTAAGTGTCTCTGTGTCCATGTCTACAGGCATAATTACAGGCGTGTGCTTCTGAAAAGTGAGTCCTGTAATTCTCTGAGCAAATTAGTTATGGAGGAGCAATCAGGAATAAAAAAATAATAATAATAAAAAAAAAGATAGTGACAGTGTCCTTTATTGTCATTAGTAAATTAAACAGTCTTGGGCTTGCCTTACTTTACGAGGCAGTTGCTGCTACAACCTAAAAACTGCAAAAACATCTTCCTGGTGTTGACTGTCTGTCTGTCTGTTGACAGACTGACTGTAGGGAGAGGTAGGGAGTCTCCTGTTTTCTCCGATTGCTGCCTGTAAAAATGATGGGAACTGTTTTGGCTCCAACTTTTCTCTTTGTATATGTTGGCAAATCACCTTTCCAACCTGGAAGGCATTTGCATAGGCAATCAGTATGGGGAGTGCCAGAAACTGAAGAGACGGGACAGAACTTTACCAAATAGATAGAATTTCATGAATTTGCAGCCATTCCTAATTGGGTAAAACTTTAAAACAGCAGCCCTGAGCAGAGCTGAGGATTCCTTGGCTGCTCCGAAGGATCTGCCTGGTTGGAGATGCTCCCAAATCGATGTCACCAATGCGTTCTGTTCTCCGTGTCTGTAACTGCTCCTTGCAGGGTACCCACAGCCTCGTCTCTATTGGTTCAAAAACGGACAGCCGTTAAAGGCCTCGGATCGCATCCTGAAGACTGATAAACAGGAATTCCACTCACTGGAAATTCGTGATGTCACTAAGGCAGATTCTGGCCAGTACTCAATATTTGTCATCAACTCTGCTGGTTCTGCATATTCATCGGCCAGGCTGGTAGTCAAAGGTAGGTATTGGATTGGTTTTGGCACCTGATTTTCTCTATTCCAGTGGCTTTTTCTGTTTTATAGAGTTATTTTTTCCTGAGAAAGCCTACCAAGGCGAGTCAAGGGAGGTGGGGAAGTCTTTAGGCAAAAGATTATGTGCTTTCATCTTGGTTCACCTGTAAATTTACTGTGTCCCCTGAAGATGAGACTTGTCACTTCTCTAGGGTCTGACTGTTGTCTCATAAACATACATTTTATTCCTGCCCAACCTCATTAACTTTAATGGTTCATTTTACTGAAACTGAGGGTCTCTTATGAATCATTCTAGTATCAATTCTGTGTAATATCTCCTGTAAGGGGTAATCCCCTGGAGTCACTCTTTTTTTTTTTTTTTTTTTTTCTTCAACTCATGGACAGAAAGTTATTTGTATGTCATTTTGGTTTTTTCTCCTTGCATTACAGATCCTGGTGAGAAAGAAGAGCCATCAGAAACAGGTGAGAGAAGCCGTAGCGGGTGATAACAGAATCCCTAGGAATTTTTCAGTAAACTGACACAGAAGATGTCACCACGTTTCATCAATAATGTCGTTTTCAGATTCCCATGAGCAGCTGATACCACCAAGGTTCCTAGAAAGGTTTACAAATAAAAAGGTGAAAAAAGGCGCAAGCATCACATTATCTGTAAAAGTTGAAGGTAAGTGGGTAGATGCCTTCCCTCTCTGCATAACGCTTACCTGGCAGAACTTCGTGACACATTCTAGACTCTCTCTCCCCAAGTCATTGTAGCCTCATCTCCTGTCTCTGAAGTCTGGGGCTCTACTCCCAGTTTTGTAAGAAACTTTATGTCCTTTACAGAAAAGTACCTGACTCATCTTCACCTCCATTTTCCTGTGTGTAAAAACAGGGATAATAACACTAGTCTTATGAAGATGTGTTGATTAACAGGTTTGGTTTTACGAAAAAGGTTTAATGTCCTTATGAGTGTGCTGCAGAAGGGTTTATGTTCCTTTATTATATATTGTGCCTGTTATTGTTGGAAAAGCATCAGGAAACAGTTCAAAATAGCATATATTGACAGCATGGCTCATAATTGTAAGGAAGGAACACCGTTAGGAAAATAAAAGCTCATTGCATTGGTTTTCCTTTAGGACATCCACCACCAACTATTACTTGGCTGAAAGAGTCATCTCGGGAGGACATCCTGTGGATCAAACCAGACACGCCTGGATATAAACTTGCCAGTTCAAATATGCATCACAGTTTAATTCTGTTGGATGTTAAAAAGAAGTACAGTGGAGCTTATACATGCATTGCTACCAACAAGGCTGGTCAGTCCATCTGCACTGCCACCCTGGAAGTTGTGGATGGTAAATCTTTCTTACAATACAGACACATTCTCTATGTTCCCTTTCATACAGTGCCTAAGAGAAAAACAAGTATGACTGATAAGGAAATTAATCAAATCACAACTAAAAAAAAATGCATTTTCCCAATATTAGCTATGAATTCACTTGCCTTGCAAATGTTTACATTCCTTACACCTATAATGTTTCTGTTTTCTGACCCTAGTTGGGATTAACAGCAGCATCTTTTCTGTATAAACAGAAGACAAGTCTAAGAAACAACCAAATTAAATTCAAAGGAAAAAGAAAGGCGGAAAGGCGATGTAAAGTAACTAGAAAAAGTCACCCTTTAAAAAATTGAGTGCTTCGCTCTGCTACGGTATTTTGCATTATAGAATTACCTTAAGGCAGCTAGAGGTATTTGATTCCCCTTTGGCAGAGCTTTCCAGGGCCTCTCCTGGCGTAAGTCCTTCAGTAAGAAGTGGGACGAGCAAATAGAGGCTGAGAGTAGGGACAGCACTGTGAAGGACTTCACTTTTCTGTTACCCTTCCTTGCATCCCACGTTTTTACTGTACCAGGAGGTACAGGAGCATAGCTTGAGCATCGTAGACAAATGAGGCAATCCAACATCTGTGTGAACTGGGAGAGGAGTAAAGTATTTGCATCATATAAGTGGGAGTATTTAACCCAGGTGAGGACCTGCTAACAGGTCAGATTCAGTATTCCAGTGTTCCCAGTAATCCATGTCTAGAAAATGTGCCTACATTAAATATGTAAAAAGAAGATTCTCTGCCTTCTGTCCCCTAATGATAAACCCTAATCTTGCAGTGAAAGAGGCTGAAGTTCTGACCCAAGAGCGCGTGATGGTGTCAGAAGCCATCATGACCACACTGGGGTAAGTGGTTGCCCACCCATGCTGAAGTGAAGCAATGCAAGTACCACCCGGCCCAAGTTCCGCTGAGTCACTTTTAGGAATTGTTCACTTTAACATCTTATATTCGTGTCTCAGCACCAGAATTAAAATAGTTTGAGGTTCTAGGATGGAAAGTGCTATGAATATTCTAGACAATGTCAGCCACTTATGCTTTGTTATCAGGGAGAATAGGAACAAGGACAAAAATAAATAAAAATTGGGTAGGTCATAGAAAACTCTTGCTACTTTTTCATCTCCTAAGCAGAATGCCAAAAAAATTCACAGGGTGAAGGTCTGACTGTTACTTGCCAACACTGAAATACACTGATGCTTCACAGAAAAAGAAGTAGATGCAAAGGGTCTGCTCACAAACTTTTTGTTTACAAATGAACCTGAAGAATAACGTCCTCAATTTGCCATTCTTGGCTTGGATAGCAGGCAGATACGGTCTGAAAAGTGGTATCCGCCTGAACACGTCAGCTTCTAGAATATGTCAAGCCCAAAAGGCTTGACCAGGCTTCTTCTGGAGTATGAAAAAAGTGAAGAAAGCTACAGTGTGAATTCAGCTATTCCACTGCAACCTCTCCCAAGGATGTGCCCCGGCTCGTTTAGGTGTACTTAATGATAGACTGTTCATCACGTATCAAGTGGAGTGAGCTTCCTCCTGCTTCCCAGGGACTAACAGAGAATTAGGGCAGATCAGCTTGTGCAGTGAAAATTTATATCCCGCCTCCAAAAAGCACAGGAATAACAGAGATGGTGACTTCAGGATATTAGTGTTTTGTAGTCTTGGGAAACACCACAAACAATCTTCATCAGATGCAAGCAAATGCTGGCAGTTCCTCGCGTCTGTGAAGCCCTTTTCACTCAGTGTTGACAATATAGTCTCCTGCCCCTTTCCTGCTGCCGGGAATGAATTTGGTGCTGGTAAAATCTGTCAGTGTAGGAAAGGTCTCTTTGGACCTCAAAACCACTGCAGTACCAGTAGTCAGCTTGCTTCCCCAACACACGAGCGTCCTGGTGTGGTGGGAGCAGGTCTCTTGGTAGGACCACAGCATCTGCATATTCTCCAGTCTTTGGCTTCCTGATGAAACCACTGGAAATTGTTGAGCGTTAATTCACTGACAACTGCCTGAGACTACAACTCCTGTAATATAATATCTCCAACTGTAATAGTTTTATTTCAGTATCGGCTGGGAATAAAGTCCCAGTAGCACAAGGGTGATGGAGACTCCTCTGTTCCGCAACCCACTCCCTGAGCAGCCAGGTCTTCTCCAGGAATAAGGAGAACTCTCAGATGGGATTTGGCTCAAATACTAAGACACACAAATATTTCTGTGCCCGTATCAGCCAGGTGCCCCAATTCTCATTTCGTATAAAGGCCCTGGTGAGTATCAGCTACCAGCACCTGCAGTCCAAACCAGAGTCCTTGGATATTCCCAGCCTTCATATGTGAGGTGTGAGAAGGAGGGGTGTTTCTCATTTACCTTCCTATAAATTTTATTTTAATGCTTAACTCTGCTTTACTCTTTCTTTTTCAGATCTATCCATCCCTCTGAAACAAGAGAAGGTAAGAGAAGCTATTCTCTCTCTCCTACTCCTGCCCTTGACATCTACAGCTGAGGTTGTCTATGTGTTTCATGATTACCACCTACTTCTGTCCTGTTTTCTTGAAACAGTCTGGAATGTTGGAACTTTTCTGGACTGGTCTCTGTTCAGGGGTGAATTATTTGGATGAAATGTGAGCAAGCAGTTTTAAAAACAGGGGAAGTGAAGAAAATTGGACCATCCTTCCGCAGAAGCTTTTGTTACTCCAAAAAGACGACTTTCCAATGACATTGCCTGCTTTATAGAAAATTCTCTTTTCCAGGAGACCTTGAAGCTGGTGGAGAAGGTGTACCTAAAAGCCCTATTTCCTTAGCTGATGTTGGCTCAGAGGAGTTCTTCCAGAAACTCACCTCTCGTATTTCAGAAATGGTATCTGCAAAAATAAGTCAGGGTAAGCAACCTGGGAAATGGGATTTAATTAGCGTCGAAAAATACACAGTCTTTTTTTAGGTATCATCTGGACTTTCAATATCAGTGAGCTTTATGAAGCAGGCTTTGAGACAGTCATCCTACATAAGCGTATGATCATTTGTAAATGCTTACGACTAAGAATTTTTAGTAAGAGTCCATCCAAACTGCATGTCTTAATCTACAGTTTTGAACTAGAAAAAAAGCTATTACAGTAAACTGAGATGGCAAGTGTCTATTTAATGCATATGGTGTTTATTTAAATAAGTAGAGTAACTGTAAGCTTTAGAGTGGAGGGCAAGTTGTAAAAAATGGAAGTGTGTTTTGAACATCTTAGGCATTTCGAGTGTCTCAGATATTTGTCACTCCTGAGTCTGAAAACAACCCTGTTTCAAAGACTTCCCACATCTTCAAGTTTTAGCTTCCAATGGGATTTAAAAATCAAGTTGAGGCTCAAAACTGTGTGCGCAGCTGTGCAGTAATCCAACGACTTGTTGAATTGAATGAAAAAACCTGCTTTGTGTATTACATACTGATTATCTTGTGGAAAAATTTTATCTTGAAGCAAAAATAGAGTCATTACCTCTCCTACAAATACTCTTGCAGTGCAGTGGCAATACATGCAGTAAGCATGCAACCTCATGTATTAAAGCATCCCAATTATTTATTTAATCCTAATTATCAAGAGGAGATCACACTAAATACTACAAATGCTCTTCCTAGGGAATATTTGTTTTTATTAAATTAAAAATTATTATAGGTAGGGTTCACGTTCAAATTGGAGATCTTTATTTCACACTTTGCTGTCTCTCTGCTTTTTAGCTACACTTCGAGTGCCAGGTGCAGAAAGTGACGATGAATCAAAAACTCCCTCTGCATCTCCTCGCCATGGACGATCCAGACCTTCGTCCATTGCTCAGGAGTCCTCCTCTGAATCTGAAGATGGGGATTCCAGAGGAGAGGTACGATATCTTTAAGGACAAGTTTGACACAAGGAGAAAACTTAGAATGACCAATCTCCTATGGTTTAGGAACCTCCATCCCCTTTAGAGATGTACTTCACATTAGTAGGTATATTTGGTAGTTAAATATTGGGTCTGTGACACAGAGCATAGAGTATCAAATTCTGATGCTCACTGTGTGATCTTGAACAAGTTGTTCAAATCAACATGGTCAAAACATATTCATTATTTGGCACCTTTTGCTTTTGTGGCTGAGCTTCAGAAAGTCAGAGCTTGATTTTCTGTGGCCTTGGACAGAGTTGGTCAGAAAGATTTTGCTGAGAAGTTCTTCATGAGAAAAATGAGAATTTTGTGAAAATTAGAAATATTTGGGGTGTTCATTTCAAGCACTTCCTAAAAAAAAAACCAAACCAAAACAAACAACCCTACAAAAAAACCCTTTGGAAATGTTAACCTATTTTGACATTTTCAGGACCACTGTTTTGCCTTGCGAGGAAAAATCCACTGTTTTGTGGTGTAGATCCAAAACATCTCAGGTAGTTTTGAAAATATGGCCTGAGCCCCCTTGGGACTTAGCCTTCCACTTGCAGAAAGGAAACGGTCATTCTCTTTGCCGGACAAGGGCTGGAGAATAAAACAGTAAACACAGATAAGCACTTATGTTCTGCTGGTGTTACTGTATTCTTTTTTTCAGAGCACAAAA
The DNA here is from genome assembly GCF_000708025.1 of Charadrius vociferus. Classification (NCBI taxonomy): domain Eukaryota; kingdom Metazoa; phylum Chordata; class Aves; order Charadriiformes; family Charadriidae; genus Charadrius; species Charadrius vociferus. Next base: position 1,204,667 of record NW_009647422.1, on the reverse strand, counting down.
TAACTGTCTCTTCATGCCTGCAGATCTTTGACGTCTACATGGTCACAGCTGACTATGTGCCCGCTGCGCCTGACAGAGAGACCATCACTTTGAAGGAAGGCCAATACGTGGAAGTCCTTGATTCAGCTCATCCTCTCAAATGGCTGGTCAGGACTAAACCCACAAAATCGAGTCCCTCTCGACAGGGTTGGGTATCTCCAGCTTATCTGGACAAGAAATTAAAGGTGACTGATCTTTTTCGTGTAAAATTACTTGCTCCTCTTGCAGTTCAGAGCCATCCCTTTTGCGAGGAGCGATGGATGAGGAAGTTGTTAAAGGGGTCTCTAACACGATTGGACTTTTTCATGTTTTGATTAGACAGTATTTCTGTATGTGTGCAGCAGGGCCTGGGTCTGAAAGACCTAATCATCCTCCAGCAAAACCATTTCACACTGGTTTAGGAGTTGTTGGAAGGGACTGTGAACACATGAGGGATATCCCTCAGTGTGCATTGATAAAAGCACTGGTAACTTAAAAGAATAATGTTTCTTTTTTTCTTGTATTTTAGTTGTCACCAGAGTGGGGAACAACAGAAGCTCCCGAGTTCCCTGGAGAGTTTGTTTCTGAAGACGAATATAAACGGAAGCTAAGGTGAGCTAGTGTCATTTGGTATTTGCACCTTTGAGTTTTCCTGCCTTTTGAACTCACAGGAATGTTGGCATCTGGGTTCCTCCTGTCAGAGTCACTGGCTTTGTTCTGCTCGGCCCTGCCACCTCCCCTTTCTCAGAATCAAGCAAAGCCTTGATTTTCTCAGACTTGTAATTTGTGATCTTCGATTGGGTTTTGCAGTTGATTTCACCCTGGGAAAATTCCAGGCGATCTAAATCATATTGGATGACTTGAAAGGAGGGATTTACATGATGTAAGTCTGGAAGCTCTCTGATTTCACAAAATCCTAAACTACAGTACCTCTGTACTTTGGGGTGCCCTATATTGAGGGTGATGTCTAAAGAGGGCGTGAAAGCACGCAACACCTTGTGTTACTCCCTCGCAGTGCAGCACACCACTGAGTGTGCTCTCATGGAGATATTTGCTTTCTTGATTGCATAAAGTGGCATTGAAGTCGCTACTGTCGTCTTTACATAGATCCTTTTGTTGCTCACACTCTGTTTTATCTGCCCTAACAGTAGATGTCTGTAAGGTAGAGATAGGTGTCACTCCATGAGCAGGGTGTCTAAGTTCCTCTTATGGTCAGAGGGGATCTAGTCAACGTGCTCCAGGGAGTCTGTTCCTCTGATCATATATCTCTACTTTAGAGCCCAAAAGTCTCTCAGCGTATCAAGGATAATGTGATTTCTTTTTGCCTATTCATCTTCCCTTCAGCGTTCTTATTCAAGAACTGTTGATCTCAGAAGAGGATTACATTCAAGACCTACAGTTCCTCCAAAGTCATCACCTTAAGTTCACCGAGACCTGTCCCAACGTCCCGGGAGCTGTCGCCAGTCAGAAATCCACCATTTTCAGAAATATTGATGACATTGCTCGCTTCCATTCCAGGTGGGCATTCATTTGAGAGCACATTGTGGCTCACATACCTGATGTCAGAGCCACAGTAGTTATTATTACCGTGAAGGATGTGGAGCACTGGCAGTGCTGAGGTGCAAGGGAATTGATGGTCCTTTTGGGATCATAGACGATGGCATAGCTTAAGTCAAAGCACAGGGTTGGGACTCCCATAATACCCTTCAGAGCTTCAAGGCTTCCTATGTCCAGCTTATTTCTTACCTTTTTAAGCGAATTTAGTTGAGAAGCAGTGAATTATTATAAAAAGGCAGCATGGCCCTGCAGGCACTTCAGTGGTGTCTTCATAGAGACACACATTCACCTAAAACTGATGCCATCAAACCACATCCAGCTGTAGCAGGCTGCCCAGGTACGACGCCATGGCACGACGCTTCTGCCTACCCCAAGAAAGGATTTACTGCAGACCTGCTGTTCACAGAGTGAATTCCCAAGGTCCGGGCTGAAATACTTCTACTTGTGTCCTCAAACCAGGACAGTCTGCCAGGGAGAGGAGGTGTTGTACCATGTCTTACGTGCCTTAGGCTTTCCATTGCTAAGGGGTTTCCTTTTGCACCTTGATGCCCTTGCTGTCATGGGAAGTGATCACTCTCATGGGAAGTCCTTGCCAACAGCATGAGAATCACCCTTTCTTCCCCATTTTCCTACCTTGTGATCCTAACGTTTGGTTTACCTTAAGGGGGTGTCAATAATATGCATGCACAAAGCTCAACGACCAGTGAGCGCGCAGCATCTTCCCCGAACAATGTGTGCTCTGATCAGGGCTAGCAATATTGCAAGCAGGAGCAAACAAAAAAGGAGTTTGAGCAGGTTGCGATGAAAAGTGTATAGTTACTCTGGGGAAGTCATTATGGGGGCACTGCTTCTGCAATGGCGAGGATGCTTATGTGGGACATCTGGCACTTCTCCTGGCTGGGCCACGAGAACAGATTTCCCTTCTCTTTCCTCCCTCTCTCTCTCTTCTCCCTCCCTCTCCTTTTGTTTTTACCCCAAAGGAACCTCAACTGTGAGAGGTGACGCATGTCATCAGCTACCGCCACTGCTAAAAATCTTCATGCGTGTGAACCTGTCTCAACATCCTTTGTGAAAGAGAGTGGGGATCTCTGTCTTCACTCACGTGGATGGCTCGTTGAGCCTCACAGAGAGGCATAAGGATCTGGGGAGGGGTTAACTTCCCAACTTGAGCTGAGCCCTTGAAAGTTATCCCTACCTTCCTTGCAGGGCGTTACATACGTTCAAGCTAAGAGGGACAGCACCATGTCGGATGAAGAGGCATCAAAAAGTTTAATGCTAATGTGGCAACATCCCTCGTTTCCCCCAGTCACTTCCTTTAACCTGAAATCGCCCGATTTAAAAGTCTGGCTGCCGGGGTTGTGTTCTCACCTCATTTCATCGCCTTCTCCTCAGATGCCCTTTCTTCTTTGTGTCCACAGCGTCTTCCTCCGAGGCTTGCAGAAATGCGACACTGATGATGACGTGGCCATGTGCTTTATCAAGCACGAAGTAGAGTTTAATAAGTACATCCAGTACCTGGTGGGGAGGGTACAGGCTGAGTCCGTCGTTGTTAGCAAAGCTGTCCAGGATTTCTACAAGGTAAAACAGTAGCCAAAGTACCTGCTGAACATGCGTCCTCTAACCCACTGCATCAAGAAATGTAGTTATTAATCACAAATGTGATCCTGAAAAGGATTATTAAATATTTTTTGTGGGAAATCATTGCTAAATATAATAATTTTGTGTTCACTGTCTAGCTCTTCCTGGTCTGTACAACCAATATGGGAACGTATTTTCATATGCTTAAGCATTTATAAATATTATTAAGATTATACAGATAAGAATGTGGCGTGAGAGTGTAATTGTAAGTAGGGGATGTTTTAAGGACCACCACATTATAACACCAAGTGAACCCACATAAAATATTAGTATAGATAAGAAAATCCAGTTTCTCATCTCCAGCTGCTCAGGATTGAAGTTCAGTAGTGAAAACACACACACAACAGTCCAGATCCACGAGCACACGCGTGTTCATGGATCCCTTGAGCAGCAGCACAGCTCCTCTGTCCATCTGATACCCCTGCCCAGATCCTGAGCACCTTTACCCTCTCCATGAGCCTCCTGCTCACCAGCTAGTCCAGCTTGGTGCTCATTAGAAAACAAATGCATGTATTCACACTCACCCCACGTTCACAGACTCCTCAAATTGTCAACACAAGCTCTCAACCTCCCAAATATCCATGCCTGGATCCTGGGTCACCTATTTGAGAGGAGCTTGAACTTTGCTGGTGAATTGCAGACAGTTGCACCTACGTGCACCAGGTCAGTGGAAAGGATCAACGTCCAGCTCAGTGGCGGATGTCCTCGCACATGGACACCAGGTGCCAGTGCCGAGACCCTCACTTGATCCAGTCGCTGGCGCTGCAAACACACGGACCACTCTCAGCCAAGGTCTGGTACCAGTTGGTGGCACTGGGTTTGCTCACTCCTGCCCTTCCACCTGCCAAAAGCACTGATCTTTCCTCTCACACCATCTGGTTCTGAAAACTTTGGATGACATTTCCCCAGCATCAGCCCTGTGCTGGAAAAGCAGACAAATTCAGCATTTCAGACATCTTGCACTCTAAAATACTAATGAGCTGGTAAAGGATGGAGGAGTGTTATGGATGCCCAAAATATGGGGTAGTAAGGTCTGGCAGAGCTATCCAGTTTTGGCTGAGTTAGGTCTATGAACCAGCACCATATAAGCATTTTCCAAGGAGTAATCCTTTTTATTGTTCTTTGTAACAACCTTTCCTCATTCGTCTGTGTATTTTTTCAGAGATACACAGATGAAATCTTAATGAATGAAGATCCTTCACAGCCACTTATCCCACCACTGCAGCACTACCTGGAAAAACCCATAAACAGGATCCAGCAGTATCAGACTATAATCAAGGTGAAAAGCTTTTGTTATCCACCTATAACTGATATGTTTATGTTCTGCTTTGTGCAGCTTGTGTAGAAAAAGACTCTATTTTTATTTCGTATTTCTTGGCTTCCATGTGATGCAATGACAATTGAAAGCTGCTTGAGTAAGAAGGACGGTAATCATCACCAGCGATGGTGCTCCCTAAATAATGTAAATCCAGGTAGAGATTCACAGTTTCCAACCCCATAAACATCAGCAAGCTTTATCTGAGTGATGTTTAAACAGAAGCATATACATATATAAAAAATGTATGCTTATATACATATATAAATGCATGTATGTACGTATCCATGACAAGAACGAATTTGCTTCACACTCAGCAACAGGTATGTCATAAAAATAAGCAGCTTCCAATGTGTAAGATATTGACTTACTGCTTTCTTTCCTTGCGTTTTATGCTGACATTATAGCAAGATGAAATTTGTGTTTTCTGAAAAGCATTGCCCCATTACCATCCTGAAATGTTTCATCTTTCAAGCTTTCATCTCTCCTACTATCATAGAATCATAGAATGGTTTAGGTTGGAAGGGACCTTAAAGATCATCGAGTTCCAACCCCCCTGCCATGGGCAGGGACACCTCCCACCAGCCCAGGTTGCCCAAGGCCACGTCCAGCCTGGCCTTGAACACCTCCAGGGATGGGGCCTCAACAACCTCTCTGGACAACCTGTTCCAGTGCCTCACCACCCTCAAAGTAAAAAATGTCTTCCTAATGTTTAATCTAAACCGGCCCTCTTCCAGTTTGAAGCCATCCCCCCTCGTCCTGTCACTACATGCCCTAGTAAAAAGCCCTTCCCCAGCTCTCCTGTAGCCCCTTTAGGTACTGGAAGGCCGCAATAAGATCTCCCCGGAGCCTTCTCTTCTCCAGGCTGAACAGCCCCAACTCTCTCAGCCTCTCCTCATAGGAGAGGTGCTCCAGCCCTCGGATCATCTTTGTGGCTCTCCTCTGGACACGCTCCAGCAGGTCCATGTCCTTCTTATGTTGGGGACTCCAGAGCTGGATGCAGTACTCCAGGTGGGGTCTCACGAGAGTGGAGTAGAGCCTATCTCAGGCTCTAGCCCAGACCACAAACAAACATCTCAAAGTAGCATTCTAAGTAGTACTTCCCACAGGAAATAGCACTGGGATATCCAGGAAGAAGACAGCTATGCCAAAATATTTCTGTATTTCTAGTCTTACCTAAGTGAGTGGTGTGAATAGTTTGAAGAACATTAACTTTCTAATTTTGAACACATGCCTGCATGCAAACACCAAAATTTTTAAGGGCCTCTTGGAAGAGAGAGCAAACATGGGGACTTTCCGTGCCCTCATGGCTAAGAGAGAGCAACAGGAACAAATGTGAGATGAACAGGATAACTGCCATTTCGTATTTTTTCCAACCTCTCTTTTTATTATTCTAATATTGACTCTTGGTTTAGCGCTGCCACACGAATCACTTGCCTCATGGTGTCATCAGGATAAGCACAAGAGAAATGCAATGGATGCATTTAGGATTGCTCTGGGTTGTGGGGTTTTTTGTTTTCAATCACAGCAACATATTTGGTGTTTACTTCAACTTGGTCTTTGTTTAATATCAACTGATATAAGGAAAAGCCAGACGGATTACTCATTAAGGCTGCAGAATGGGTAGGAAGTAAGAGACTTTAGTAGCTTAGCAGCAGATGGTGGAAGAATGGGATAAAATTTGCTCAGATGAAAGAGCTGGAACAGATATTGAGAAACTCTTCGGCTTTCAAAAAAATGTTTTGGGGTTTGTTTTTTTGTTTTTTTTCTGACTGCCCAGTAACATTTGCTTCATTCCTCTACAGGAATTAATTCGAAACAAAGCAAGAAATAGCCAAAACTGCACTTTGCTGGAGCAGGCTTATGCCATTGTGTCTGCACTCACCCGAAGAGCAGAAAACAACCTCCACGTCTCACTCATTGAGAATTATCCAGGGACCTTGGAAAGCCTTGGTGAACCCATCCGACAGGTAACTGGAATTTCTCAGTCAGTGTTAGTGCTATGCGTGCCTTCACTGGTTTCTAAGTGTCCTTAGGTCCCACAAGAAGCTCCTTTAGAAATATATCTGAAAGAGAGCATTTGCTTATTACCTTTCTCGCTGTTCAGAGAGATGTGTCTCCTGGCTTGATTAAGGTTTGAAGCACCAGACCGTAGATGCTTATGGAGCAATTCCCACATAATGTAGTTATTTGCCTTTCTAACCTCCTCATCAAACGGGAACAGGTTTGTTCTGGGCCCCCGCATGATTTTTAAAGCATTTTATTTTTTCCTCCTCCTCTCTTATTACATGGGTCAGCTCCTGAATTTACTGGCATCAGTGGAGTGTTTTTTTCCTGTTGTTTCCTTCTCGTGTTAGAAGCTCACTGACCCCTCTTGGTCTACATGTTTTCAAATTTACGAAGTTCTTCCGAAGAGACGGGTTTGCTGGCCAAGTCGGTACATGGGAGCATACATTGTGTGGGCTCCGTGTGAAAACATTTAGATCAACTTATGGATGTTCTCCCACAGCTGTTCATATATCTTCAAAGGACTCGTGTGCTTTTCCAGGTCTCTTTCGTTAAGCAGTTGGGTGGTTTAGGAGCACAGAGGATAGGGGACATGAATCTGAGACTTTCAACACCCTGGCCTGAATTCCTGTTTCTTTGGAGATTTACTGTGTCGCGTTGGGCAAATAGTGTACTCTGCCTGTTTGTATCCTATGTCTTGCGTGGGAATCACGGCGTATCGCTGAGTGGAGTTGTAAGGCTAAATCACAGTGCAGTGAGACACTCTGGTGGGGATTTATCTATCCACATTTAGACATCCCCCAAAAAAACAGTCCAGTGGATCACACCCCAACAGCACTTAGTTCTCCCTGATGTTGCCAAAGGGGAACCCGTGTCACTAACTCAGCTGTATGTGAAATTAATGTCCTGCTCGGGTGAAGGAGATCAAGTGAGCATATAAAGTGTCTGTGTAACACACAGGATATAATTTTCATTATAGAATCATAGAATCATAGAATGGTTTGGGTTGGAAGGGACCTTAAAGATCATTGAGTTCCACCCCCCTGCCATGGGCAGGGACACCTCCCACCAGCCCAGGTTGCTCCAAGCCCCGTCCAACCTGGCCTTCAACACCTCCAGGGATGGGGCAGCCACAGCTTCTCTGGGCAACCTGCCCCAGGGGCTCACCACCCTCAGAATAAAGAATTTCTTCCTGATATCTAATCTAAAGCTTCCCTCTTCCAGTTTGAAGCCATTCCCCCTCGTCCTATTACTACATGCCCTTGTAAACAGTCCCTCCCCAGCTCTCCTGTAGCCTCTTTAGGTACTGAAAAGCCACAATAAGGTCTCCCTGGAACCTTTTCTTCTCCAGGCTGAACAACCCCAATTCTCTCAGCCTCTCCTCATAGGAGAGGTGCTCCAGCCCTCGTCATTAGTACTGGTGGAGTGTGGCTGCTTGACATGAGCTGTGTTTTTTTCTGGCAACAGAGAATGCCATTTAAAGGTCAAAGTAATGACAACCACTGTGTGCAGCCCTGTTGGTGCTGTCAGTCTGATGCATCACCTGTTGCATTAGACACGATCTGCAGTGCTGTAATAAAACAGAGACATGTAAGGTGGCGATGTAACGGTAACTTTGTTATCTGTTCACTGAAAAATGATGGTGAGGCATCATATTGTGGTAATTATTCCAGAGTTATCAGCATGTGCTTTTCCTTCTTTTTCCTCTCAGGGCCACTTCATTGTGTGGGAAGGAGCTCCAGGAGCTAGAATGGCATGGAAAGGTCACAAAAGACATGTTTTCCTCTTCAAAAATTATATTGTGATCTGCAAACCGAAACGAGACACAAGGACAGACACCTACAGTTACATCTTCAAGAACATCATGAAGGTGAGGATATAATGATCCTCACCTAGAGCATTTCTCTGTCATTGAGAACTTCACAGTTATATACAGCTTCTGATTATCTAAAGGGGACATTTCACTAACACTTTTGAGCTATTCCTTTGGTTTTGGAAGTTTTTGAAGCACAAAGAGAATCTAGCACTTGTTGCTCTTTGGTTGGGGCAGTCTGTAGTGTTGATATTAAATTGGAGAAAATGCCTCCAGGAAAGGTTATGTCCTTTGCTGACACCAATTCCTGTTTAAAAATGAAAAAATCAGAGGATTTGACCAGCTCATCTTCAGACATTCAGGGCTCAGGTTAAAACTGCAAGAAATTGCCGAAAGAGTTTTCCCAAGGCATGAGATATTCAACTCCAGTAAAAACCCACCATACAAAAAACCCCATGGAGTTCTTGACCAAGCCCAGTCAGGGCCTTCTGAAAGTCCTTATCTCTCTCCTCGCTGATATTCACAGGCAGATTTTAGTATCCAAGAAAGAAAAAAAGGATGCTTCGTCTGGAGAGTGCCTGCTCCGTAATCTATTTTCATCTAGTCCCTAATTGTGCTGCTCCTGGACCCAACAGCGCTGCACTGTAGGCGCAGTGTGTCCCACCCTTGGGATATCCTTTAATGCTGGATTTTTTTTTCCTGAAATGTGATAATTACTCCCGGGAAAAAGTCTCTTTGATAGCCAGAAAGTCAAGTATCCTGGGGACAGGATTGCAAAGTGACCCTGACTGCTGTTCAGCCAAAGCCACGTTGCATTGCTTATGCAGTCTCAAAAATCTTTAAAAGTAGTGTAAATTATCCCTTTTGCTGTTGGATCATACCATATAGCTTTGATGGGATTAGCACAACTCATGTCCACTGAAGAGGGTACACACTGGCAGCAGGAGACTTGCTGATGTTTAATAATTGTTTCCATTTCAAACTTTCACCAAAGACCATTCTGGTTCACAGAAGCTCAGTCCAGACCTGGACTGTCCTAAACTCTGGGATGTCGGCTGTGGGAAAGGTTCTGGCTGAAATTCAGCCCTAAGAACACAGGATGTGTGTTGACTTTCTTGTCCTTCTGTCACGCAGCTGAACAACATAGATGTGAACGACCTTGTGGAAGGGGACGACCGGGCATTTGAGATCTGGCATGAACGAGAAGACTTGGTCCGCAAGTACCTCCTTCAGGCACGCACAGTGAATATCAAGAACTCCTGGGTGAAGGAGATCTGTGGCATACAGCAGCGCATCAGTGAACCTCTCTGGAGTGAGTATGGCCCAAGATAGCCCAAATCTCCTACTTTTTTATCGGGTGGTCTCCCTGATTCAGGAAGGAGATTAGCAGAGGGAGAGAAACCATTTAGGGTGATTTGCCATCCCTTAAGCTGAACGAGGGTTGGAGGTTTTCCTTTAATCACATCACAGACTGCTGTAAATCACAAGTCACATGCCTTGATACCAAGCAGTGAGCTTTAATGGGAATGGTTATAGCAGTGTTGAGTCTCCCACCTGAGCTGGAGAAGTCATCTTTGCCAGGATGGGACAGTGGTGTCTGACTCTCTCCATTTACCATCAAAGGAGCCCAGACTGTATATCACTGAAGTGATTAAGTTCACATGACAGAGGTCCCACAGGACCTGTGTAGGTTTTTTGGGCAATAGCAGAGCAGATGAGTAACTTTCTAATTCCTCTTCAATGTCCATAACCCAAGTGAGGAAAACACAGGCTGATGAGCTGAGAAGTGCTGGCTACACCCGGCCGTTTCAACTGACGTGGGTTGCCTTTGATGGAGGATCTGAGTCAGAGCTGAAGTGGTTGCTCAGTTCCTTACCTTCATATTCATACATTTTTGTCAATAAGCAGAGGATGTTGTTTTCCCGCAACATAGCCCAGAAAATGGGCATCACTGGAGGAGAGCAAGACATTATTGAAACTTCTAAAATGCAAATTGCAGAGTTGGCACTAGAGACGCGTTTGATCTGTGAGGGATTGCAGAAGGGTAGGTGACCAGGGAATTTGGTGACAAAGGCCCTGGCCCGCTGCCTGAAGAGCATCAGCCTCCAGTGGGAAAAGCAGCCTCAGAACCTGACTCAGAGTCCAACTCATACCAGTGTAAAGCCCCCCCAGTGACTTTGCTGGATACCGAATGCTCCATTCGACTTCTGGTTTACGTTGCTGTATCTGGGCACATGGTTTTGCTTTGGATTTTTATGCTGTCATTCAGGCTGCTTCATCCTCACTGTCACTGGAGATTCCACTAATTTTCTATCCAAAAAAAATTATCAGCAGGGATAATACATCTTTATTGTCCAGGTATAAGCTAGAAATGCTGTCCATTACAGCGTAAGGAAATTTGGCATCTTAAAATGCCAGAACAGAGTTGGTTTTAGTGTATACACACTGAAAACAAGTATGGGCATTTTATTTCCATGCCATTTTTCTGTGAGCTCTTTTAAGGAGGAAGACTATCAGAGTGATTTTGCATAGTTTCATATGGTAGTAAAGTTAAAATAAAAGTTCCTTAACAAAGCGTAGATTTTGTTGTATGGAGACCAACAGAATACTGGTTTGGATATCAGGGGTGCATTTTAATTGGGGAATTTTCTTAACTGTGACAGCTGTGTGGGGTCTGAATAATAGATGTGCTTATTAAAGTACTTCCAGATCAGCAACAAATCCCATTCTTTTTTTATGGCCCATCTTCATAACCAACAGCAGACATTTGACAGACTGAATTTAGTCTCAGAGAAGCAAGGGCAGCATGTCACCTGCAAAGTCATTAGCTGCTAAAATTCCGTGTTCAGCTTTCCGTTCTGAACCTCACAGATTTGCAAAACAAAAAGTATACCTATTCTTACCTTACGTTGCAGCAGCCATCCTACGGTCAGAGCCCCCCTCCTCCAGACTAATGTGCTTATTCTGACGTTTCAGTACCTCCAGACTTTGAGGAAGAACTGGCGGACTGTACAGCTGAGCTGGGCGAGACAGTCAAGCTGGCTTGCAAAGTTACGGGAGCTCCCAAGCCGTCTGTCAGCTGGTACAAAGGTATGAGCAGCAAGTCAGGAAATGCATCCTGCAGATTTGTTCTCCATCTGTATTGCTTTGTGCTGATTGCTTAGTGGGTAATCTAAAAGCTGACCACCAAGAAGTAGCTGAGTCTAGTCTTAAAGTTAGCTATTAAACAACCCAAGTAACGTAGATCTTACTGTGAGCTAATCACAGACTGGTCAGGGTTGGAAGGGCCCTCAGGATCTCCCCCAGTGCCACCCCCTGCCAGAGCAGGGACACCTCCAGCAGTGGCACAGGACGGCGTCCAGGCGGGTTTGGAATGGCTCCAGAGTGGGAGACTCCCCCACCTCTCTGGGCAGCCTGTGCCAGTGCTCTGCCA
>NW_009647422.1:1173598-1192623 GCF_000708025.1 Charadrius vociferus | reverse complement strand
CTCCAGATGTGGCCTCACCAGGGCAGAGCAGAGTGGGAGGATGAGCTCCCTCGACCTGCTGGCCACACTCTTCTTGATGCCCCCCAGGATGCCATTGGCCTTCTTGGCCACCAGGGCACATTGCTGGCTGGTGGGCATCCTGTTGTCCACCAGGACTCCCAGGTCCCTTCCCACAGAGCTGCTCTCCAGCAGGTCAGCCCATAACCCATACCGGTGCATGGGGTTATTCCTCCCCAGATGCAGTACCCTACACTTGAAGTTGTTGAACTTCATTAGGTTTCTCTCTGCTCCATTCTCCAGCCTGTCCAGGTCATATATATCCTGCTTTTTCAGGTTTGCTTGTTGGCCCATATGAATCTATGTCTTGTGGGAGTTAGACAGCTTCTAGGAAATTAACAACTTCTTTGAAGTAGCTCAGATGTTTCCATGTCATAGCACAGGCAGCTGTATGGGCATATTCTTTTCCCCAACATTACTGTACTGCAGAAGAAAGAGCTTTGCTGTAAGTTCACGCCTTGTAAAGATCTGTTCTGTATCTGTACGGCCACTTAGGAGGTGTTCCTTTGGCTAAAAAATCAGAGCTATAACTGCACAGCACATGCTCTGGGAGAAATTCACTTTTAAATGAGGATTGATGATGATGAGGTCCCTCAACAGTGTTTGCCCAGAGGACGTTTTGTGGAGAGCTGGATGAAGATGAAGAACTTCTTCCTCAACTACCAACATCAGCTGCAATAAAGCAAATACAGCTCTCAGTCCTCTCAAGACGAAAAGCTGGATGAAATTCCCAAGGAGAAAACATAATTGATACTAAGCTATTTTTTTAAAAAAAATTCCCTTTGTCTTTAAGATGGAAGGCCTGTGGAGGTGGATCCCCATCACATCATAATAGAAGATCCCGATGGTTCCTGCACATTGATATTGGACAACCTGACGGGTGTTGACTCAGGACAGTACATGTGCTTTGCTTCCAGTCCTGCGGGAAATGCCAGTACCTTAGGAAAGATCCTTGTTCAAGGTAAAGTTCTGCACAGATGTATTGTCTTAAAGGGCTCTGCTACGTAATACCTTAAACAGGAATATTAAGACATTCCAGAAGTTCTGTATAACATCTACTGGATAATGCTTTAAAAGAAATTATTTGATGTGCAGGTGTAGTCAATTATTCTTAAGTCAAAAAATTTGGTCTTTGGTGTCTTGTGTGCAGACATCATGAGAATTATCTGGTCAGGGACACATCCTTCATGTCTGGTCATACTACTAGCTACATTTATCCTTGTTTTGCAGTGCCACCCCAGTTTGTGAACAAGGTTAGAAATGCTTATCTTATTGAGGGTGAAGACGCTCAGTTTACCTGTACTGTCGAAGGAGCACCTAGGCCTCAAATCAGGTCAGTTCTTCAAGTCATACAGGAGGAAATCCCGTTTTCCCATTTTTGCATGGTCTCCTGCCCTTTCTTTCAAGGTTACGACCTGATCCTTCCTTCTCTGTGTCTTCCATTTTAACCCCATCCCAGTGCTGGCTCGCTTCCTGGTTCCAACATTCCTGAGATTCTCAGCAATTTATTCCAGCTAGCATCTGAAAAGAAATACCTACAGATAAAACCTGTCATAGGACTGCATCAGACCTAAAGACCTGATAATATTTTCTCATTTCTTTACCCTCCCTGCCTTACACTTGAATTAACTTTATCAGCAAACCAACCTGGGGTATTCACATAAAAAACTCAGCATAGCTTGACACGATTAGAAACCCTTTTCCCTGCATTGGCTGATGAGATTTCTTGAGAAGCATCTCATAAACCTGGGCAGCTCAGTACCCACATGTGATCTACCCACCTGTAGACCTATGTCCTGGGATCCAAACTTTTGGTTAAGGATTAACTCTTGAGTTGTTTGCCCATTGCTCTGATAGATGGAGTGGTGAGCTGGGGACTTCTTGACACTGCATATTTTTTCCTGGCTTATACTCAGTGTTTTCCGCATGCAGGTGGTACAAAGATGGTGTGTTGTTGAAGGACACAAGTAAATACCAGACTTTCAGTGAACCACGGAGTGGCATGGTAGTCCTGGTGGTGAAGAACCCTTCCAATGAAGATATGGGACACTATGAATGTGAGGTAAGTTCAGAGAGATTTAAAGATCTGCTGTGTGACATGACATAAATAGGAGAATTCATTTTACTGGGAGAGAATCACTGCATGAGATTAGTGGCTGAGTAATTGCTGCTGCCTGCCACAGCAAAAAAGTTTACACCAATCAGATTCTCCTGGAGTAGATCCAGATTGTGGATGTCCAAAAGCTTCAGAATATTCTGATCTGAGAGTTTGGTTTTGCAAATAATAATAGAATGAGCTTCTTCTGGAGCTTAAATCCAGATCCAGATCTGTAGAGGTACCTTTCACAAAGTTTAAGACCATTCTGACATGACTTTTGTTTCTAGACCGTCTTTAAATTAGAATAGATTCATGACACTACAAAGAAACCATCCAAAGAAACCAAAAAGAAAGAAACTGAGCATAAATAGAAGTGTGAACTACTGGAATTCCTGTTTATTTAGCAAGCACGCATGGAAGTATCTAATAAATTAAAATAAATGTGATGTAAAATAGTTTCTAAAAATTAGTCATATGCCATCCATTCATTGTAATAAAGTAGTAATAATCTCTCAGGGCTTGGCAATAAACAGTTGGCCTTGATTTAGGAAATTAGCATGGGTGAAGTGACCCATGGTAAGTGGCTCGGCTCCCAGCAACTTCACAGTAATTCCACAGAAAAGTTTAAGAATGACTTCTAATACGTTTTTTTGCAAAATCACCTTACCTCGCAATTCACAGAATCCCAGACTGGTGAGGGTTGGAAGGGCCCTCTGGAGCTCCCCCAGTCCCACCCCCTACCAGAGCAGGGGCACCTCCAGCAGTGGCACAGGACGGCGTCCAGGCGGGTTTGGAATGGCTCCAGAGTGGGAGACTCCCCCACCTCTCTGGGCAGCCTGTGCCACTGCTCTGCCGCCCTCACAGCAGAGAAGGCCCTCCTCAGGTTGAGATGGAACTTCCTATGGTCAAATTTGTGTCCGTTCCCTCTTGTCCTGTCACTGGGCACCACTGAACAAAGATTGGTCCCATCTCCCATGGCACCCTCCCTCTAAGGGTTTATAAGCATTGATAAGATCCCCCCTCAGTCTCCTCTTCTCCAGACTGAAAAGCCCCGGGTCCCTCAGCCTTTCCTCATTGGAAAGATGCTCCAGTCCCCTCATCATCTGCGTAGCCCTTTGCTGGACCCTCTCCAGCAGTTCCCTGTCCTTCTTGAACTGGGCAGCTAAGAACTGGACACAATACTCCAGATGTGGCCTCACCAGGGCAGAGCAGAGGGGGAGGATGAGCTCCCTCGACCTGCTGGCCACACTCTTCTTGATGCCCCCCCGGGATGCCATTTGCCTTCTTGGCCACCAGGGCACATTGCTGGCTCATGGTCATCCTGTTGTCCACCCGGACTCCCAGGTCCCTTTCCACAGAGCTGCTCTCCATTTGCCATTAGCTGAGATCCCAAGATCCAGTATTCCCTTGGCTGAGTAAGATTCAGTGGATTAATGGATGCTAAACAAAAAAAATCCCCCTTTAATTACCTCTTAAACGGCACATGGCAGGAATCTGTGCCTGTTGGTAGTGACAGAATTCCTTCAGGACCAAGGCTGCAGAGCAAACTGCAAATAACTTTTAGCTGATGTGTTGGAAGTTGTCATTTGTGGTGAAGCATTCTCACAAACTTCGCTCAGCAGCAACGTGTTCATACGAACTCTAGCTTGGGTTTGGGGTCACATCTTCACCCACTGCTCTTGTCGTGTAATTGCGATGAATTTGTAATCTAGTATAAGACGGTTTCGTTATACAAAAACACGCTGCGTTTCATTCGGTACTGCATGGTTCTCTCTAGCTGGTGAACAGATTAGGGTCTGCAAAAAGCGGAGCAGAACTTTACCATCACAGTGCCGCGGCCCTGACCCAGGACAGGAGAGGAGACCAAGCCATTACCATAGAAGGTACGATCTTGAGCAGCTCTGTAAGTATGTCAGTGAATTACTCTAAAACCATCTCATTGAGGATCGAACATATTTGCCATCTTATCCATGTTGATTGTTGGTGTACACGTATCCGTATGTCTATCGAGATGTGCATGGGTATACTGCAGCGCAGCTCTATACCCATCACCATCTGTTGATTTCCAAACCTGGCAAATCAACTTCATCATATAATGCTCTTAAATGCATTATATGAAAAAGGAGGAGCAAATGAAGGGTATGTCCCACCACCACTAGTGTAAGAAAAAGGTTTCTGGTCCTGTTGGAATACCTGAAAACGTGTGTCAGCCTGGCGGATCGTGAGTTACCTGTCGCTGAAAAACACACCCCAGGGGCCAGTCCATAAAGCTGTAGAGCTGCAGGCATATCGTGATTGTTGCTGAAATACCACTGAAGACCACCTGGAATGGCCGAGAAAGCAGAACCGACAGCTCTGCATCCTGAGCAATAGTAGTCCACCCGTTATCTGGGACTGTTCAGGTATTACACACCACGTAGTCACAGAGTCTATTCCTTTGGTTTCTCCGTGTTTCACCTGAATTCATAGGGTGATACGGACCAAGTTACCTTCTTATTGAAGGGATTTCCACAAGCGGTGTGTTAGACAGGCTTGCTATAAACCCATCGCCACTGAGTTTAAACTGGTGGCCACATCTGCGTAAGGAACTTTCTCTGGCATAGGAAACTGGTTCTTTGTACGTCTTAGCACTGTCCTTGGCTGGCTGAGCATGGGCCAGCGCTGCCTCTCAAACAGCTCCCAGCAGCAGTTCAGGAGATAATACAGCCAAGGGACCGTCTCTGCTAGATAATAGATGACTTACTGCTGTGGAGGACAAGAGAGAGGACTAGGGCAGGCACAGACCATTCCACGCCAGTGAACCTCAGTCTCAGAGAGCTGTCCCAGATGCAGTCAGTGGAGACATGGCCAACAAAAGCCAGAGGTTTGCCAACAGCTGTAGGACCTTCTTTCCTCATCTTCACTGTTTTCACATTGTCTTTGTGATAGTAACAAGGGTTCAAGTGGACTTTTGACAGTTTATTATCAGCATCCACTAAGAGCCATCAAACACAAAGGCGTTCTGACTCAAGAAGCTGCTGCGCAGCGAACGACTGGAGTCCGGAAAAATATTCAGGGAAAATGGTACTCCACTCATATTTTTTTCATCATTTTCCATAGGCCTCCGCTGTTGGCCCTGTCTGGGACCGGGTTCTGGTCTGGATGGACCTTTGGGGCAGCCCTCTGCAGACACTAATGTTGTATTATTACATTAAGAGGATTCAGACACATCAGGCTGCGAAGATTAGTATCCTGACCGATGTACTCCCTTGTCTTGGTTTTATTCTTGCTTTCCTTGCAGTCCTTTCCCAGAGTACCATCAAATCATTCAAAAGCGTTACAGGGAGCACAGTGTTAGGAGTATAGCCACACTAGTAATTGTGTCAGCAGGATAAACCTTGAAGCACTTGTATGCTTTTTCCTTGCTGTGCCCTAAAGAGGGAAAACTAAGTCGTATGCAGGATGTAGAGGAACATAACCAAATCACTGCTAGGGTGGCATGTCTGGATGAAGTTCCTTTGTACCGAGGGAGAAGATGTTTTAAAAACAAACAAACAAGGGCTGTAAACCAGTGGTAGGAACATTGTTCAGCTCTTGGGGTTGCAAATGTCCACGTTCAGCCCCGAATTACTCACGTGCTGTTATTCCTGCAGTCATAAATAATAAAAAAATTAATTCATTCATGAGCTTGGTTGAAGAAATATAATGGGAGTTTGCCTGGAAGCTTCAGAAATGTTCTGAAAAGGCTTTTGATCCGTGATGCGCAATTGCTTCAATTTGGTAATAGGGAAGGAAGTAGATCTTTGAGTCCTCTCCAGGGAGAAACAGAGGGAGAGCTGCTTCAGGCCAATGGAGCAAAGTGCAGGCTCACCCATGGAGCAAGAGGATTGTTCTGAGCAGAATCGCATCAGGGACGCATTTGGCATAATGCACTTGACTGAGGAGGGAATTCGTTGCTTTCTTGAGAATCAATAACCAGCCTTGATCTACCTATGGAAAAATCAGGTTCATCTGGCAAGGAACTGGAGGACGGCTGGATCTCATGAAGGCTTTCTCTTTCCATCCTCACAATCCTTTCTATTTGTGAAAATGGGATTGTTTGTAACTTCACCAAGAGGACAACATTACTGCTGTGTGGTACTTATTAAAACAGAAAGCAGATGCTGTGCCTGTTTTGTAGCTCACCTGCGCGGTGGGTCTAAGTTTTACCTGATTTATCGTTGGTTCTGTGAAATGACTACTGTCAGAGTCTCCTGAGGCACCCGAGGGGCTTTAGTTGCAACTATTTTAGTTTTTATCCTCCTGCCTTTCTGTACTGTTGATTATACTGAGCCAAACCCACTGTCACAATCTGGGACACCATTAGTACAGTGGTTTACGAGCCCTGATCTGCAGTCGGTGATGGTCCAACACCACGGGCCATGAAACCAGACTTCTTCTCATTAAATTCAGACTTTACCAATCCATAGGTAGGACGAAATTCCAAAAAGGATGGAAACCACTGGACTAAGGGATCCCCTTGCGAGCACCCGCAGCTTGGGCTGCAAGCCTGAAACGCTGAGTTCTGCGTCGCTGCGCTGAAGTCAATGGAGAGTTGCTTTAAAAATCCTTTTTCTGTGGCTATTGGAAGAATTTTAGACACGTAAAAAACCCCCAACAAAACACCAAAAAAAAGTGTAACAGAAAGAAGATCCTTCTCTTTGACTTCAAGTTGACTGTCTGCTTTGCACCTTGCCGCTTAACCCACGCACGGCAGATCCGGGCTGCTGCGCTCTGCCATCCCTTTTTAACCTGTTACCGTTGCGATTCGTTCATCCCCGGCTCACTAACTTGTTCATTTTTATTTTTTTTAAAGAAAAACAAAGCCTGGTGTTTTTGAAAGGTGTGTTGCATTCTCGCCTGGGCAGACAGGTCCAGGGCGTATAGCGAGATAGCCGACGGCAGGGGAAGGAGTCAGCTACACCAGTGGAGATAAGCAAAACCATAAAGAAAAGCGCCGGGTGCCGTTACAGCCGGACGAGAGGCATCTCACGCAGAGCTTGGGGCGAGTTATTTCATTGCCTTGTTTGGTAATATCCGCCTTGCAGGGAAAAAGCTAAAAATTAGGGCTCTCAGATGGAAGATTGCTTTGAAACACAGAGAAGCGTTAGATGTCTCAGTGCTGGCCTTCTGCTGAAGAAACGGGGCACAGGAGTTTGTCCCCCTGACCTTTTTAACGTTCCTCGGTTGGGGTGATGTTTAGGATATTTATCTCGTTATTTTTATTCTGTTGTCATCATCGGTTAGTCTCTCGGTTGTTTTTTTGGGGGGGGGCTGCCCACCTGATTTTCAGTGCAAATTCAAGAGGGCACAAAGTGCCTTTACGACCATCCCAGTTGCTGCAGGAGTGGAGCGGGTTTTTTTTATTTCTTTATTTAGAGTGCAACACACTCACCTTTCATTCACACAATTTAGAAAACTGCGTTGTGTCCATGAATTGCTCGTTTTCGAGATTACCTTTAGCAGTTCACGTCAGGTTTGTGCGTCCCCCGGAGCAGGTTAATCATAGAATCATAGAATGGTTTAGGTTGTAAAGGACCTTGAAGATCATCGAGTTCCAACCCCTCTGCCATAGACAGGGACACCTCCCACCAGACCAGGTTGCCCAAGGCCACGTCCAGCCTGGCCTTGAACACCTCCAGGGATGGGGCCTCAAGAACCTCTCTGGGCAACCTGTTCCAGTGCCTTACCACCCTCAAAGTGAAAAACTTCTTCCTAATGTTTAATCTAAACCTGCCCTCTTCCAGTTTGAAGCCATTCCCCCTCATCCTTTCACTCCATGCCCCAGTAAAAAGTCCCTCCCCAGCTCTCCTGTAGCCCCTTTAGGCACTGGAAGGCCGCGATAAGATCTAACCTGCCAGGCGGAGCAGAAGAGGGCTGAAAGCAGAGCAGGGCTCCCGGGGTTTAGGCCAGCGGCGCCTACTGTGCAGGATAAAATAGGTTTATGCTTCTGTGAAGGGAGAAAGCAGCCTTAAAGTTTGTAATAAAGCCCATAAACCACCTTTTGTCCATCCAGAGCAATAAGAACTGACCTATCCTAAATGTTTCATCAACTGTAAGTCCATGATTTAACGTATTAACCAAAGAGGAGTCTGGTCCCAGAGAAGCACTGGCTGATCCTAATGCTTACAGCTTTTAACCTGCTTATCAGGGGCTCCTGCTTTGCAAAGCTGTTTTCCTAAAATGCTATTGAACAAGTTGAAATGATAAATCCGGTGCTGAAACGGATGCAGAATATTTTCCTCTCAGGGGGAAAAAAAAAAAAGAAAAAGAAAAAGAAACCCAAATTCTCTCATCCTACTTTCATGTGGTTCTATCCTTCATATAGGATTGCTGAAATCCTCCCTCACACCTTGGGTAGCACATATAAAATCGATCTGTCCTGCACTAAACTGCGAGTCACCAGGACCCATTTACGGCTTTCTCATCCCACGCCTGCTCAACTTTTGAGTACATCTAGAAATACAGAAATATTGTGGTCGACGTTATGTGGGAGGACTGCAAAAACAGACATTAATAGAGTCAACATGAAAGAGACTTCCTCTTACAGACACGGGGAGGTTTCGTTCAATACATATTTAATTCTCATCGAAATACAGTTGCTGTTAAAAGAACTGTATAAACCATCTATGTTTAGGTGTATAATGGAATTAATTCATTCCTATTTACATCAGAACTGATGCTCTTGCTGCTTATGGATTAATCTCACGATATTATTTGATGAGATTTTCTAAAAGTTATGTAAAAACTGCACAATGTTGATTGAAGGGTTTAAAAATTCAGTGAAAATTTCTCAGCTGGGTGCAGTAAATTGTTGGAGCACTCAGTTCACCTTCCATCGTATAATTAAAAAAAGATGTTGAATTATTTCAAAAATATCAACTAAGGATAGGTAAATATTTATACCGTAATTGCGTTCAGAGATAAACGTTTGAAAATAAGTTTGCCCTTTACTTACGCAGTAAACTATAATTTCCAAACAGATTTTGTTTAAACCCACTGCAGTTATTCTTTTGACTCTATTGGAAATTATTCCAGATTTTTACATGCATAAATGAGACCAGGCTCTGCAAAGAAAACATAGAGCTCTAGGTCAGATATTAACATCAACCTTTGCACAAAATTCTTTTTCATTATGGTGAGAATTGTTTTACCTAACGGCAGAAGAGAGCCCTTGGAAGTTAAGTGGAAGGAAAATTAGGTTAAACTATTCCATCTAATATTGTAAATGTAGTTTTAATGTTCAGTCAGTGCAGTTTTGAGACACTATTGCAAACATCAGCACTAATCGTAAGTTATTCAACAAATAATACAGACGCTACAAGTTCTCTGCGCAAGAGCTGTTTGTGATTTTATAGATACATTTTTAATTTGCAGTTCACTTTCAATTGTACCAACTGAAAATTACCAGAGCTTATTTATTATAGGCTGGCTGGAAGATTGCAAACCAATTGCTGGACAAATTACTTTGAGATTAAATTAAGGTTTTTTTAGAAACTTTACTAGTTTATTAGATAAAAAGTGGGGCTGGCTGTTGGTTTTTTTTGTAGATCTCAAATCGACTCAGCAGTTCATAGTGTGTTCGAAACAGTCTGGTTCAAACAGTGTCTTAATTTTATTCCAGCAGATAGGGTGGGAGCCTGCCAAAAAAGGTCTATTTGCTCTTCAAATGGTATCTTTCTTATTTTTAAAAATGTCAATTTTAAGAAATATTGGCAAAATCATGAAATCATGACTTTTCTTTTGATCTTGATATATGCATCAACAGCTTCTAGTTTGTTATGGGATGAGGGTCAGGAAAAATTGCAAATTGTAGCAAAAAAATAGATGGAGTAGACACAGGTGCATTGCAGGGCTCTCCTGGGTTTCCTAGGGTTATTTTTTTTTGTTTATACTGATTTTCTGTACTGATGATAATGATTTTAGTTTTCATTGTTATCAGCTTGGATTGTGCATGTAGTCCACAAAAGCTTGGAAACTGTTCAGTGCTTGGGGAAACTCTTTTTCTAGTAAGTGAAATCACAGTTTAAAGAATTTCAGTGCTCCAGGATTTTCCAGATTTTCAAGTTTCTCACACCATCACTGCCTTATTATAGGGAAAAAGAAAAAAATTAAAAAAAAAAAAAAAAGACCTCGAAAAGACCTTGTTTTCTAGCTTTGACCTGCCAAACAAAAATTCAGAATCTCATGGTAGAATAAACAGTTTTTGCAATATTGTTCTCCACAAAGTATTTCATTCCAAAGCTAAATCATTCACTGCTCAGAGAGCACTCTGAATTCTCATTCTTGGTCAGAAACACTAAAGACGATGCTGGAAATAACCACAGAAAGCATGGATGAGATGGTACAGTTGTTTGTTTTTTTCACTCCAGTTTATTTTGATTAACTGAGCAAAGTTAATTTAATCATTTCAGCTTTTGCCTTTCTTTAACCCCATGCTGTTCATACTGTTTTCTTTGTAGTCACTGAACAAGAGACTAAAGTGCCCAAGAAAACCATCATCATGTAAGTGCTGATTATTATTTTTTTTTTTGTAACATTTGTGTTTTGCCTTGCTGCCTATGCATGATCCAATAACAAGCTTGTGTTTATTGGCCATGCAAGAGTGTTCGTTCCCATCCCACCAGATCTCATGGCATTCTGTGCTATGCAAAGAGACCACCTGAAAATAAAGTCTTCCTATGCCTTTTAAAAAAATAGCAGCACTGGTGTTAGACACAGCCTGGGTCATATTTTTAATGATATTACATGCGAAAAAAGTTCCAATGAATAGTGCGGGAGTTGCACAAGAGCTCACGAAGGTAGAGTCCCACTCTCAATGTTGAAAAGAAACCAGCTTTGAGAACTGGCTACTCGAAAAAATGCACAAATTTAACAAATATCTCATATCTTACAGTGATTTCTTCTGGCTTTCTATTTTAAATTCTTCAGGAAAGCCTTTTATGATGAAGCAGAGGGAAGATGCCCATTTTTATCCCCTTCTGTCTCTTTATTTCTAATATGCAATTTTGTTCTGATAATGATTTGGCCTTTTTGGATACTTTCAGCCTGGTTTATATCGGGTGCCAACAACATATAAAGATTAACTGCAGCAAAAAGCGGTGCTTTCTCAGTCGTATGTAGACCAGGAGATCATCAGCCATTAAAATCTTAATGTATCTTCTTGGTTTTAAGTATCAAATACATAATAAAATTGTTTCAGGTGCTGGAAGGGGGACATTGTCTTTCTGTGGTAGGAATCAGAGCACCTCCAAGCTATTCAAACCATGTCCTAATGGTAGTAGGTGACTATACAACAGATATTTTGGGGCAATGCATTCCCTCAAGAGTTGTTCCATTGCTAAAATCAGTCCTTGACTTGGACATGATGCTAAAGTTGCCTTCTTTTACTTTTGCTGGACGGTGAGGAGGAGGTGTGAAATGACAACTGAAATATGGTTAAGACCTGCTCACTTTTGATCTCTTTTATTGTTTTCTATGACGACTATTTCTGATGATGGATGCACTTAGCCCATTTGGAGCCAGTGGCTTATAAGAAGACATGTCCCCCCTTCTAGCATCTTCCACCTTGTATAGGCAAAGAGCACACAGGAGAGGCGGGAAGGGGTTCTGCCTTTGCCCCCCTCTCTCTAGCACATCACTCCAGTGATTAGACCTTTTTACCCTGCAAAGACCAGAAAACAAAGGTGTTTCTGCCCATATCATCTCACGGACCAGCGTTCAGATACCGGTGGGGTGGCTAAACAGAGAAATATTTTTTTTTATATCATGTTCAGACACATCCCGAGTAAGACATGAGCAGAAGGGAATCACTCAGAGCTAGACCATGTCTAAACTTTGTAAATCCCATCTTTCTACATCTCTGTGCCTGTAAATCACCCGGAGAGATGCTTTTATTTTACATCTCTCCTCAGTCAGCTAATTGTCCTCCTTACCCCTTTATGATTTCAAACCACAAGCAGCAGCTTGGTTGATTAAATAATATTAAACTAATAAGAAATACCCCCAGTTAAGCTGATTTCTAAATTTCTGACATGGAAATTCCATAGGCTACTGCTTTGGACAGCTCAAGAAGTGATCCCTAAATTAAGGGCTGCAGCCCCAAAGGAGGTTGGTACATTTATGAGTGGGATCTCAGAATAGAATTTCCCCTCCTTCTGCTAGTGGATGTGGTCACAAACTCATTAGAGTGGACCTCGGCTGGAATTTGGACAGTGATGGGGTAAAGTTTGGGAACAACTCTCTGAGGGCACATTGCAGCTCTCCTGAATGTGTAGCGAGCTGAGGAACGGAAGCAGCTGTGAAACTACTCGCAGAAAATAACAGATAATTTAGAGATGGGATTGAACAATGTCTATATATGCAAATCCCAGGCCCCAAAAAAGCATTTTAAGTTTGCAATTTAGAGCAAAGTCTAGTGCAAGTACACCTGGATTCATTCTCGTCTTTATCTAAAATGATGTAGTTTTGTGTAATTCAGAAAGGCACCATGGCCATTATGAATCCTCTGCAGAGACCTTAAAGCTCGAGAGCAAACTATAGAAAACTTCTATAGAAAACTTGGGGGAATGAGTAAAGCAGTGGGAACGAGCAGTAGAAGAGAGGGTGCTCTGGAAGAAGAGAAATCTCACTGTAGCTGATCCAGTTCTGGACTTCACAGCATCCTCAAAGGGAGAGATGGACGGTGGAAAGAAACCTGGTCTCCACAGGAGAAGGCAATGCCAGTCTCCAAAGATGAGACCGATAGATGAGAAAGGCTACAAGATATCTAAGAGGATTAGTCTTCCGTGATGGTCAGACAAATACAACGGTAGAGGTGGGCTCTCCTTTCACAAGGACTCCTTCCACCCTTTTCTGTGTCTCAGTGCAAGAGCCGGAGCAGAGACGGCTGGAGAGCAGAGCTGGGGACTTTCAGCCCTATCTGGCTGTGCCTAGAGGCTGATGAAGAGAAAGAGAGAAATGAAAAAAACCTATTATCTTGATTCTTAATCATTCCTCCCCACTTCAGGCCATTGTCTTTACCCTTCAGTTAGGGGTTTTTTTTGGTCCCACTGCTTGGAGGTAGGACAGAATCCCAACACAGACATCAGCTACCTCCACTGTAGAGCATCAGCTTCCTTGCGCTTGCAAAGACACCACTGTCTTTACCTACAAGTTTCTCCATATAAGAGATGCCACTGAAAAATCTGCAGGGAAAACTCCATGTTAAACACCCAAATTTAAGAGCATTGAAGTCTGGGTTTAGGTGGTCCTGTCCCCAGATTTCAAAGCTATTTGATCCAATTTCATCTGTAGCTCGTTTAAAGTCAATGTTTATCCCGGGATGGGAGCAGAAGATTGTTTTGATTCAAGCTATGTATCCATACAGGGATGCTGAGAAGTCCCAACTGCTTTGGATTCATGAAAAGATCTAAAGTAAGGCCAGCAGAAATGGGACTGGTAAATTACAACTGTGCATCCCAGATCGATCTGGTGCTCCTATGTCAATCGGTGGTAGTAGGATCAGGCTGTGTCTGCAATAATGGTATTATGAAGAGTAAAAATAAGTACATTTTGGCATAGATGACTTCTGCAGGAAATGTCCTAGCTTTCTTTTCCTGGTCTCCAAATGCTTAATGCCCTTTTCACGTAACTGTTCTGCATGTGCAAATGCAGATCTCTGGTCTCAAAAGAGTCTTTGATAAGCAAAATCATAGAATGGTTTGGGTTGGAAGGGACCTTAAAGATCATGTAGTTCCGAGCCCCCTGCCATGGGCAGGGACACCTCCCACTAGACCACGTTGCTCCAAGCCCCGTCCAACCTGGCCTTGAACAAAATAGACATAAGATACTTTATTAAAAAAAGAAAAAAAACAGCTGCTGCTATTGTAATAAAGGGCGTTTTGTCATTGAGTTTGATGAAGCCAGGCTTGAGCCAAAGACACTCAGGAAAAGGTTGAACTCCTTGAGTGTTTAAAATCTTTTGGGTGAAACTGCTCTGTGGGTGCAAAGTAGCATAGTAGGTGGTCAACGCAAGGACACGAAATATAGCAGCATCCAGAAGAACATTTCTCAGCTGGACGCACTCGTTGTCTGTTCTTGCACTCAAGGAGGTTAATGGAGATAGGATCCACCTGAGGGAACTGAGGGGCACTGAGGTTTCCCCTGGGTCAGAAAGTGAGTGGAGATGGGCATGTGGGTGTGTGCGTTGCGTGTGTATCCCTTCCAAAATGGCACGCCTCACCAAAAGCTGCAGTGCTCACAAAACTAACCCCACTGTAGAGCCTTGACAGTCGATGGCATGTGCTGGTGGAGTGTGGCTCCCCGAAAAGTCTCGTCTTCCCGCCAACTCCATTTCAATCCTTTCTGTCATCAGCGAGGAAACCATAACCACTGTGGTGAAGAGCCCAAGACAAAGGGGAAGGGTTTCTCCTGCACGTTCTTCTTCAGGTCATTCGCCTTCCCGCTCCCCGAGAGCGGAGCCAACTCCAGAGCCAGTTTACGTTTCAAAGATCAGGCAGCCTGTCCACAGGCATGAGCAGGAGGCAACACCGAAGTCTGCCGTTCCCATGCTTTTTGTCACAGAACCAGAGGACAGGCAAGGAGCCGCAGCTAGAGATGTTGTCATAGAGACCAAGGTGGAAGAGAAAAAGCCCAAATGGGTTGAAGTGGAAGAAATAATTGAATTCAAGGTGAAAAAATCACCAAAACCTACGAGGAAAAGAGGATCTTCCCCAGCAAAACAAGAAAAAGATGACCCGGGGGTGTTAACTTTCACTTTCCCCAGCTCAAGGCCTAGGCGTTCCCCAGAAGACGATCCAAACACAAACAACTCCAACAATAATTTGGTGGAACAGTCAAAATCTATGCCTAATGACAGTCTCTCCGAAGCCGATATTCAGCCCTTGGTGTACGCAACCGAGCAGGAAGGACCTCAAGTCAGCAACGAAGACGGAAGCTCCCCATGTGGGTCCGAACAACTGGGAAATAATTCATTTATGGATTATGGAACTGAAGGAAAAAGCTTCCCACAGGAAACAAGTGCTCACTACGGGTCAGACATCGCTTCCCCGCTGCTTGCCTGCGGGGGAGAGCCTTTGATCTTCAGTTTTGAGACAGCTGCTGCAGACCAGCAGGATCTTCTATTCTCCCCAGCCAGTCCAGAGGTTACAGAGGAGGCAGATGAATTAGACATATCTTGGCCTGTTGAAGAGGGGGTACCTGAAGTAATACAAGATGTCCTTCCAGAAGAGGATAACATTATTATAGTTGATGAACCAGACGAACTACAGACAGATGACATTAGCACCCGGGACCGCAAAATCTTAACCCACAATGGCAAAGTATTAACTTTGGAGGATCTTGAAGATTATGTTCCTGAAGAAGGTGAGACCTACGGGTGTGATGGTCAGAAACATGCGGCAGACAAACCCTGCGAGATCTCCGTGCTCCAGACAGAGATCAACGAGCCAATGATTGGGAAGCCGGTGCTGCTGAGCCCTGTGGTTTCCAAGCCCAGGCAAAGATTTTTCAGCCAGTTTGAGGAGCATGTTCCCGGGGGCATGTTCATGTCGGCATCTCGAGTAACCGGTGTGCAGTCTTTAGGCCCCTCAAACATCTCTTTCCATGTGAGTGACACCCACGTGGCTGTGACACCTGGAATGCACGCAGCAGCAGCTTCTCCTGGTCCCTCCTTCACAGTGAAACCATCTTTCTGCACCGAAGTCCAGCTCTCAGCAGACAACGGACAGTCAAGCTTTAAAACTGAAGTTTCCACGAGAACCCTCAGCTACGGGACTGTTGGTGAACCTGTTACCTTGCACATCAGCACAGAAGACCTCTCCCAAAGCTGAGCAGATGCCAGTGTAATTTTCAACATGAAAGAAAACAGCGTTTTAGAAAAAACAAAAAAACTAACTAAAATTGTTGTAGGTGGAGGGGAATTGGTGGCAAAGATTACAAGGTAACATGTATGAGGGAATACCTTTGAGGGAAATATATTTAAATACAAAATGTCGAGCTTTTCCAGTCTTAAAGGGAACATGTCTGTCAGAACAGTTTGTAATTTTAAAGGCTTTGATTGAGGTGAACATATATCATTCCATAGTGGAGCAGTGACGGTAGGTTTAGGTGAAGCAAGGTTCTCCTGCCTCTGACAGAAATATAAATGAATAAGTGCGGTTTTGTCCATGAACTTAAAAATTATTTCAATTGCCAATTTGTAAATGATGGTGTGGCAAGAAAGTGAAAGCACCGAAGCTTTTCAGTGTCCTTCAACAGCCCAGGATAGGAGGAGTGTTTCCGGCTAAAGCCATCTCCTGTCCCTGTGGGCGCCCAAAGGTCATGAAGCTTCCCGCTGCTCTGACTCTGCTGTACGCTTTTGACACCAATTAGCTCTGCCAAAATTTCTTCATAAACCTTTCAATGTGCACAGTCTGGTTACGTTATTCTAAACTTCTGCCACAGAGTGAAACGTATAGAAAATATTGCGTGTACTAGGAACGCAAAGGGCTGCTCACACCCTTTGGTTGAAATCCTAATTTGACTGAAGTCAATGGTGAAAGTCCCACTGACTTGAGGAAGCAAAGATTTTGTTGTTCTCTTCTGCTTTAATTAAAAAAAATAGGCTATCTTTTATAACTGACTGCTCTTTTCAAGTCCACTTCCTAATTGTTGAAAGATGCAGGTCTCCTTATTCTGCGTTGTAGCGTAGTGGATTTATAAACCGTATCTTTTAGAGTATAGATTTACCTAACGTGCACCCAAAGATCGAAGTGCTGCACAAAACGACTTCTGCATCTATAACCAAACGCTAGCACGTGTAAAGAACCACCAATGTGGTCTTTGTCAATAAATATTGCTGGAAGAATATTTGGTCTCCTGTACAGACCAGCGGTGAAACGCGACTTTTAACAGATTGACGGGTAATGTCTCGTGTATTTAGTAAGAGGAATTCACCACTGAGATACAACAAAGTAACAGGAGCACAAAGACAGAGGTTTGTTCTTTTTTTAAAAAAAAAAAAGGAAAGAAAAGAGATCTTTACCATAAATGCCTCGTTGCCAATCGCAATTGCATCGTACTACTGTAACCACGTACGTGGAGCTGTTATCGCAGAGGTTCTGCCTTCTGTTGAGTTTCCCTGGAGCTTTGCAGCTCAGTGGGAGCGCTGATTGCCCGGGGCAGGCTGAGATGCCCTAGGCACAGCCAATTCCTGTTTTCTTCACCAAAAAAAAAAAAAAAGGATGTCATGCAGAACTTCCTCGAGTTGCTCAGCCCTGGAAAGAAATGAGCTCCCAGGCCCAAATATTGGTCCCAGTTGAAGTCAGCTGGAGTTCATCATTGATCCCAGTAGGACCAAGCACTGGCCCTCTCTATCAGAGACAGAGATGTGGGGTGAAAAGTCCCAATGCCTTGTCCCGGCTGAGTTGTGTAGCGCTGTCACGATAGATGTTTTCATTTAGATGGTGTGGGGAAACCCGAAATGTTCAGGCAGAGCTGAATTTCTAACTAGCACGAAGAGAGAGGATTGAGTGAGTTTTTGCCGCGGCAGTGTTGATGTGTGATGTTGCCTCGGTGTTTCCCAGCCAGGTAAAATTGTGAGGCTTCTTCTGGAGTCCCCCGGGCAATGTTCCCTCTGACAGGGACTGAGTTGACAAAAGGTGCTTGTAGAAAAGAATACGTTGATTGGGTTGGTTTTTTTTTCCCTTCTGTGGCTGCACCTTGATCACGCACTGACTAAAATGAACATATTGGTTTCACAGCCTTTTACTTTCAATATCCAAACAGGGCGTTATGTGTAATATCCTGTGCACTACCCTGATGATATTGGATGCTTTTCCTGTGATTACGTGTGGGGAAAGAAATCAAGCCTCTTTTATGTTGCTCTCCCATTTTTTTATAACATCTCCTTGGTTTATATGGTTTGTTTTATAATTAAGCACTACGACGGATATATATTAGTGCTTTTTTCATGTATTGCACTGTACATTGGAAAGTAACAGACATACAACAGAGAAATACTTTCGCAACTGAAAATATTTCTTTTTTTATTGGGCTCGATTCTGGTCTCAGTTATTCCAGTATCGATCTAGAATAATTCCACAGATGGAGGTGGATTAGATTCGGATTTACAAAGATACTGCTGAGAAAAGAATTTGCCCTATGATAGTCTTCAAAAATATAATATTCATCCAAAAATAATAAAGATTTGTAAAGGATTGTGGAGGTTTCCTCCTCTAGTGGATGATGCTCAGGTTTTTCTAAAGAAGCTGAAAGGCTGCAGTTCAGATGGTCGTAGAAGAAATAACTATACTTCGATTCATTAGCCCAAAGCAATTAACATCTGTTTACATTTTCTTTTGAAATTTAAGCAAAAGAGAAGAAATCAAAAGGAATTTTTAAAATCCTATGCAGGACTCTGTTCAAAAAGTGAAAGGTTTATGAAACGTTCATGACATATACTTTCAAAATATTTTCCTAGAGGTTAAAAATTATGCTTGTAAGTGATTAAACTATGTAGATAACTAATGCCATGTGTGGGGGTTTATTTCTTGTAGATGAAAACATACAGCTGTATTAAAACTTTTAATACAAAGAATGTTTTACTAAAATTCCTGCAGGTAAATGGGTATTAATAAAGTGGAAACTTCAGTTTGCTTGAGATACAAAAAGAAAAAAAAAACAACACACACACACAAAAAAACCCGAATCGAAAAAATCAAATGCAAGATACGCTGTTAGATGCTGAGTTTATATCAATAAATGTCTTGCATCTGCTGTCACTGAACTCACTGGGTTTCTGTGTTCTTCTCTGTTCACGGCACTCAATAGTCCCTCAGTTCAGCCGCACTTCCCATCCACTTCAGCAGGC
>NW_009647422.1:1123152-1173581 GCF_000708025.1 Charadrius vociferus | reverse complement strand
AGAATACGGCTCCAGCTCAGCTCCTTATGGACAGTTTCAGAAGTGTTGAAGTGAAAGAACCTGGTTTTAGGGAAACTTCCAACCCAGATTTAGGAGTCAATAATTTTGAGCAGTGCTCCTTCTCTTGCGTCCTTCCCTGAGGCTGAATTGAAACTTCAAAATACGTGTCAGTCTGGTGTTCCTGGTTGTTGGCTGAAGGACTTGTGGGGCGGAAATGGTCGCGGTTGAGACTTTAGAATTGGGAAACAGGCTGTTCATCAGAGTTGTGTCATCACTGCGGCGTTAGTCTGACGTACCTCAGCTAATATTGAAGTTCCTCATAGTGTGTAACATCCCTAAACAGGATGGAAACAGGGAGGAAAGTAGTGGTAGTAGCAGCAAGGGGGAGACTTGAGGTTATGTATAACCTGTATGTGTGTGTGTGTATATATATATAACCTGTGAATATATTTTCTTATTGAGAGATAGTGTGTTTCATGCCCTTCTAAGCCGTGCAGTTGTTGGCAGCTGCCCAGCTCGTAGGACAGCACCAGTCGGTGGCAATCACAGCAGGAACACCACGCAATCTAAATATTTATCTAGGGAAATAGCTAAAGATCTTCCACCCAGCCCGGTGCTGATGAACCCTGATGGGCAGTCTGGGATATCCTGTGAGAAAAAGTTGATTTTTCCGTCATCAAACCCAGAACTGAAATATTTTATAACCACTACGCTCATAGGGAGGACACTGAAAACAAAAATCAAGTGAGAAGTCTTCAAAGTGGGGGGTGATCCAAACATAGCCTTCAACTTTACCTGCTAAGGTCTGTCACAGGAATTTTCTTTCCTAACACCAGGAAAGGAGCAGAACCAGAACAGCTACAGGACATGCTCCTGTGGCAATGGCATTAAACAAGCCAGAGCCGTTTGTGTGTAAGTGTGCTTATTTTTTCTTGAACCACACGATGGTTTGACTTTCCACTCTCGCTTGGCAAGGAATCACATCATGAACATGATGAATGGTCTTAATCTGACACGCATTTTGTTTGTCTTTATGGTTATTTGAGGGTTTCCATAGATACCGTCTGTCCCTTTGTTGTGCCTCTTCAAGATTTGTGGAAGGTATATCGGGCAGGAGATCGGATGAAATGAGCTCCTGAGGTCCTACGATCCCATCCTAGCCTAGTTTCTTTCACCAGTGCTGACTGGGGATGAAACCGTGGTATTTATCTCCTGGGTGGCTGTTCTGCAAAGATATATGCTTGAAAATCCATTTTTATGTGTGGAAAGCTTTTGTCTTCTCTCTGCTTTTGGGTCTGTGAGTTTGCTGAGGCAGCAGTTGTATCTTCTTCTGCATAATGCGTCACTATGCACAACCGCTGTGCATTACTCTATAGACCGAGTGACCTTGCTTCTAGAGTAGCTTCCAAAGGCATAGTCCAGTACAAATTTAGGTCTCAGTTACCTTCCAGTACAAAGCCTAGCAAAAACATTTCAATATTGCAAAGTTGGACAAATACATTATTCTGCAAGTAGTAACTTTTCTGTCGTCCTCTCGGACTCATGAAGTCTCTGCCCATGAAGCAGAGCAGCCTTCCCTTCTTTCCCCTGCCCTTCTCCAGGGTCACTAGGTACCAGGCTGGTACCTGCTCGTTCCTTCTCCTTCCCTGGGAGAATGATGTCCTCCTTGCACGTAGGGGATGTACCAGTGCAATAGGTCACCGCTGGGTTCATTTCACTCATCTTAATCAAGGTAACTTTGACAGACCAGCCAATGTAGGGTTGAGTTGCGAAATGGATCCTTCATTCTGCTTCCTGAAGGAGAGGCTGGGGGTGTGTGCAGTGTGGCACTGTGTCCTCAGCCTGGTGAGATACATCTTTTTGAAGCGTGTTGTGCCAGCCTTCTTATTTCAAGTCTTAGCGATGTTCCTTCTTGCTGGAATAAGCATTTCCGCATCAGCGTGCTGCTCTAGGTGGGGAAAATGATACAATTGCAAATATTTCTGTGGGTTGGATGATGATGCTATTTTCTTTTTACCCTGAAGAGAGAAAAGCTGTTGTTCTTGTCTGTAGGAATGACTTCCCCACAGTCAGAGATGGAGAATTCTGTCCAGGCCTCGCTTCAGCGTGCTGACCAGGAGATCAAGACAGCTCTAAAGAAACTTGTGGACTCGGCATCGCTGCTGGTGACTCTTCCCCCGGGCATGCGAGGAGGAGCCGGTGGCCTTGGCCTTCCTGGGTCTGTTCCTTCAGACCACGCGGAAACCGCAGCCAGGCCCTCTGTGCTAGTTCATGAAGCCAGTACCCAAACCCAGACTGCTGCAGGTCATGGTAGGTTTGGCATGAATCTGTAACACGTCCCATGGGAGTCAAGAGAGACAAAAATATTGAACGCACCAATAATGATATTTTTTCCCTCGTTTTTCTGTTTTATTTGGAGCAGTTGCAGATTAAGAGAGAACGTTCAGACCCAAAGAAACGTGGGACTGTGGGTTGGGGTTAGGTTGGACACAAGTTTGAGGCAGAACTTTCTGGAAACAGAAGTTATTTGAAAACTGTGTCTGAAGTAGAGTTTGGTTTATCACCTGCCGAAAATGGAGGGATTGGGGATTTTTTCACCTTTGGTCTTTTGACCCTGGATTTGCTTCAAGTTTTTGGGGGGAGAAGGTGGAATGGGATCCCTCCTTTACATTTATAGAAGTCATTTGGGTTTTGGTTTGGTGGGGTGGGTAGGGGAGGTTGCTTTGCTTTTACGGTTTGCCGTAAACAACACCCCTGTATCGACTGCCGGAGACTTTCTGGGATGTTGGGCACATCAGGTTCACCTGCATTTCACTGGCCCTGGAGTCCAGTGAAGTCCCTGAAGTCCATCAAGTCCCTGGAGCCAGTCCTTGATGGACTCCTTAATAGTTTCCGTGTGATTAAAACCGATGTTGTGTGTGGTTGTGTCTTGACAGGAGAACAAGTCTTTTGTCTTTGTGTTGTTTTTTGAAAAAAACATGAATAAGTGGCCACCCTTCCTCTGTTCCTTCCGCTTCTGCTCTAACAACTTGTCTAAGCTGTCTCTGTGTCAAGTCAGAGTAACTGTCCTCCCTCAGTGTCAACGTAAAAGGATAATGTCAAGTAGCCTTCAGCCCTCAAACTCCAGATGCCGTTTAAAAAAAAGATATTCTTGTCTAAAACATAACAAGGATAGAAGCATTTCATGGAATCAGACCCGAAATAACTGTATAAAAAAATGACAGAGCTTTAAAACCTTTTTTTTTTTAATTATTATTTCTAGTAGGAAATCATCTATGAAATAATCCTCTGGTGAAGTGGGAAGGCTCAAAAATCATAAGTAAAATCTCAACTGGCAAATTATTTCCTTCATTGTAGCTACGGAGATAACAGAGTAGTGAATGAGATGGTTTTGCAGTCCTTTCATTTGAGAAAACTAAACATGTTATTAATATGGGGAATTATTTTAATAAGATGGAGACTTGACAACTGTCTCTCTGATCACATGCTTTGAATAAAAACACAGCAAATATTTCAGTAGTGCTGGCAATAGCAAAGCACAATCCCACCAACCCGGGATCTCTGATCCCACCAGTAACACCTTGAATAACCGTGTTTTCCATCCCAATTGAGCTGTTTTATGTGATTTCTAGAAACTGCTGCTTTTTTCCAAAACCAGCCGGCACCAGACATCCCTAGAATGCTCCCCCAAAAGGCCCTTCCTGGTGGGGAGAAGACTCCACTTGATTTAACCTTTTCTCCTCAGATGAAAAAGAAGATGATGGACTTTATCCTGTGGGGTAACTCCAGTGGTCAATAGCAAAAGACAATCAGGTGCTTTTGGAATGGAAGGTCAAACCATTTTTTGAAGATATATCTGATAAAATAATTAATAATAAAAGAGTAACACCTGAGCTGCCATCAAGCTCCACCATCTTTTGATTTCCTTGTTCCTATAAGCCTGAGATGTCAAACCTTGTTCTGATGTAATGTGGAGTTGTTTGAGGAAATTATCAAAGAACCCAGTGGAGGTGTACCAATGCTGATGCTGTAACACCACCAGGTCCTCCATATTAGCATGCCTCCATCTTATCTCCCTATTAGTTGAACCCCCAGCCAGGGCCGGCCTTGACCACCAGTTTTACAGTGCTGTCAGTTTACTGATTTCACTGATGGTGTCTGTGATTGCACCAGTGAGTCAAGAACTCTTCACATAATGTGAAGTTTAATTGAAACATTCATGTGTATGAAGCTGACGCTGGGCATCCCTGGAGGTAAAAAGATGTGTTGACATGGTGCTGAGGGACATGGTTTAGTGATGGACTTGGCAGTGTTCAGTTAATGGTTGGACTCAATTGTCTTAAGGGTCTTTTCCAACCTAAATGATTCCATGATTTCATTGTAGCCATGAGCTGGAACTCAAACACAGTTAAAGTATCTCCTATAAAGGATGCATTGAACTCACACTATCCTTCCAGTCATCCTATTTCTTCTTGTCCCTACGGACTGTCTTTCCTATGTGTGTCTCTGTCTGTTTCCTTACAGAAAAGTTAGCAATGATGTGCTGCCGTTCAGTCTCTGCTGTTATTCGAGCTCTTTGGCTTCATGTCATCTTCTCAAAAGGGCCAAACTCTCCTCTTAGCTTCAGTGATTGCACCCAGCTGAGGTCAGAGGGACTCAGTTCTGACACAAGGCAGACTAGAGCGAGAATCATAGAATGGTTTAGATTGGAAAGGACCTTGAAGATCATCGAGTTCCAACCCCCTGCCATGGGCAAGGACACCTCCCACTAGACCAGGTTGCCTCTAAAGGTTTGCTCTGGGTTTCAGGTGTGCCGTCACAGGGGACGTGTCTAACTTGCCCTATTTCTGCTGCCAGGCAAAGCACAAAGGCAGATGCCAGCTGAAGAACCAAGTGTGCCAAAGCCCAGCCCCGGTCCTCCCCATGAAGAGACGGCTGCCGGATACGAAAGCACTCAGGAGCGCACCATTCCTATTACCAGGTAAATACCCATCCCAAACCACAGATTTCTGAATGCGGCAAACTTTGTTGCAAGAAAAGCAAGTCCTCTGCAGTGGAGGAAGCAGGTGGTGACATGAACTGATTCTTGTAGGTTTGTTATTACTTTTAGACTCCTGGTCATGCATGCATTGGGCAAGAAGGATAGAAAAGGTTCCCCCAAACCAAAATTCTTGTATGAATGTTAAGTAAATAATGATTTGTCTGGTGGTTAAATACACAGATTGATGGCAGGGTGTAATCCTGTGTCTCTGTAAGTTTTATGTGACTGTGTAACGGTCTTTTCTCTTGGGCTTCATGAAAGAACATCACCAGCCACAGGGGCGGGCGACTGGTACAGACGAGAAGGAGATGTGGTCTGGGACGTACACAGTGAAGTTTATATTGAGACCACAGAGAGGACTTGTGTGTATAAGACTGAGCAGAAGACCCCAACAAGTAAGGAAAAGTCTTGTGTCCCTCTCCCACATCCCATGATTGTCATTGTCTTTTCTTTTGGTAATAGCTCTTGATGACTGGTTGTTTTTTGTTTTTTTTAATACTTCCATCTCTTGAGCAGTAACTGTTTATTAAACAAAAAGTAACAGGTAAGCGTGAAGATACGAAGCCTAAAAATAACGCTCAGTATAAAGAACCCCAAATATGTTGCTGTGATATCTTTTGATTTGATACTAAGCGAACGTCAGATTCTAAATCCCATTTGAGTAACTCAACCACATAAGCACACCACGAACAAAGCTGTGGTATTGTGCGCGCAGCAAACCCTTGTGTCTCACCAGGTCCTCCCTACATGCAAGTGACAATAGAGGACGTGCAGGTGAATTCTGGGGAGCGTGCCAAATTTCAGGCAGTCATTGAAGGAACCCCTCAGCCGACCGTTTTGTGGTTTAAGGTAAGTGCAGGTGTTTCTTTGGCTGAGAATGAGAACTACAGAAAGGACTGTAGAGTGGTATTTCTGGGCAGAATTTCTTTTGTTCTTTCATCCCACACCTCTTACATTGATTCTGGGTCATATCTATAGGTTTTGTTCAAGGAGCTGCAGTTCTCACTGGAACCACCAAGCACACATCTCACCCTGTCTCCATTGCCCAGAGAGGGCAACCAAGATGGTTTTGAGGACCAAGATGGGCAGGAAGGGAGATTGGTGTCTGTCTGAGAGCCGCCAAGATGTGTCCTGTAGTTTTGGGGTGGGATTAAGAGTGGATTATTCCAATTGTCAACAAGAGTTCCAGGCTCCGTATCTTTTCTGTAGCTAATTGGTAAAATGTGTGTGACAAAGAACAATGAATATCTCATGGAAAAGAAAGAGAAATCATTTGTTATTCCTCAGAATATTGTCTTGCCCCTGAAATAAGCCACTGTTGTTCTATGATTGTCTGTAACTCTCTGTCCAGCTAACTGTTTTGTACACAAAAGTTTTATTCCCTTTTTTTTTTCTACCGTCTGTGTGGGAAGTGCAGGGATGAGCGACTCAGACAAAATAACCTTAAAAAGCAGTCAAAAACACAGAGCCCTTTCCCACACACACGCACAGGCATCCACCGGAACACATTGAAAAGAGTAAGAACAAGACAAGAAGATATGATACACCCTGTTTATATTCTCCCAATCTCTGATGTTTTCAGCTCAGAGTTATCCCAACCTGGCTGAACTTTCACCTGTTTGCTATCCCACAGTGAAGCTCTCCATGAGCTCCTCCATTCTCCTCTTGCACCCATGCCAATACCTTGGCCATACGGTGTCCTTTGGCAAGGAGTTCAACCCAACGGCAGTATGCTGCCTGCAGTGCCACCTCTTTTTTTGGCTGTTCTGGACATATTTGTGACAAGCTTCATGTGTTGGCTCTTACATCTTGTACCAGGAAAAGTTAATCGCTGCCCACTCATGAGGCTATTCATAATTCCGTACAGCTCTATCGTGTCCTATCAAGCCCTTCCAGGCTGAAGAACTCCAACTTGCCCTGTCAAACCTCATCTAGAAGCTATTATAGAAAGAACATTGCTGCAGCAGTACCACGCACTGGGCAAACCCAGGATTTATAAGATGACGCTTTCTGTCTTGTTCTTCACTTCTTCTCGAATAATTTCTAACATCTAGTACTTTTTGAGTGCCGCCAAGCTCCGAGCTGGTGCTGCCATGCAATCATCTACTGTAACTCCAAGTTTTGCTCCAGTGTAATACGGAACAGCTCAGAGCCCGACATTTCATGTGAGGGAATAGGGTTGCATCACTTTCCATGTATCTGTATTATATACATTTCTCCAGCATTTTACTGCCCAGTCAGACGGTCTTATAAGGTCCTTTTAAAAATCACAGAATCAGACTGGTCAGGGTTGGAAGGGACCTCTGGAGCTCCCCCAGTGCCACCCCCTGCCAGAGCAGGGGCACCTACAGCAGTTGCACAGGACCGCGTCCAGGCGGGTTTGGAATGGCTCCAGAGTGGGAGACTCCCCCACCTCTCTGGGCAGCCTGTGCCACTGCTCTGCCACCCTCACAGCAAAGAACTTTTTCCTCACGTTTAGATGGAAGTTCCTATGGTCAAGCTTGTGCCCATTCCCTCTTGTCCTGTCACTGGGCACCACTGAAAAAAGACTGTTCCCACCCCCCTGGCACCCTCCCTTTAAGGATTTATAAGCATTGATAAGATCCCCCCTCAGTTGTCTTTCCTCCAGACTAAAAAGCCCCAAGTCCCTCAGCCTTTCCTAGTAAGAGAGATGCTCCAGTCCCCTCATCATCTGCGTAGCCCTTTGCTGGACCCTCTCCAGCAGTTCTCTGTTCTTCTTGACCCAGGGAGCCCAGAATGGGACACACTGCTCCAGATGTGGCCTCCCCAGGGCAGAGCAGAGGGGGAGGATGAGCTCCCTCGACCTGCTGGCCACACTCTTCTTGATGCCCCCCAGGATGCCATTGGCCTTCTTGGCCACCAGGGCACATTGCTGGCTGGTGGGCATCCTGTTGTCCACCAGGACTCCCAGGTCCCTTTCCACAGAGCTGCTCTCCAGCAGGTCAGCCCCCAACCTGTACTGATGCATGGGGTTATTCCTCCCCAGATGCAGTACCTACACTTGCCCTCGAACTTCATAAGGTTTCTCTCTGCCCAACCCTCCAGCCTGTCCAGGTCACGCTGTACAGCGGCACAGCCTTCTGGTGTGTCAGCCACCCCTCCCAGTTTTGTGTCATCAGCAAACTTGCTGATGGTACACTCTATCCCTTCATCCAGGTCACTGATTCATAGCATTTACGAATATACGGAGCAGCAAAAGTACCAGCACAAGCTGGAGACTGAGCAGGAGCAACGTAGCTGATCCTCGTGCTCCCTGAGCTGGCTGCCCAGGCATGCTGCACTGGGAGAGCCGAAGAATAAACCACACAGCCCTGGTGATCCCTCCCGAGCCTGTGTTCCTACCAATGGATTATGAAACAAAAATGCTACTGCATAGTGTGGAAGCAGAGAAACAGTTACCCATGGGAGGCTTCTTCAGCCAGGATTTTGTTTGTGAGATTTGCTAGTCTAAAAGGTCTATGTTGTAGCTCTGCTCCTGTATCTCGTTTCTTGAAGAGAAGAAACATCTCTTTCCGTCTTGGTTTTCCTGGTGCCAAAATGTCATTTCATTCTTTCAGGGCACATCATTGCTGACAGAGAGCGATAGGCTTCATCAAGGGAATGAAGGAACAACGTATTTCTTAGTTGTGGACAACGCTGTTTCAGAAGATGGTGGTGTTTACACCTGTGTTGCCAAAAATGCAGGAGGGGAGGTGTTGTGCAAAGCAGAGCTTATTGTACGTGAAGGTAAGGTCGTTCTTTCAGCTGCAGGGGTTGCTCCCACAGCCATTGCAATGTGTAGAATCATAGAATGATAGAATGGTTAGAGTTGGAAGGGACCTTGAAGACCATCCAGTCCCACCCCCGTGCCCTGGGCTGGGACACCTCCCACCAGCCCAGGTTGCTCAAAGCCCCGTCCAACCTGGCCTTGAACACCTCCAGGGATGGGGCAGCCACAGCTTCTCTGGGCAACCTGGGCCAGGGGCTCACCACCCTCACAGTCAAAAATTTCTTCCTAATATCTAATCTAAATCTCCCCTCTTCCAGTTTAAAGCCATTGCCCCTCGTCCTATCACTACATGCCCTTGTAAAAAGTCCCTCTCCAGCTCTCCTGTAGGTGCCCTTCAGATACTGGAAGGGGCTCTAAGGTCTCCCCAGAGCCTCCTCTTCTCCAGGCTGAACAATCTCAACTCTGTTGCAGTCATCTCCTGGTACCCATATGGCATCTGCTCTGCGCTCCTGTGTAGTGTTTGTATATTACCAGTATGGCAGGATCCAGTATAAGGGCAAATGGTCCAATGACCTACACATATACATACAAATGAGATTTTTTTTTCCTCTGCTTCAGACTATACGATGATCTGATACAATGGGCCACAGAAATAACTGGGGCCATGTCTCTGGTGGTGTTCTGCTCTTTCATTCAGCTCTTCTGATTTATGTCAGATGAAGATACAGCCCCAAAGTTCCTTTTGGCAGGGTCTGTCATCAAACAGCTCCACTAAATTCTGTGCAGATGTTTAGAGGATGCCTGGAATTTTTCCTGCCTTAAATTGTCCCGCAATAACTTTGCATGCTATTGGGAAGGCAGTGTTGTCTGAAGATTAACACTTATATTTTCCTTCATTTCCAAAGCTAAGAAAGACCAAGCAGAAAAGAAAGTGGCCACCAGGAGAAAGCTCCATTCTCTTTATGAGGTTAAGCAGGAGATTGGAAGGTAGGTGAAGTTTCCAAGTCTATAGTATCACAAACGGAGAATACCTAATTGCCCATCTGAGCTGCCGAGCGTGTGGAACCAGAGGCAGAGGTGGACCCAGCTGTGGGAAATTCGAAAAAGGTGAAAGTATTGGCAGAGGTGGGAGGTCACCCCATCGCGGGGGTGATGGAAACACTTCCTTGAGGTTTCTGATGGAGGATGGGAGAGCCCACACAGCCCGTAGGTCCAAATAGCTCCAGCCAGAAAAAATACCAGGATTGGTGCCCAGGTGTGGCTCCTCGGAAATCACAACCCCACACCGACGTCGGGACAAGCCCCGTGCACATCTAAGGGATCCAAGAGCATCGACCTTTCTCAGCGCAAGGCTGTATCACCTGAAACAGCTTTTCCCTTGAAGTGAACTCGCTGCTTAGTTTTAGAGACAACCAGGAGAGGGCAATAGCACCTCACATTCAGGAAAATCAGCTTTTGGCGTTGGAGAATTTAAGCTCTGTGCAGTGGGGAGCTGTCAAAGGCTGGGAGGTGGGAAGGTCTACACCTGCTGCGCAGAGGGCTTTGAACCAAGTCTGAGCAGAGCTTGTCCTCTGATTTTACACAGGGGCTGCTTCAGTTTTGTGAAACGAGTTGTGCACAAAGGGAACAGAGTGTCTTGTGCTGCCAAGTTCATACCTCTGCGAAGCAAAACGAAGGCTCGAGCGCATCAAGAGAGGGATATTCTTGCCTCTCTGTCCCATGACAGGATTACCAGGCTCCTGGATCAGTTTGAAACGCGGAAAACACTGATTTTGATTCTGGAGTTGTATCCTTTTCTGTGCTGCTTCTCTGAGGAGGGTGGGAAGTACGGGGCAGAGCTCATTGTTTAAATAACGAAGCCATTACACATTTTTACGTTTTGCCTGAGTGCACAATTGTTCTCTGCACTGCAGGACAGGATAGCTCTGTGAGCTCCTTACTGAAGTACTATGTTTCTGCTGGTTTGGGAAAAATGATGATACTTGTATTGACAAGTGCGAATGAGTTATTAAGCACCAAAATCTCTTTTCTGAAATGTCTGGAAGTGAAGGACTCCGTTTCCACGAGGTCCAGCCTGGGTGAGCACTGGGAAAATGCAGGGCAGAGCAGAAAATCCCATAACCAACAGGCAGATTTTGGCACAAGCAATTCCATGCTCCTGCGCATAGGGAGCACAGGTTTAGAGCAGCCCAATTCTATTGCATTTCTGCAACAGAGATTTTAATGAATTGCATGCGCATCACATTACCGGGGATCACCTGGTGAATTCTGCGCTGTTGTCAGGATAGAGGTAGTTACAAAGTGAAAATAAGTGTTTAACTGTAGTTCTGTTTTGCCTTAATGCCGTTGCCAGATGCTCCAACGAAGAGCTGCTCGACCGTTTATTCAAGAAGAGCGTTGTCACTGAAGCAGAGGTAATCTTTCTTTCTCATTTGAAAGTCCAGAGTTGGCGGGTACCACCAGAGGACCTTCCATTTTCCTTTGTGAATATGAGGAATGTCTTTGAACCAGTGATAATCTGTGAAAACAGAATCAGCCTTTAAAATGTGTTCCCATCAGCTTTTATTACTGAGCTGAGTTTCTTCGGGGAATAACTAGAAACAGGCAGTGGTTTTGACCACCAGCACAGCCACGTTGGATGGGGCTTTGAGCAATCTGGTCTTGCGGAAGGTGTTCCTGCCCATGGCAGGGTGGTTGGAACTCTATGTTCTTCAAGGTCCCTTCCAACCTAAACCACTCTATGATGCTATGATTCAGCTTTATACAAGTGATATTTGCTCTATTATCATCTTTTCTTTGCTATCTGTCACCTGGAGCTCCTGTATCTTCACTTGTTCAATACTTTGTCCCATCACAACTGTACTTCTATCCACTCCCTTTCAGTCTCCAAACCAAGGGCTGAAATTATGGTTTCTAAGGCATTTTTGGAGATCCTTGGTGCTCAAAGTTCCAAATGGTTCACATCTCCCATCTAGTAGCCAGGTGTCCCGTATTTAAAGGTAAAACTGATTTTTCTTAGAAATACTCAGAGGGAAATACCATAGAATCATTGAATGCTCTGGGTTGGAAGGGACCTTTAAAGATCAGATGTCAGCTAACACTACAAAATGTCAAAGGTAGACAAGGTTCCAAAGCTCAAGCTAGCTGTAAATCTGCACTCCTGGTTCAGTCATAGTCGGATTTATCTACA
Source organism: Charadrius vociferus (assembly GCF_000708025.1). NCBI lineage: Eukaryota > Metazoa > Chordata > Aves > Charadriiformes > Charadriidae > Charadrius > Charadrius vociferus. The sequence goes on along the minus strand of NW_009647422.1, from coordinate 1,161,620 downwards.
CGCAGTCAAGAAAACAGATTTACAACATAGTTTTAAAATGCATTTGTGGTTTAAATGAGTTTGCCTGATTTACACCAAGCCAGAGCTGAGTCTGAGTTCGATCAATTAGACAGTGGAGGAGTTTTATCAAACTTGAGCATTTCTGTATCTCTTTTTTGTGCGTTTGTAGGGTTGTGTTTTTTAAAAGTAAGGGCTTTTTCTCATGTAGAAGGCTCCAGCGGGGCACACACGAGGAACAGCTTCACTCCATGGGGTAACGTTTGGTTCACATCTTATTTCGATTGCATGACTAATATAAGAAGTTCATTCTAGTTTTAAAAGTCTTTCTAGATCAATCTCTCCCTCTCTCATATATTAAAAATGTTGGCAGAATCGGGGACCCTCTTATTTACTATTAGTGTTTAATAATTGTTTAATAATTGATTTATTTTTTAGGTCAAATTGTATATCAGGCAAATTTTGGAAGGAATCAAATATCTTCACGACAACAACATCCTTCATTTGGACATTAAGGTAATGTGCAACAGCAGGTCCAGCGTGTCATAGCCTCTTGTTGGTCGGGGAATTGGCATTCTCTATTTGAACTATTCTCACAACTGAAAATATTGCCTGCTTTCAAGAAAAGTTTCTCCCTTTTATTTTATTTCCTTTGCTAGCCGCTCAATATCCTCATGGTTTATCCGGAAAGGGAAGACCTTAAGCTGTGTGACTTTGGATTTGCTCAGAAGATCACTCCCTTTGAGCCTCAGTTCAGCAAATACGGGTCTCCGGAGTTTGTCGCCCCAGAAATTGTTTCTCAGTCACCAGTGTCAAAAGCAACCGATATCTGGTAACCTGTCACCTTTCTACAAAGCTTTTGCCCCAGACGGCCTCAATTTCCATTTATTGTTAATAAGCAAATGGAGTAGTGATAATAATACAGGAAATTGAAAGTGAACACTGAGAATCCAAAGCCCGTCAGGGCTCTTCAAAGCTCCTTCTGTCTGTTTTGTTCAACCATAATTGAACTCTGACGGCTAATTAATGCAAAGGAGCATCTTAGCGAATTTGATCTTTCTTAGAAGCAGCAACTAGGGAGGATGATCCTAAGCGGCTTTCTAGAAAAGGCAAACAAGCTCCAAAAAGAGTATTTTGATTCTTCCCCTCTGTCCGTGCTTTAAAAATGGAGGATTACTGGACAGCAATTATAAAAAATGCCGAAAGTAAAAAAATTGAAGGGTGAAAGCCGTAGCTCTTGGGATTTATTTTCCTCAGAAATGTGGGGAGAAGGTGGTGATCTCACTGCGGTAGGGGTGTCTGGTGGCAGGAAAAGGGGTTGCGTGCTCGAGAAGAAAGGACAAACAGCGACGAATGCCTGACATTTGCGTTCCCTTTCTCCTCAGGGCTGTTGGTGTCATCACGTATTTAAGGTAAATAAATCTTCTTGGAAAGACTCATTCAATATCCCTTTGTTCAGTCAAAGCCCTCTGATACCTTCAGGTGAGGGATTCGAGTGAAGCATTGAGTCCTTCTATAACGAGGGCGATTTCTCTTGTGATCTTCACCTTTACCCTCTCTTTCCTGGTTGCCCAGGGCTTTGGTCGTTGTCCCTGCGTGAAGACCTGCCAGCTGCTCTCCTTGCAGTTAGGGATGAGAGCGGTGGATGAGGTTCGGTCTTCTCCTTGCCTCTTTTAGCCAACGCCCTACCGTAGCTGTGCAAAATCAAACCCTTAATTCCTCTTCTGTGAAACGCGGATAAATGATTCAGTTAAGTGCCGTGTGGGGTGAAAGATGCTCTCTTGGTGGACGCACTGCTCACAAGCGAGTCCCACGCGTGGCATCTCTTGCACATTTTTAAGCCCCATGTCAGCGTTTGTGCTTCTGTCATTTGAACAGCGAACAAAAGCCTAAAGTCTGTCTCCTTTTATTTTATGGTGTTCAACAAACAAGCCTAACGTGCAAGTCTCCTTTTGCTGGGGAGAACGACAGAGGAACCCTTCTAAATATCCAGAACGGGGAAATTTCATGGACCGTTCCTGATTTTGTTCACTTGAGTGAAGACGCGAAGGACTTTATAAAAGGGATCCTGCAGCAGCACCCCAAGTGAGTGCACTTTAGTGTTTCCTCCGCAACCAGCGCGCAAAGGTGTCGGTGGCTCAGCAGGCGGATCTCAGCTCATCAGAGCTGCGGTTGTTTTGAACAGCAGAAAGCTGAGGGAGATGTGGTGCGTTATGCCCTAATTCTCCTTTATTATTCCTCATTACCCAAAAGCCAACTTGGTATTTTGCCAAATCGGCCCGTTTCTGGTATGGTAATGTCATTACTCCCTGACCCCTCTGGGCAGATGAGTTTCTGAAATGGCATCGAGAAGTGGGAAGAGCAAGGACTGGTAAGGAGGGAGTTATGTGAGAATTAGATAATATTAACCGCATTCATTAAGCAATTGCAAGTACACAAAGCAGCTTGGAGGCAGGTTCACAGGCGCTTGCTTTTTAATTTCATTTCTGTTCTTTCTGCCTGCTGCCAAAGCTATTTTTGCTGTGGCCACCTAAAGAGTCAAAGTCTTAGGGTTTTTCAGGAGCAGTGGTCTTACGGCTGCTCTCAACGCCCTTGGATAGGCTCCCTGCAGAGTGCCATGGATGAGGATCTGCAGGGAGTCCCAGACTGAAAAAGAAGGATCGGTTCACCTCAAGGGAAGGAAGCCTTGGGTTGAAAGCCCCTGTCTGTCCGTTTGGCTTCTCAGCTCTAAAGCAGCAGCCTGAGGACATACACAAAAGTGTATGCATGTGTCCACGTGAAGCAGGGACCTTCAGGGAGATCTTGTGGTTGCTGTTGGAAGGGACACGCTTCTAAAACAGTGATCTTTTCTCTTATCAGAGCCAGGCCCAGTGCTTTGGACTGTCTTTCCCACAAGTGGTTCATGGTAAGTTTGTCTTGGTTCTTTCTGAGAGTCATTAATTAGTTCATTTATTAGAGTCATTGCCTCTCTACTCCACTCTTGTGAGACCCCACCTGGAGTACTGCATCCAGCTCTAGAGTCCCCAACATAAGAAGGACAGGGACCTGCTGGAGCATGTCCAGAGGAGAGCCACAAAGATGATCCGAGGGCTGGAGCACCTCTCCTATGAGAAGAGGCTGAGAGAGTGGGGTTGTTCAGCCTGGAGAAGAGAAGGCTCCGGGGAGACCTTGTGGCCTTCCAGTACCTAAAGGGGGCCTACAGGAGAGCTGGGGAAGGACTTTTTCCAAGGGCATGTAGTGATAGGATGAGGGGCAATGGCTTCAAACTGGAAGAGGGCAGGTTTAGATTAGATATTAGGAAGAAATTTTTCACTTTAAGGGTGGTGAGGCACTGGACCAGGTTGCCAGAGAGGTTGTTGAGGCCCCATCCCTGGAGGTGTTCAAGGCCAGGTTGGACGGGGCTTGGAGCAACCTGGGCTGGTGGGAGGTGTCCCTGCCCATGGCAGGGGGGTGGAACTCGATGATCTTCAAGGTCACTTCCAACCTAATGATGGAAATTCCATTTTATGATTAAAAATATTGAGGTTGGAAGAGACCTTTGGAGGGGCAGCTCTTAAAACTGCTTGATATTATTTGCTTGTTTATTTGTCATCTTGGTCTCCTACTTTCTGTCATACAGAGAGCTCAGGAATGGCTCTCCACAAAGAGGAGACACATTGGTGTTTACACGCCAAGATGTCTTTCCTGTCAAAAGACAAAGATTACTACTGACGTGAGCAGATATAACACATCTGTGTGGAATGGAAATTGAAGGAAGTTGTGGCTTTACAGAGCAAATTTATGGTTTATATTCCAATGCCTTAAATTGCTAAGAAGAGAAGAAAAATTAGAAAAAAAAAAAAAAGAATTTAATGACATGCATTGAACAGGGCTTGCTTTTATTGCTGAAAAACTGAGATTATCTACAATTTAGCCATGAGGGGATTGTAGCATTTGGTCTATTCTAACTTCCCTAAATTAAACAATTCTAGAAGGAGGGAATCCTAAAAAAAAAGTTCTCAGGAAATGAAGTCAGGATTTTTTAACCAATTATTTTCCTCTCATTCCACCTGGCAGCATAATCTCCCCCTCGAAGCAGCTCATTTCATTAACACCAAGCAGCTCAAATTCATTGTGGCTCGGAGCAAGTGGCAGGTGAGTTGGCCTTAATCAACATTGGTTCTTTTTAGTTACACATATTTGTAATTATAATTGCATCTTTTAAAGTCTATTGGTCTAGGTCAGCGGCACAGCAGAGATCTCAGCTTGACTAAATGAGGAGAGAGTGGTCAATGGATGTGGCAGAAATAAATTACCTAGGCTTTTGCTGCCTGGAAATCATCTGGTCTAACGCAAGTGCCTGTAAGACACATGGTTGTGTCGAAGTTCGGTACCCTCAGCTGCCTTTGCAATTGGAATGGAATTATAGGCAGGTCCCAAGAAGACTCTTCTTTTCCTGAAGTTCTCTAAAAGGGTCAGGTTGATTGCCTTCTGCAGATGCCTGTTTCTCTGTGTTGGCTGTAAGGGGAGGCCAAATGCTCAACTTCAACTGAGATGTCTCACAGGGTAGAAGTTAGGGTAGACAAATCCTGCTGCCTACAGTATGGGAGGTCTTCTCTTGGCCTAAGTCACTGTAGGTCATACTGCAGTGGACAGATTTAATGCCGTTCACTCCAGCTAGGAGTGTTCCATTAAAAACTCCTTTTCCATCTGCTTTGAGTGGACACATTGTCTTTGAAAATCTCAGGCGGGGTCTTGCTTCCCCATTCACAACAGCAAGTATGTCCCCTGAAGTCGGGATAGTTTCACCTCTGTGAATGAGAGGAGAGGAAGGTTTGGAGAGCAAATAAAGCCTGGATTGACGATATGTCAAAAAAAGGATGACAATGTGTTATTAAACTAGTATGTATGGCATTTAAGAGAGCAGAGGTTCATTTCGGTATGCTTGCTTTACCACAGTCCTACCATGTTTCCATCTGATTGTGCTATATTTTGGGTTGTTTTCCAGCGGTCTCTGATGTGCTATAAATCCATACTGGTAATGCGGTCTATCCCAGAAATCCTAGAAAGGACTCACGATAACACCTCCCTGGCCATCTCCCGACATCTTATTGAAGAAAGCACTTCGTCCAGTACCAGCGGCTCCTCTTCAGACAATGAGAACTCGCATTTCCCCAAGAAGAGGCACTTTGGCTCCACACCCGAACTTCACTTGTCCGTATTTGATGTACCAAGCCACCAGGAGCCTCCAAAACATGCGAGTGAAGAAAAGCACTCCAAAATCTCACTCCCTCCGGTAAAACCCATGAGGAGGAAGTATGCTTCAATGAAAGCTGAGGTGGGGGACAAATCACCTACAGAAAGCAAAGAGCTTATGGCAAGTATCTCCAAGGAGAAAGAGGAGGGGCTCCATCCCAGACTTCGAGACGAAAGAGCAGAGCAGTCCCGAAGAAGCGGTGCTGCTGAGCTTTCATCAGTGAGGACTTCCACAGAAAGCGCATCGCACCTACGTCAGAAAGAAAGAACAGACATATTTTTATCTGATAAGGACAGAACTGAAAAGGCTGGGGATGGGACAGAAAAGCCATCTGCCTGTGTTCCCAGACAGAGTGTCATTAAAAGCACTTTCTACAGCCAAGCAGCTGAGCTACCTGCAAGGGGACCTTCTTCGCCAGGCAGGGAGTTCAGAAGGCACCTGGACAGAGCCAGAAGGACTTTCCGGAAAGCTGGATATTCGAAGGTGCCCCTTAGTGGTCTCCGTGAACCCCTTCTAGAGCAGTTTGAACTGGAAGAAGAAGAAGGAAAGTCTGATGATGGAGATGATCACAGGGAAAGTCTGCTTGGTTCCTTGACCAAATCAGCTTCATTTGACACTGCAAGGAAACCACCACATCCTGCCATTTCTGGTGCCAGCCGAAGCCGTTCCCTGGATGACTACAGGCTGAGAGCCTCAAGATCAGTGAGGGAACAAGATATTTTGGAAGAAGATTGTGATATACTCTCACAGGAAAGTTGCCCTGAAGGCAGTGACCACTGTAACATTTCTGCGGGGCCCGGCAAGGGATGTTCTGTAGATACTTCGAAGCGAGAGGACTTTAGGAGAGCCAGCAAGGATTGTTCAGAAGAGCAGCCCCCTCCTTCCACGCAATGTGAGGGTAATGGGTGCCCGGCTGTTTCTGTGCAACAGCTAGAGAGACTTCCAGTGTCACCTCACAGGAGTGAGAATAGGAAACATCTACTGAAGAAGTCAAAAGCAACTTACACTGAGGAGGAAGCTGAAAATTTGGAAGGCAAAAGCTGCATTCTAACTGCCCAGTGCTCAGATGTAACTGCATCAGCAGCTGAAAGACATGAAAGCACGGAGGCTAAGTCTTCCACTGGTGGTGCCTCTGATGCTGCTCTTCAGGAGGGCAAAGAGTCCATTTCAGCTCTCAAGCAGCCGGAGACCACCTCCAAGTCGGTCCCTGCAGGTACAGGAGGTGTGTATCTGCCCCACAGTACCGACATCCATCCGGATCTAAAAGGTGGAAGCTTGCTTACCAAAAGGGCAGCCCCAGTTCCCCCTTGGAAAGACAAAAGGCAGAAGCATTCACATGAGAAGACTTCTACTCATAGTGTTGCCAGATCTGATCTCATGGAGCCCGAAAGCTCTGCTGTTTTAACAGGCCCACAAACAGAAAACGATTCGCTTCCAGTATGTAAAGACAAAAGTCAGGAACTTCCTGGTAAAAATGTTCCAGCAACTACAGTCTCGGTGAGCAAACAGCCAGGTACTCTACCTGCTCTGCACACAGCTGATGACGGTGCTCATCAGAAGCTGAAGACCTATAAAGAGGTGAGATCTGCTGTCCTAGAAGATGAAGGATCGGGTATTAGAGGAATCACTCCACCTTCAGCCCATGATGGTGAAAGCCAAGCGCACAAGAGGGCTCCTGTTCACACAGACACGGCATCAGCCATCCTGAAGGGAGAGCATCTCATTGTTCCCAAAGTCCCACCACCAAAACCAATGCCAACGTCAGTCTCCGATGGAGCATGGCAGGCTGACGAGGAATGGCCAGCTCATAGCAAGGAGAGGTCTGCTGCTCTGAGGAGCGAAAGCTCAGCTGTCGCAGGGGTTGTTCCCAGTTTGGCCCATGAGGCTGAAATCGAGGGAGCTGAACCCCAGAAGGTTTCTGAAGGCAGTGGCATGGTGCCTGCTGTTCTGGGGACCAGAGCCCCAGCTAGAACTGTGTCTTCCCAAGATACTGGCCTCCCTCCAGTCTGTGATAGCAAAGAGCAAGAACATCCAAAGGCATCGCTTCGCAGTGAGGTGAAATCTGTTGTGACAGCAAGCGGAAGCCGACCAGCTGGACAGACTATGCCTGCTCCTTTCCCCAAGGCTGGACACGACATGTTTGAGCAACACAGGGCTGCTCATCCCAGTGGCAGAGTTTCTGCTGTTCCGGAGGGTGGACCTCCAGGTGTCTTAACTGCTTCACGACCAGAAGTTGCTCCAGCTTCAGTCTACGAGGTAGAATATGAGGAACATCCAAAGGTTTATGGTGAAGGTAGAGGTATTGCCTTAGAAAGCGGAAGCTGTGATGCTGGAAAAACTGTCCCGCCATCCCTCCGCAGGGATCAAAGTCAGGAGCTCTCACATCACAGGTCTTCTTTTTACAGTGATGAGGAGTCTGCTGTGCTGGAGGGCTTAGTGGATGAGATGGTTTCCCTCTCTGAAGAGATGAATGTTTGGGCAGAGTCAGTTTCTGGTGAGGAGAGATGCAGAAAGCACATCTCTCCTCCCACAGAGATGTTCTACAAAGGCCCCGGTAGCCAAGCACCCACAGACACCTCCTTCCCTTCTGTACAAGGGGGTCAAAGAGGAGACATCTCTGAGCTGGATAACCTTGCAGAAGCCCATCCTGCCACGGGTGAGGAGTCAGTAGGACTGGAAAGGCAGGGAGCACAGACGGTTCCTCATGAATGTGAGCATCTGGAGGACTTAGCGTTTGAGAGCCCCACTTCCAGTCAATTGAGCGTTTCCTCAACAGAGAGCTTGGACGCTGGGAAAAGACCCAGTCAAGTGTCAGTGAGCAAGGACACTGGTAAACACCCAGAAGTTTCTTTAGTGAAAATCAAAGACTTGTCGGATGAAACACCCAGTCTTGGCAGTGGAACTCCAAAATTTGACATATCAGAGGTAGAGCCTGCCTACTTGAATTTCTCTGACTTGTATGACATCGTCTATTTTCCATTTGAATTTCTCAACTATAAGAAGCCTTCACCCAAACCAACCGGTAGAAGGTTTATACCTTTTGGTGAAAGGGCAAGGTCACCTCCTGCGGGACATTTGCATAAGGATAAAAGACTGTGCATCAGAGAAGAAGCAGAGCACAAGAACAGGAAGAACCGTTTGGAAATATCTGAAGATTCAAAGGCAACAAACTTATTGGCCACGGGGAAAGGGTCAGAGAGTCATAAGGAAATGTATGGCCCCCAAAAGGACTCCAGTGGTAAGCAGAAAAGCTCCTTCTACAACAAACCAGGACTCTTTAAGCCGTACGCAAGGTCTCATTCAGTGGAGCAGTCAGTGGAGCAGAGTCTGAAGAAGAAAGTAAAAGCTTCTGTTGCCCATATTTCAAGAATCCTAAAAGGAAAGACATCTCCTGAGCCAGAGGCAGAGGAAGGTAATTATTTTACTCGGTGCCTTCAGAGATTTACTGCTATAACTGAGCTCTGCTAAATCTGCCTTTTCCTTTCCCCCCACATGTCTGAGGCCGTGGTTAGACACTGATTGCAAAACGGGCAGTGGCAGGTTATGAAATTCCCTGTCATCACCAATATCTCTCTGTCACTGGCTCACTTCAGTGCGGAGTCAGCTGGGTTAATCTGCTGATGGAAGCGGCTTAAATTCCCCTCTCTGAGTTTGCAGTAAAGCAAATCAGGGTGGGATGAAGCTTTCCTTGCTGCAGTTTCTTCTGCAGTTATCATCTGACTGTGGCAAACCTTTAAAGCGAAAGTGCTGGGGAGAAGTTGGTGGAGTCACCCTGGCTACCTAAGTTGGTGCCACAGGACAAGAGAATCTGTCCTTTTCTTCTCTGCCATCCCTCGATATGCCCTGTTCTTCCAGGACATCATTCTGTTTGCAATAGCTGTCACAGCCTTCCCTGTTGACTGAAGGCTCGTTAATAAGGAAACCTGTGACTGTAGAGCTATTTACGTGCGAATGGCAGAACTGTCTGCTGTAAATGGATGCCACAGGGAGAAGGGCAGCCTTGAATGACTTCTCATCCTTTCTTCAAAACAGAGTTTGGCCAGCTGGGAAGTGAGGCAGTAGAAAAAGAGCTGTTAACAGGGGCTGAAGGATCTCTGAAGAGGAAATCGGGACTCTCTTCATTCAAGTTCTCAAGCCTCATGCCAAAGGAGAAAGGTATTATCATAGAATCACAGAATGGTTTAGGTTGGAAGGGACCTTGAAGATCGTCGAGTTCCAACCCCCCTGCCATGGGCAGGGACACCTCCCACTAGACCATATTACTATTACTTAAGTCATCAGTTAGTTTTATCGTGAAGTATCGCTAATGAATATGACAGTGCTGATTAAGGGTAGTTTCTAAGGATGGATCTGCAATGATTGTCTTACACTGATTGTCTGCTGATTACCATCAGCAAGTTTACTGATGACACAAAACTGGGAGGAGTGGCCAACACGCCAGAAGGCTGTGCCGCCATACAGTGTGACCTGGACAGGCTGGAGAGTTGGGCAGAGAGGAACCTTATGAAATTCAACAAGGGCAAGTGTAGGTACTGCATTTGGGGAGGAATAACCCCATGCATCAGTACAGGTTGGGGGCTGACCTGCTGGAGAGCAGCTCTGTGGAAATAAAGAAGACTGTGGCCAGCAGGTCGAGGGAGCTCATCCTCCCCCTCTGCTCTGCCCTGGTGAGGCCACATCTGGAGCAGTGTGTCCAGTTCTGGGCTCTCCAGTTCAAGAAGGACAGGGAACTGCTGGAGAGGGTCCAGCAACAGGCTACGAAGATGATGAGGGGACTGGTGCATCTCTCTTACTAGGAAAGGCTGAGGGACTTGGGGCTTTTTAGTCTGGAGAAAAGACGACTGAGGGGGGATCTTATCAATGCTTATAAATCCTTAACGGGAGGGTGCCAGGGGGGTGGGAGCAGTCTTTTTTCAGTGGTGCCCAGTGACAGGACAAGAGGGAATGGGCACAAGCTTGAGCATAGGAACTTCCATCTTAACATGAGGAAAAAGTTCTTTGCTGTGAGGGTGGCAGAGCAGTGGCACAGGCTGCCCAGAGAGGTGGGGGAGTCTCCCACTCTGGAGACACTCCAAACCCACCTGGACGCCGTCCTGTGCAACTGCTGTAGGTGATGCTGCTCTGGCAGGGGGTGGGACTGGGGGAGCTCCAGAGGTCCCTTCCAACCCTGACCAGTCTGTGATTCTGTGATTGTCTTGAGCTGACCTGTACCAACTCACGCAATATGAGACAGTCTGCTCTGTTTACTTCATAACTACTGTCCTTTCTAAAACTGTCTTGTCTTGGCATTGCTTGCAAATTGGAGCCATTCTAGGAAACCACCACAGAGGAATAACATTTGTAAGCTAGAAAGAGAAGAAACGGAGTATCCAAGGGTGGGACGGCAGAAGCAGGGAATTGTGCGCTCCCCGACTCCAGTCCCGCCTACATGTGTAAGGGACAGACACGCTGCTGTGAAATGAAAAATGGTGGGACAGCCCCAAATGGTATGGCAGTAAAGCCGAACTCGCTTTTGTCCCGGGCAAGTTTCCCCTCGACTCCAGCAGAAGCATTTTCTGAGGTGACGTTAATGCCCCAGTACAGCAGAGCCCAGCCATGCGCTGGGACGGGTGGGAGTGTGAGGCTGGGAGCTACTGGGCACTGTGGAGAAAAAGTCCTGGAGAAACACAGAAGAAAACCTTTCCCTTGGAGACAGCAGCAGATTTGATGCTCCACGGCTTTTTTCCTCCTTCCATATCCATCTTTTATCTCTTCTTGTGTTGTCTTGATCTGATCCCCTCGTCTTTGAAATACCATCATGTTTTGCCCCCACATTTAAGCTAGGCAAGAAGAAAGCTCTTACTGTGACGTGATCTCTCTCCTCTGAGCTGTTCTGCTGCCTTAGCTGTACCAGCAGGGCTGGGCAATGCGCATGTTCCCCATGAACCTTCCAAGATCCATCTGGATTATCATGTAGGAGCAGTCCCACTGCATCCATGGGGCTGAATCTAAAGGGCGGGTGTCAAGAGGATGGGGCCAGGCTCTTTTCAGTGGTGACAGGACAAGGGGCAACAGGCACAAGCTGGAACACAAGAAATTCCATCTCAACATGAGGAAAAAGTTCTTTCCTTTGAGGGTGGCAGAGCACTGGCACAGGCTGCCCAGAGAGGTGGGGGAGTCTCCTTCTCTGGAGATGTTCAAAACCCACCTGGATGTGTTCCTGTGCAACCTGCTCTGGGTGCCCCTGCTCTGGCAGCGGGGTTGGACTGGATGATCTCCAGAGGTCCTTTCCAACCCTGACCGGCCTGTGATTCTGTGAATGGGCCTCCTGCACCTGCGTGCCCAATGCCCAGGGGATTCTCCAAACCACTGGTCAAAGGAATGCCAGAGCATGAACCAGAAATGTTCTTGAACCAATTACAAATGCTTTCTGATGTCCTGCGTGCACTTATTTTCCATTAAGTGCTCCTGGCCACTCTGAATTGCTGTTTTTCCTCTTCTTTGCAGCACCTTCATTCGTTGAGGAGCTCATCGATCAAGCTGCTGCCGTCGGACAGTGCGTGACCCTGTCGTGCCGGACAGTGGCTCACTCCTCCCTGCACATCGAGTGGTTCAGAGGTGACGTTGGCATTGCTCTAGGGAGTCCCTGACCTCTGGGACAGGGGTGCAGGGAGGGTTTGGGGCACCTCGGTATAAATGTGCAGGGTACTTTATCTCTCCTATCTTCCACTTTTCAGATGGGATACCTGTCCACAGCAGCAGCCGGATCCTCATCTCAGCCACACTCAAAAACTTCCAGCTGTTAACCATTCTCTCTGTTAGCGCTGATGATTTTGGTATTTACACCTGCGTGGCCACAAACTCTCTGGGCTCAGCATCCACCTCCTGCATCATAAGAAAAGCAGGTAAGAGAAGAAGTAGGTATTACAAGTACTTCTGCCCAAAAAATGTGACCTGTAAATAGCTGTGAGGTGAGATTTCTGCAGACAGGTTCAGAGGACAACGTCTCCCTTGCCTGCTCTAGTCCACAGCCACAGCCTTTGCTGTCTGGTTCCGTGGCACATTTCGCAGGGTTCATTCCCTCTTCTTCACTCTTTAGTCTCTCTCCTGGATTCAGAGCCACTCCAGTAACCATGTAGTTCCAGAACCAGACTTCAAAATCTTAATAATGGGTTTAAATTAGCCACGGTTAAATTGCTGTTCCACTAGGGGTGGGTGGGGGGCACAGTGGCACTGTCGTGGTTTAGGCCAAATCGGCTACTGGGGACCTGGGGGATCCCAGATGGGACCGACAGAATCTCCCCTCTACCCCTCTTCAAAGACAGAGGCAGAGGAGGAAAAGAGATGTATGAGTTTAGAAGGAACTAAACTACTTTAACGAAATATTAATAACAAAATAAAAAGAAATAATTAAATATATACAAAACCGTATCAAGCTCCTGAGATGACAATCATGACACAGGCTGGCACTGGGGCAGTCCCAGGCTGGACCTAGTGACAGACGGGAACTGGATTCCGGATCTGCATTCAGGATCGGGATCACAGGCAGATGAACTGAGTCCTCCTCAGACGTTGACCATTGAAGAAAGAGAGCTGACCCTTTGATCCCTCAGCTTTTATATTGCGCATAAGGCAGATGGGATGGAATACCCCGTTGGTCAGTTTTGGGTCACCTGTCCTGTCCGCTCCTCCTTGCAGGTGGGACCCCACTATGCTTTTCCACTTCCAACCCTCCAACAGGGCAAATAACAAGGTTGGTTGCCCTTGGGTGTTATAGCAATAAGTATAAGCAGAGCCTCTCTGCACACCATCCCTGGGCATCAGCTATAAACGTAGGTCTGATCACGCTGAGAGTGAACGTTATCGGCACAATATGCTGTTAATGTCAGTAGTTAGAAGAGGCCCAACTGAGAAGCAAAGATACTGAATAAAATCGGTCCTGTTTTACCTCAAACCAGGACAGGTGCTTTTGCTAACAGTCACTGGGGTTTGTGCCTCCTCTCGACAGAGATTCCTCCCGGCCCTCCACCCCCTGACATCGTGGAGGTCTATGAGGATGGAGTGCAGGTGGTCTGGAAACCAGTGGAAACCAACATCCCTGTCCATTACACTGTCCAGTGCAAGAGCGAAGGTAAAGTGGACCATCCTCATTTGTATGATTTCTCCACCAGCTGGATATCTGATTTTTATTCAGAAACATTCATATTCAGCCTCATTTTAGCTCTCTTGTTTAAAGTTAGGAATGAAATTCATACCGCCATCGTTTAGCCATCTCAAAGTGTGATGTCGTGCTGGCTAAATCAGCCGGGAATACGTGTGCTTGTACAAAGGCTTTGCTAAAGTGTGAATCAAAGTAGTTGGCATGGAAGCCGTGACCAAAAAGTGAACAGCTACAGAAGAATATGTGTGGCTGGTGCCAGATACGCAGTCCTGAGTAATCCTCTCAAATTACAGTTTGACAACATTAGGCACTAATAATGCCCCGCAAAAACGATCGGCAGACGGTATCATCCCCCACCCAGGCTTTCTCTGCAGTCTGTGGAGTAAGATGGTCCATCAAAAAGGCAATTCACCCCCTGCCAGGCAGCCCTGCTTTCCATTCCCATGGCTTGGGCAGGAAGCTTAGGGCAAAGAGCCCGGAGGAGATGACAGAAGTTTGGCAAAACTGCATCATCCCTTTGATGTTCTCTTCCAAGGCTTGGTCCAGGGCCTGATGAAGTCAGTGGATGTTTTCTCGTTTAATTCCATCAACTTTGAATCAAATCCCCAAGCCTGTTCTGTTTCTCTCGGGACTGCTTTTGCTGTTAGTGTTATGAATGCTGCTCCTGAGAGTATTTTCTACTGCAGTCGCACATACACAGCCCTTTGGATTCGGCTGCACCGTGTTCCTTCTTTTAATTCTCTCAACACACACGCACTTCTTTCTGGATTAGCACAAGCACGGGCAGCAGCTTTCTCCCTTTTCACTCTGGAGTTGATGGCAGTCACTTTTCCTCCAACACAGTTTGCTTTATTCTTACTCCTTTCGACACAACTGTGAGACTTTGGGGAGGATACAAACACAAATTTTTCCAATTAGGAAGAAAAACAGGAGACAGCATCTACTATCTTCCATTGCATTCTGCGCATCTGGCAGGAACACGCAAATTCCTGCTTTCCTGAACGCAGGAGGATTAAGATATGCAGAAAAAAGTTCCTTGTTTTATCTTATTTGACAGTAGGCTTTTGCACGCTGCTTCTGCAGACGCTTTTCTCTGTTTCTGAGCTGCATCTGCCCCTTCTTACACATACACCTCCCCCTAATTCAACCCGCACCCTGCAAAGTCATTGATGCCCTTGTTTTGGGCAGAGAATTATTGCTCATCCTGTGGTTTGAGGCTCTCTGCACGTGTTTATTTGAATGACAGGATGGGTTTAATCCCAGACAGTCTCAGGGAATTGAGTTCAGCAATGGCAAAGTATGGGGCACAGCATCATGTGGAATGAACGACCATGAGATGTTTAGCGGTGATTTTCTATTTCACACCTTAGTCCCATGAATATGAATCCAGGACAAACTTACAATTTCAATTCCTTGAGAAATCACTCGAGTTTCGGAAAAGCTGAGTGAACCTGGCCCCGGTTCGTGGGGTTTGCTGGGAGGGTGTTAGTGGATAGTTCTGTTCTGAAATCCTGCACCTCATGGTTTCAATTGGATTGAAGATAGGGCCAAAGGAAAAAAAAAAAAAACAAAAAAAAACCACCAGTGATTTTTCTAGGCTTCTGTTTGGAGTTCTTGATGTGTATTTGCATTAGATCTTGGTGGTATGCATTAGATAAACAGAAACTATACAAGAAAGTTGCACCATTCCTCTGAAATGATATTGCCACAGCTCGGACTGATTAGATGCAAACCAGCCGATTTCAGAAGAGAGGAGTTTGGCACACGTACAGCGAGTGGCACCATGCACAAACATTGGCCACAGCAAGTCAATTTTTCCTTCACTGTAAGAGATTCCACTGTTTTTCCATATTCCCAATACATGAGCAAAGTTGATGGGGGGAAAAAAAAAGAAAAACACAAACCCCCAAAACAAAACAAACAAAAAAAACCAAACCAAAACAAAAACCCCTCTTTTTCTCTCTTTCTTGGCTAAGATGGGGAGTGGACGACTCTTGCTGCTGACATCGCTGACTGCTGCTACTACGCCAAAAATCTCTCCAAGGGCTTTACCTACTCCTTCAGGATCGCCTGCATTCCTCGTAACATTTGTTAACACTTTCAGACTTTAATACGGTTCATTTCTGGAAACAGATTCTCCATGTTTCCCACAGTTGTGCTAATTTCTTTATCTAATGTTTCAAGTCAACTCCACCATTTATTTTGGGGGTAGTTTTTACCTTCTTAAAACACCTACTAGCATGCATACTTGCGCAGAGAGTGCTTCACCTGTTTCTCTTCTGAAAGGATCAGATCTCTATTCCTTGTGGATTTTTAAAGGCCTTTGCTTGTGCTAAGAAGTGTGAAAACATAAAGGGCTGGAGTCAACCTCATTAACAGACATAAATATGAGCATGGTGTGTCTGTGAACCTTAGAAGAGAGAATGGTTAGAGAAAATGAGCTGTTGGTGTACAGACTTCCCTTGGGTAAAAAACTCTGTTTTAGACATAAACCAACATGCTAACATCTTTAAAGTGAGCAACAGGAATGGGCCCATACAGCGACCCGTCTGCCAAAGTGAAAATCACCGGGAAGGAGCAAACGGGTAAGATCAAACGCCGAGAAAACATTGTGCTTTTCCCGCATCAAAACAATTGCGGCCTTTTGGATGAGGGTCCAAAAGTCAAGAGCAAGTGAATCAAGACCAATTCCACTTGGCTCGGGGTGGTTTAGGGCTTCCTCCTCTTTGGCTTTCTTACTTAAAATGATTTTCTAATTCTGGACACAGTTAGGGGAATATGTGTAAATATATAATCAATAAACAATAAAATAATAACAATATGTAAATATAAATAGTAAGTAAATATATACAAAAATAGAATAATTTTAAAAAAAAATCTGGGAACTGTAGATTACCTACTGAAGACGCACTCAGTTTTTGATGTGAGATCGTGAGGAAACAGGTCTGGGACAATGAACGTGTTTCTGGAGATATTGATCTACTGGTATGGACCTGCCACCAGTGAAAGCCCCGGCCCTGCTCTTTGGTAGGAACCCAGTCCTACGTTCAGTAGTTAATTTTTGTGTTCTGGTGTTCACTACTGGGAATTATTGGCCTACTGTGGTGCATTTTTCAGCTGTGTTTTGTCTCTGAAATAGAGAAAGCGCAGTTTACTATTTTTTCCACCTGTTTGAATATTTTGTTCTACTCAGATGTTTTTAAAATTAAGAATCCCATAACCCCACAGCGAATATATCCTTGTAGCAAAAGAAGTATCCTTTCTGCCAAGAAGTGGAAGGATGGCCGAAGTGGAATTTCCTCCCAGTGGAAAAGATTATTCTCTAAAAATCAGTTCACAGAGATATTTTTAACTCACCCTAAATCCTCCGCTTTCCCTTGGCCCAGGGTGCATTAACATATCTCAACGTGCCCAGCATCTCCCAGCTGAAGCTTTAATGTGTCAAGGGATGCTTTAACGTTTCAGGGAGGACTCAGGTACAACCACATGCCAGAATCACAGCAGCAAGTTTCAGCTGCTGCCCTGAAATATCCAACTAAAAGAAGTTTCTAATTCTTTGTCAGTGCCTTACCACGCACTGATGACTTGTGATGTGGGAAGATGAGAACCAGTGGCTATAATGTTTGATATCATCGCACCGCACACAACCTACAATCCACCTCATAGAGTCTGGAGTGGAGACAACCTGTAGACTTGTCTGGAGACAGCTCTGCTGTCGCCTTTGGCATTCATAGATAGTGGAGGGTGGCTCAGAGAGGCTCCAGTTTCCAGACAGAGGTGTTCTCCCATGTAAACCCTGTGGCTTTTTCTCTGCAGAGCTTCGGGCTGCAGTGCAGAGCTTCCCATCGGCTGCTACTGAAGAAGAGAGTGAAATAATCGCACCATCTGAGCCTTTCCCAACCTATCAGACCTACGCCTTCCAAACAGAGATCAAAAGGTAATGAATCCATCTGAGCACTCAACCAGCCGGAGGGAAATCATAGAATCACAGAATGGTTTGGGCTGGAAGGGACCTTGAAGATCATTGAGTTCCAACCCCCCTGCCATGGGCAGGGACACCTCCCACCAGCCCAGGTTGCTCAAAGCCCCATCCAGCCTGGCCTTGAACACCTCCAGGGATGGAGCTTCCATAACTTCTCTGAGCAACTTATTCCAGAGAAGTGCCACATGTGGCTGGAGTTTAGAAAGGTCACTTCTAAAGTCACTTTTATAAATGCGCTGCTCACCTAGTGTCATGGTGTTTTGTTGGAAACACCTCCACAGCGATACCTCTAAACCAGAGATATTGGCTGAGCGATCTGTGTCGTTGTAGAGACGGACACGACACTCAATATCCAGTTACAGCAATCGTCCTTTATTTTACAAGCAGTGCTCTTTTCTATCCTCTTAGCTGGTTGCTTATCTGTGCATATATTCTAACATTCTACTTTTGTTCAATCCACTCTCACATCACACACCATCCAGCCAATACAATTGTTGATCACGCGCTGTTCATGCTCTGGGAAAAGCCAGGATGTTTGCCACCCCTTATCTTGTTTGCTTGGATCTTCTCAGGATTCTTCTGTCTCCTCAAGGGTACACGGGTATCTGTTCAGGGTCAGTGTTAAACTTGTATTTTGATCCCTTGGACCAGCCGAGGTCTCCCACAGATCTTCATCCGGGTTTGGTAGGAATCAGGCGTGGATTTTCTGGGAGAGCAAAAGGGACTGTGCTGGGCACCAGGACAGCCCCTTAGTGTATTGCGAAGCGAGCCCAGGGCAAACAAAGGCTCCTCTCCTTGCTGCAGCAACGGGTTTCAGACGTGGGGTTGTGATTCAACTTTCTCTGCCTAGAAGACAGGCACTGACTTGTGTTCCCAACAGAAGGAGGCAGCTGCCTGCAGGGGGTAGTTCTCCTGCTTGACACACAATGAGCCACCCTCTCTCTCTCCAAAGGAGTTAAGCTCTCGCTCCTGTGACTTAAAGTGACTGTATGATTTAGAGACATGGGAGGATGTACAAACTGTGACAATAGCTGCAGTAACTCCACACCGGGCATGGATGAAAAACACAGCATGGGATCCTGGTGGTTTTAAAGAACAGAAGCTCCTGGCTCTTCCAGGAGCGGCAGAGAAGCTTAACTTACCTTTGTGTTCCTTTGTACCAGGGGGCGTTTCAGCATCGTCCGACAGTGCAGGGAAAAAGTAAGCGGCAAGACTTTAGCTGCTAAAATTATCCCTTACTGGCAAGAGGACAAGCAGATTGTGCTCCTCGAGTACCAAGTCCTGAGGAAGCTTCATCACACGAACATAGCTCAGCTGAAGGGAGCCTACGTCAGCCCACGGCACTTAGTGTTGATCCAGGAGATGTGCGTTGGACCAGAGCTACTCCACTCTTTGGCATTACGGTAAAAACAAGTGGAGGGAAGGGGTTCCCAGTTGGGGCTGGTGTAGGGAGCGAAACACCTATTGCTTTCCCCTGACAAACTGGAGCATCTCTCTCCCTCTGTTCCAATGTGCTGTCATTGCATACAGGAGTTTTGATGCATTTGTTCTGCAACTTCATGTGAAATTTAAAAAAAAATACTTAAGTTCCCTACAAGGTTGGGGTAGGGGACAATTCAGGGCCACCCACTTGAGATGCTGAAGGCAGTTTACCGAAGCTGATATGAAACCCCCTCTCCCATAAAGAGGAGATTATTGTGGCTCAGGAAGCCTCAGTTCTCCTCCACGTTGTTTCTCACAATGGCAGAAACTGGATCTGCTGAAATCCGCTGATTAAAGGAGAGGGAATGGTGGGCATCAAGTCTGCATTTTGATGTCTGCACAACCACTGCTTTCTCTGACAAGAAGCTCTACAACCTCCTGAACCTCTTGTGTCTCTAAACCTGACCCACAATCTGGACCAGCCTTTCCATATATAGATTTGCTAAATGAGTAGAGTTGTTTCTTGACTCTCAGGGGCTTCATGGGATTAAACATCCAGGGGAGGATGATAGTGGGTGTAGAATGGTGCCCTTGGGCATGTAGGTAGGACACCTCTTGTTTCTATTCCCTTTCTTCTACCAGGACATCGTACTCAGAAGTAGAGGTCCGAGATTACCTGTGGCAGATCCTCAGTGCCATTGAGTATCTCCACGCGCACAGCATCCTGCACTTGGATCTCCGATCTGAAAACATGATCATCACCGAGCCCAACCTGCTGAAACTCCTGGATTTTGGCAATGCACAGTTCTACACACAAGACAAAGTTATTACCATGGACAAGTGCATGGACTATGTTGAAACCATGGGTAAGTAGAGTTCAGTCACAGCAACCTTGGCCTCGCATGCAATCTGCGGTAAACAGAAAGACAGAGCCATTGGTCGGTCAAGGCAGCAGTTGGCCCCAGCAAGCCAAGTCTCCCAGGTGCTGCACTCCAGTAACACTGCGAGTTTGCAGGAACAGCGAGTGGTGACAGTCATCCCACTTGCGGACCACAGAGAACAAAGCCAGAGGTCACGGCCAACACCGCTCTGGTTGGCATCCACATGTCCAGAGCTGAGGGATATAGTATTACTAGTAGTTGGCCTCACGCTCGCAAGGTTTCATTGCACTCACCACCCAGGAGAGTGTCTCATCTCAATGAGCTCCCTCCACTCGAAGCTTTTTCTTCGTCGCTCTCGGGAAGGTAGCAAAGCGTAAGTACCCACTGGTTTTGTGCTGGTCTCTGCACTGGAGGGGAGCTTGGCTCAAACCAGTTTGCTTTTCTAGCTCCAGAACTGCTGACAGAGCAAGGAGCCCTCCCGCAGACTGATATCTGGTCCGTCGGAATCACAGCCTTCATCATGTAAGTCAGTCTGTCTTTCCCAGCCCTATGAGCGGCTTTAAAAGCGCAATTTCATAGTCATCGCCCAGGGGAGATGCATTACCTCAAAGAGTTAACCTCAGCTGTGCCCCTGTCGGGGTTTAACCCCAGCCAGCAGCTGGGACCATGCAGCCACACGCTCACGTCTCCCCCCCGCCCCCCTACCCCCTCCCTTCCTACAAGGAAAACTCGTGGGTTGAGATAAAGGCAGTTTAATAAAGTAAAGCAAAAGCCATGTATGCCGGCAAAGCAAATCACAGAATTCACTCCCTGCTCCCCATGGGCAGGAGGGTGTTCAGCCATCCCCAGGACAGCCGGGCTCCATCACATGTAACGGTGACTTGCAATGACAAATGTCATCACTCCAAATGTCCCCCCTTTCCTTCTTCTTCCCCCAGCTTTATACACTGAGCATGACATCACATGGCATGGAATATCCCTTTGGTCAGTTGGGATTAGCTGTCCCGGCTGTGTCCCCTCCCAACTTCTTGTGCACCCGCAGCCCATCACTGGTGGGGTGAGGAGCAGAAAAGTCCTTGAGAGCTTTGGCAACAACCCCATTATTGTGTTATCAACATTATTTTCATCCTACATCCAAAACATAGCATGATACCAGCTGCTAATAAGACAGTTAAGTCTATCCCAGCCAAAACCAGGACAGTTTTGTAATGCCGCAGAAGTCTGTGTGATGGAGAGTATGGAGCTGGCTGCACCATGCACAGATGCCAAGTCCCACCAACGTCTCCAAGCAGAGTAAGGCTGGTTTACAACACAGCAGCTGCTGGTCTTTCTCACTCAGCCTCGTCTGAAACGCCCCAACTTTAACAAGAAAATTCAAATTACGCCAAGTGGAAAAGCAGCCAAAGCCGTGAAAACCACAGAAGAACAGGATTTTGTTTTCCCATATGATGTTTCTGTGCGATGTCGTGCCCCTCCTCTCACTGCTGGGTGGGAAATCCTGGGAGAAGCAGCATCTTGAGCGATGCCTTTCATGCTGATCAGTTCTCTTCTTTTGGGGCAGGTTGAGTGCCAACTACCCCGTCAGCTCCGACGTAGCCTGCGAGTTTCTGAGAACGACCAGGAAGGGGAAAGTGAAGCTCACGCGGTGCTACGCGGGTCTCTCCGGGGGAGCAGTGTCGTTTCTCCAGAGCACGCTGTGTGCAAATCCCTGGTAAGATGGTGTCTGCTCTCCCAACAGCACAGTTGGTGCAGATCCTGGCTGTTGTCCTTTCTTTTTCTCCATTGCCAAGGAGCCTCCTCACCCAGCACAGGTCCTCAACTGACCTTCTCACCTTTGTGCCTAGGGGAAGGCCATCAGCCTCGGAATGCCTTCAGAGCCCATGGCTCCAGGAGACGGGTTTGGACAACAGGCAGCAAGCACTGGTTACCTTCCCTACCACCAAACTGAGGAATTTCCTCACCGAACGGGAAAAGAAAAGGGGCCTGCTGTGCTCCAAGTATGGCCTCATGATTGCACAGTGACATGGATGTAACGACAGACGTGACTTGTCTCCCTCTCCCCTTCTGAACTTAGTGTTTGACACCAAAGAGTCCTGCCAAGTTGCTGTGCATCAGCTGAGCTGGGGTAGCTGCTCTCCACATGCGATTTAGCGTAAACTGAGCAAATTAATCCACATTACGTGCATTGCCACAAGGCGAGAACAGAAATATAGACCTAACATGGCTCAGTTGACCAACGGTAACTTGACAGTGTGCGTGTCACTTTGCTGAACACCTCCTGGAATAACCAGGAGAGGTTTGCGTAGCCATTTCCGAATGAAACGAGCTCCCAGCCCCAAGCAGCTTTGCAAATCTTTCCCTGAGGTCAGTGAGACTCCATGCGTGCAAATGCGGGGCGCAGACTTCTGCCCCTGGCCACAGGGCGTGATAGCCAGACACGCTTTCAGGTGTTACTGCACTGCTCATCCCACAGTGACCACCACAGCAGGGTCTGAGTGACCGGTGGGTTTCCCACCTGCCTCCAATCCAAAAGAACTCAGTGATGAGTTATGATGGGAAAACAGGGAAGAGTGAAGCACTTTTTTGGGGGACTAAAGTTAGACAGCGATGTATCCGCAGGCTTTGGAGGTAGAGGTCCAACTAGGTTAAGCCCTGAGCAACCAGGTCTGAGCCAACAGCTGACCTTGCTTTGAGCAGAAGGTTGGTCTAGAGACCTCCTGAGCTCTCTCCCAACCTGACTTGTCCTGTGATCCCATGTCCTTGCCGAGAGCCAGACACAAGGCTGGAGTGATGGGACTCTGCTAGCACCCATCGGCAGCCAGGCTCAGCATGTCACCTACCTGGTGTCCTGGCCAAGTTCTCCTCCATCCCCACGGGGCGTGACCTGAGATTAAACATGGGGCTGGAGAAGGGCTCTTCAAGGTGTGGAGCAACAAGAGGCTCCAAAGGGAGGAGGTATGTGTTACCTGTGGGACAGTGGCACCACAGAGGAGATTTTAACCAGGGCTTTTCATACTCTTTGAGGAAACTCTTTCCTGCCCAAGTCACAAGGAACAAGACCCAGTCTCCATCAAAGCAGCCTTGTAGCTCGACCCTGCAGCACGAGCTGTGTGCAGGGAGGGCAGCAGCAATGGGGCTTCCCAGGAACTGATTAATGGCACATTCTCCTCATCCTGCTCCTGCGAGAACCTGTAGCTTGCTTGGCTTTGAGAAGAGTTAGTGTTCTCCCTGGGGCCCAGGTTGACCCTCTGTACACTGCTCTACTTGGGCAGCCCAGCTCCTGCTCTCTTAGAGCCCCGTGCGCTTCTCGGGGAGCTGTGTGGCTCCATGGAAGGTCACCAGCTCTCCATGAGCACCTGCACTGTCACGTCTGCAGAGTTGACTGAGCTCTTCAAAGGTTTCAAGGTTTGAAACCACCACAAAACTTGGGGTTTTGGGGCATGTATTTGTAGTCTCCCATTAGACCTAGATGACAGACTTACCCATCACATAGGATCTCACAGTAACCCCTCACCTGTCTGACTGTAACTGCATCGATTATATTAAAAAACATATTAAATAACAAACACAGAGAAACAACTCTTGAAGAAACCAAGCTCTGACTTGGTGCATTGGCATCTCTGGGAAAGACGTTCCCTATGGCACAAGGAGGAGCGTTTCGTTGCACGGCTTTCTTCCCAAGTGGGGCTAAAATGGGCTTGGGCAGAAAGCCTTTGCTGAGCACATCCATCACTGTCAGGCAGTGGCATGAGGGGCTCACTGCAGCTTTGCTTTGCTTCCCCATCAAAAACTCTCCCCGGTCCTGCCCGGCGCCAGTGTTTGGATCAGTGACGGCCACCGGACAGTAAAGGCAACAAACGCAATAGTGACCATGACCCGGTTAACACGCAGATGTTGTGCTACTGAGAGACTTTGCCGCTTTGAAGCCGGGCTGCGCTTCTCTGGGAAGTGCATCTACCAGGAGAGCTGGCAGCAGTGTCACTGGCAAAACTTGTGTGTTTTAATTCTTCAGAAAAGTCCTGAACTTTCATGTTCCTCTTTCTCCTTCAAAATCTACTTTCCTCTGCAACGGGTGGTGTTAGCTGTGTCATTGCTTTTTACTTATAACCTCGGTGTTCCTTTTGAGTTTCTCTGAAGTGGATGATGCATCTATCGGTGCCGTTGTGTTTCTTCAATTTGCGTTACAATAGCAGTAAGTGGAGGCTTTCTCAGAGCTGCATCTGGCTGTGATTAGTGGAACAAGGATGGGAAATCACTTTCTAATGCATTACAGTTTAAGAGTAGAGGTGATGCTGGTTAACCAGGGGTGGTCTTTGCCAACATGTCTAACCCTTATTGTTCCAAACCTGAAGTGTGCGGCATCGTGACTCCTTCCCTTGCCCGCTGTGCAGAGTGGGAATTGGGACTGAGAGCAGACAAGTTTTCACTGTGCAGACGCTGACTCAATAGACGGTAAAGCTTTGAATGTCCCAGTAATATTCTCTTCGCTATGCACTACAGAAGAAAAAAGCCAAGGGTTTAGGGCCAGACTCCACATTCAGTTCTTTTGGGGGACAGAGGAGTTACACGAGGCTGCAAGGAGGTCTGCCCCCCCAGTCAATTTTTCAAGACCCTGGATTCCTTCCACTTTAGCTTCTTTTACAAATGCAATAAGGTTTCTGGTGGCACAGGCGAGTTCTTTACTCTTGCCGGTACACTTTGGGATGGAAAGCTCAGTGCCAGGGGACAACCCATCTCAGTATAAATCTTAATTGTAGATTTGGAGCTTTCACACTCTTCCGTATATGACTCAAAGTGATTATTATTTTTTTTATTATTATTTTTTTGCTTCTCACAACTGCATGCATTTGAGCATGTCTGAAGTCTGTTATAGACTCAATACTGTTTGGTTAAATAAACCACTCTGACAAGGAAGTAAAGCCCGATTGTTCTGCTGAATCACTGTAATTGTCGTTATTTTTGCATGTATTTTTCCTAAGCCCAGTCCCTGTTTGTGCAGTGCCCGTCCCTCACCCCTCAGCTCTGACCTGGCATCCCTACAAGTGATAACCACAAATAGACCCTGTGCGTTTATCAGTGAACGACCTTCATGCAAACTACCCTCACAAAAAAATCCTCTCGCCCTGGAGCAAGGACATCACTTGGCCAGGGTGTCACCAGGGCTCTGACCTGCCCGAGGCATCCCTGGGCATGGTTTGGAGCTTGCAAAGAGCAAACCATTGGGCAGAACGTGGAAAGAGCTCCAGCTTAATTCTTGGTAGCAGAGCAAAGAAAAGAACCCACAGGTGATTAAAAAGAGGTGAGCGCTGTAGAGGGAATGTTCAAGTCCTGAAAAGGTGCTGGATTTGTCACTGGGAATATGAACTGTCGCAGTTAAGCCTTGTGCAGTTACAGGTAGGTTTTGTTTTCCTTGGCTCTTCTACAGCTGCTTCATAGTTTCTGCCTGAATTTCCAGCACTGCGAGTTCTGGGCTAATGCCCAATCGGGCAAGGTGGGATGGTTTGCCCTCAACACGCAGTTACAACATAACCTTGTCCTTTGCAGAACAAAGCAGAAGATGGCTTTGATGTCTGGACACACATGAAACTGTTTGAGTTTCATTCCTCAGTCATGTATAATCCCCAAAGTCCAAGGTTAGCATCAGCATTAAAATCAATCCCCTGTCCTCTGCGCAGGTAAGGTTGCGCTGTGACTGCTGTAAGGACGGATGTTGTCAGAGCCCTAATGATTGAAGGGGAAAAAAAAACCCAAAGCAGAGCTTGTAGAGCAAAGCTTTATCCTGCTTTGGAGCCACTGGATAAAACAGAGATGTTCAGGGGCTCATAAGGTTACGGTGCCTGTAGCCCATAAGGGATTGAGGTTGTTTTCTCATGCTCTGCTTTGGTTTTGTAGCCCCTTCCCATCACCCCATCCCATTCCCTTATAGCCTCCTCGGGCCTTTGCAGGTCTAAATCTGGAGAGGGGGGTGGCACTTTCCAATAAGCATCTTCTGGGAACACCATCGTCCCCCGGAATCAAGGAGAGTGCAGAGGAACCATCAAGATCCCGATCAGGCTCAAGCAGGAGCCAGGTGCTGGGAGCTCATCCCCACTCGGAGAGCCATGCCCTCACAGGAGGGCAGACCTGTTCCTGGCCACCATGCAGAGCCCAAAATTTTTTAGCTTGTGCAACGATTCGGGTTGAACCAGGGAGCTGCGGGTTATCCTGACTCAGCTGTGCATACCCACGCTCCAGCTGTGTTACAGTCAGTGGGATGAATCCAGACACACACACACAAAGAGCTTTTTTTATCCCCAGAAACTGTACAGGAGACACAGGGCTTGAACGCGCAACCTCCTGGGCAGGCGGATGACCACAAGGATTCCTCACTCGCACAGATATGGGAAAAATGGTACTGTGGGTTATTACTGATGTTTGCCACTCTCTTCTCCTCCAACTGATGTGGTGAATGAGATATTGGCAAGATTTCTTCTTTTCTTACACGTGAACAGGGGATGAGCTGTCGGTGTGTCCCTGCTCAGTACGTCCCATCTCCACTCCCTTTGGGGACCACACAGGAGTACATTTTAGTTGGATTCAAGAAGGGGCCAAGAGGTAACAGGCACAAATTTGACGATAGGAAGTTCCATCTTAACATGAGGAGGGACTTCCTTCCTTTGAGGGTGGCAGAGCAGTGGCACAGGCTGCCCAGAGAGGTGGGGGAGTCTCCCACGCTGGAGACATTCCAAACCCGCCTGGACGCCGTCCTGTGCCACTGCTGGAGGTGCCCCTGCTCTGATGGGGGGTGGGACTGGGTGAGCTCCAGAGGTCCCTTCCAACCCTGACCAGTCTGTGATTCTGTGAAGGGGACTGTAGACAAGACAACTGGAAAACCTTACGTCTGTGGAGAGGGTATTTGTTGTTCTTTGATCTTTCAGGGATTTACTGCAAACTGATGCCATCTTGCCGATGATACTTCAATGCGGACAATAAATGCGCCATTAAGGACCTGATAACGAAATAATGCTGTCCCAATGGTGGAGTGCGGCCGGGCTCACCCCCAGGCTCGCTGGCCATTTCACCTGTTTGCCAGCTTATCTGCCTTGGCGCTTGCTTGCACACCTGCTCGCACACTCGTACCAGCTGCCGGCACCATGGACATATGGGCCCTCTGACTCATGGTCTTGAATTTAAGGAAAGGAATTTAATAGAACAATAGAACAGACTGTGCTGATCAGGCACAGGGT
The DNA here is from genome assembly GCF_000708025.1 of Charadrius vociferus. NCBI lineage: Eukaryota > Metazoa > Chordata > Aves > Charadriiformes > Charadriidae > Charadrius > Charadrius vociferus. Next base: position 1,134,736 of record NW_009647422.1, on the reverse strand, counting down.
GTGACCAGACAAGCATAAGGACCAGTCAGCTATTTACATACAAGCAGCCCTTTTTATTCCCTTACACCTACATTTTCGCCCCCAAATCACCAAAATCCCTCCTTTTTCCAACCTTTGGTTCCTCCCCTAAACATCCCACCATAAGTCCTGTGCAATCCCCAAATGCTCTTCCCCTGCATTCCATAAGATGTCCCCCATCCCTTCACAGCAATCCCCCACAGTCCAGATGGTGATATGGAGAGCTGCTCCCGATGACACATCTCGATTGGTCTCATGCTGGAACCGTGGCAATGATGGCTCTCCTGGGACAGCCCTGGGAGGGACCTGGACAAAATCCTCATTTCTTGGAGGTCCTTAATTTGGGTTCCCACCTGCGAATATGCCCCTGTGCTCCCCTGCGGTTGTAGAGATGAGCTTTTGATGGGCTGATGGACCTGGGATGGGGCTGGGAGTAGCCTGGCAGGGTACTGTTTGTCTGTCTGTGCTCCTTGTGGGTGTGCAGATGAGCTTTTCTTACATAACCCAACACCACAATGACCAGAAATGCAGAGCAGCGATACACGTGAAGGAGTAAAGAGAAAAGCCATGATAACCGTTAAGCAAACAAGATCATACCAGGGTTGGCACCGCACGGATCTGATAACCATGGGATCACGCAATTTATTTCACAGAGCCGGAACAAACAAGGCCACGAGGACTTCCCAAACTAAAAGCGTAGCCGGTATCTGAACTGAACGTCACGAACAGGCTGCATTGTCCCAAATCCCCACCGGCTGACGTCTATCGCTGGGATCTCCTCTTCTCTGTTGACCAGCTCCAGGTCATAGTAACTCAGCATCAAGAACACAAACAGTTTAATTTCAGCGGTAGCGAAGAACCGCCCGGGACAGATGGATACTCCTGCCCCCCAAGGCATGTTGAAGTATTTCAGCCTTTTCCCATTTTTGTAGAAATCTTTCTTGGTGCCGTCTGGGTTCACAAAGCGGTCGTACCTGAATTCGTGAGGTTCAGGGTGGATTTCCGGGTTCATCTGCACAGAGACATATGGGAACAGAGCCACCCTGTCTCCTTTGCGGAGGGTGTACTCTGTCCCGCTGCTCGTCTTAAGGCTGGTGTCCTGGAGGACAGCTCTGACCAGTATTGGGGCTGCAACCAGCCTCAGGGTCTCCTCTACAGCGCCGTCCAGAATAGGAGTCTGGTTTAACATGTCCCTAGTGATGTTAATTGGTGGGCTCCCTGGCTTCGCTTCCTGGCCGTTCTCCCTTAAGACTTTATCCACCTCTTCCTTCACAGCCTTCATAGCTTCTGGTTGTTTCATTAGATAAAAGAGGAGCCAGAAGGCAGTTGGGCCTGTATTGCCTTGGGATGCCCAGAGGAGCATAAACATGAAACGATCCCGCATGTACTCAGGGACACCACTTTCTGCCAGAAGCTGATTTTGATCACTTATCCACCCACTAATATTGTCCTTCTGCCAGCTCTTCTTCACAGACAGCATGCTCCAGAAGACCCTCTTAAGCCGTTCAGCTTCTATTTTGTCCTTGGGGGGCAACACGGCATAGGCCAGGCGTGGGAAGAGACGGTCGTACTTCCGAAACTCATGGAACACCTGGTTGGAGTGGATGCGATCTTGCTCATTAGCTTTCTCCTTGTTATCTGCCCCTTGGTGTGGCTCAGTGCCGTACAGAGCCAGGTACCCAGCTCTGAAGACAATGTTGTAGCAGTAGTGGAAGAGGCTGTCCTCCTGCCACACTCGCTTCTCCTCTCCTGAGGTCAGGTTGAAAAGCATCAGCTTCTGAAAGTTCTCCATGGTGGCCTGTGTCATGACAGTGAGTCCGTCTCCCATCAGATGCTTGGTGCTCGATGCGTGAATTATGCTATGGTTGGCTTCAATGGGCTTGTAGCCAAAAACCTGCAGGACCAGTTTAGACGCAAAAGTCTTAAAGTCTAGTTTAGATCGTGATTCCTTCACAATGGCTCCAAAGCAGAACGGGTCCATCACGAAGGTGAAGTAATAGCCTCCGATCAGCACCGTAAAAATATCCCCGTGTTTTCTCTGCATCCTTTTTAGAAACTCTGAACTGTTCTTTCTGAAATCCAGCAAATAACCCAGCCAGGGAATAGTACCTTTGTCCAGAGGTGGCTCATCGGGTCTCCGTCTCCGAAACACACCCAGGAGGTAGAGCCCACCGAGCAGCGACGCTATCAAAGTACAGAGCAGAGTCACCCAGAGCGCCATGACAGCTCTGCACCCGTTGGGGAGCTTGGACTAGGGCAAGGTTGGGGCAGGAGAGTGCTTTTTATTCCCATCCAACAGCTGACATGCAGATGCACAGCTGACAACCTCTGTCCCCATTGGCAGCAAGTGTTTGCCTTTTCCCCACTGAGCGCTGCGGTGTGTCCTTCTCCCTTGATGAACAGAGAGAAATTTTTAAGGTGGAAGGTACGTTATCATCAAGTTGGAGGTACTGGGCTACTGTGTCAGGTGGATGGGTTTCAGCACGTCTCCTGCAGCAGCTTAAGCACGTTCCCTTTCCTAGGCTGCATGTTTTTGAAAAAGAGGGTTGAGGGCATTTCACTTTTTCTGCCTTTAACACCAGGCTATGGATGCACGCTGCAGCCTGAAAAAATGTGTGAAATGCTACTGGAAATGAGTTCAGGACTGAGGGAAGGGGGTTAGAGCTGAGCTAATTTTATCTCAAAAGCCAAGAGAAGGAAAGGTCTCCCACATTTTGATGTTCTCCAGTGCCCCGTAAGCGCTTCACCAATGAACAGTGGGGGCACTGCTAACCTGTACGAGGGCAAAGCAAAGCAGGTCCGCTTTCCTCAAGGGTGATGAGGGCTTGAATCAGCTGCATTTGCTTTGCTTCAGATGAATTTAACATCTGCGTGTGGCCAAGTCCACTTCCTGGCTGGGGAGCAGCGGCACCCAGAAAGACGACAGCACTTTTCTTCTGTGCACATGCACACCCGATGCTCGGCAGCTGCAAATCAGTCGTGTCCCCTCCGGCCAGCGGAGGACACCCAGCCCTCTGCCCTCCTGCTCCCACCCCTGGGGCTGGCATTTTTCCCTATTTTTCCCTTCTGTTTCTTGATCTCTCCTGCTCCCCACCCTCCAGATGGGGTTCGGGGATGGCGGCAGGGAGCCCGTGCCCCATCCGGCACTGCTCCTCTGGGCACTGTCACCCTGATTTGCGCACCCAGTGCCTGCAGCCCCTGCCCCAGCCGGTGCCGCTTGGACCTCGCAGCACCCTCACGTGGGATAGAGAGCGATATACAGAAAGAGAGTTAAGAAAAAGGATTTAATGAGGAGACGGGACAGACTGCCATGACCAGGTGCAGGGCACACTGCTTACACACAACCAGCCCCCTCTATACCCCACTCCCAATTTTCCCACCCTTGTTCTTCCCCAATCCACCCCGATACTCCCCCCGCTTATTTCTTCCACCTCTGCCCTTCCTCTGAGCATCCCATCATAAGTTTTGCAGAGTCCCACGAGCCCTCTTCTGTACGGGATCACAATCTTCATCTTAGATTTCGTTTCCCAGCTGCTCTCTCCTTCCACGTTCCCTCCCAGCGACCTGACCCATGGAGTGAAGGCCACATCACAGCATCAGCTAAATATTTATTCTGCCTTTTTTTTTTTTTTTTTTTTTTTTATGGGAAGAGCCCAGCCTTACCAATTTGGAAACACGCTGTAGCAATGTTGGCAAAAAAAATAACAGCAGTGAAAACAAATCCACCTTTCTAGACTAACTCAAAGCCCTTCTCGGTCCAGTAACCTTGTCTAGCAATAAAATTAAGGTGATGGGTACTACCTCTTAAATTATTAATTTTATTTGTACAATTCTGGGCAACTCTTATGCTCAATAGGTTTCCAGGCTGGAAAGGGCCCATTTAAGGTTCCAGAGTATTTGGGGTGAATAGTACCTTTAAATAAAGGTCAGCAAACTAACAACCTTGAACTTTAAAGCTAGACTGGGTAATCAGGATTGGCTAACAGCTCTCTGTGCTCTTCTGTTCAAGGCTATGCTCTCACTGGGGTGCTGCAAAGCCAATATCAATGTTAATGACTGTATCCATGGATCTTTTTTATCTTGTCAAAAAGGATCTTCGGGAAGGCAAATACCTTCACCGCTATTCTGCTGAGCCCATTATTTTTCTCTTTCTCACGGTTGTCACTGGTTTGAGCTTTGTTGCTGATCAAACAGATCTCAAATCAGTTGATTGAACTGATCTCTAACCAAAGATCTGTCCCTTGGAAAGACACGGTTTTCTGCTCAGCAGACCCGAGTGTGGCACAGCTGATCGTAATGGAGAAACCCATCATTGGTCAGACATTCCAGTTTAAAGGAGCCCAACTCCTCCCATTGTCTCTCCTGGTAAACAAAGGGATGAGCCTGGTTGAACGCATCTACCTGGCAGATGGCAAAAGCCAGGAGGAGCAAAGCCACCCCCCAGGCTGGACTTCTGGCCACCTGTGTCTGGCCTGACGGATGAGCAGTGCAAATTCATTCCCCAGCCCACACCATGAGCTGGAAGGATAACGGGATCGCTCTCCTCCATCAGATCCTTTGGGATCTATGGCGGAGAAGTTTTGCACAAGTTTCAGTTTGCATATTTAAGGGTACAACATCTAGAGCTGCTCCTCCATCCACTAATGCCTCACATACTCCAGACAAGAGCTGGGCTTCTTCCATGAGCATAAACCCAGGGCAATTGTTTTATAATAATTCCAGTTATAACACAAACAAATCCCACCTGTACTTTTCCCATCCTAACATGAAAAATCCTCATCTCAGTGCTGGCGCTAGGATGAAATATCTGGTTACACAGTGCTGTGGGCTCACACAACTCCACTGCACAGCCAGGATCAGCACAGAGGGCATACACATAACGTAAGTAATGTAAATATTTATCATGCATTTGTGATACTCAACATTTCTATCTCAGCTGCATATCTGCTGCAAGACTGGCTTGTCTCTGAGGGCTGGATCTCAAAGAAAGCGCTTCTCCTGAAAATGGCCCGCGGGATCTTCCATAAATATAACCTGAATCGTTTTTTCACAAAAGCATAAAGCAATGGGTTGAGACAACAGTGGACAAAGGACAAACTCTCTGTGATCTGCATGGCATAGTCCAATTGCCTACTGCTTTCACAGCTCCTGATCACACCGACATCTTGCAGGGAGTGAAGGATGAGGACAATGTTGTAAGGGGACCACAGGACAAAGAAGACACCCACCAGAGTAAAGACTAAGCAGAGTGCTCTCCTTGAGCCAGGCATCTGAGATGTGGTGAGGACACACGCTATGCGGGAATAGCAGAACACCATGAAGAGGAAGGGAAAAAGGAAACCCAGGATGTTTTGAATGACCCGAAAGACAACTTTCCAAAATAAGTGTTTCTGGCCATAATCATGGGTGCACATGATGGTTTTGTTGTGGATTTGCCTTGTGCTGGTGAAGAGGCCATCAGGAATGGAGAGAAGTATGGAAAGGACCCATACCACTACCAAGATGAGGATGGACTTCTTCCGTGTTGTGGAGCTGCGAGGAGAGCAAGCGTGAACTATCTGCAGATACATGTCCAGACTCATGCAGCTCACAAAAAAGACACCACTGTAGAAATTCACAGTGTACATGGCATTTAAGACCGGGCACAGTATGTCCCAGGCTACCCCCTGAGACATGTATAGAGCCCAAAATGGAAGAGTTAGTAGCAAGAAGAAGTCTGAAACAACCAGGTTCATTTTTTTTAGATACACCTCTGTCATCTTCTTTTTCTTCCTGATGTACACAATGAGGACAATAAACAGGAGGACATTCCCAGCCAAGCCGACCAGGAAGACCACGGTGTAAAAAGATGGCAAGAATACTCTGCTAAAGGAGAGTACCTCTTCTTTTGTGCAGAGGCCATACTGCCCATAATCCTCCTCGTCCAAGTACTCATACGGATAGTCGCTCGAATTGGCAGCATCCAGCAAGGTGCCAGCGGTTGTTGTTGCCACCTCTGAAGTTGTGTTTGACAAGTGGCTGCCTAGGAACAAAAGACAAGTGAAGGGGATCAAAACATTGTCCCAATCCACTCAAGAAAGACAAACATCACATCACAGAGGGTCTTCCTCTTGTTCATAGGTTAAATTTCTGCCACCTTCTGATAATTATTTTGTGTCCTACGCTCCTTGGCCTTTGCCTACGGCATGGCAACAGCTGTCTACACATACACATTAAAAAAATAATTCTGGCTTCTTTATTTCAACACATTAAAAACTGAAAGTAAATGAGTATGGTCTCCTCTGACATAACTCATCACTTCCTCGTGACACCACTGCAAGCTTTTGAGGAAGCTTCTGCTTTAAATTACGGGTGATCCACCACTATGCCTTGCTGTCAGCTGCTTTAGATTCATCAGGTTACTACTGAGAAAGTGGCAGCTCAATTCTCGGTGAAGCAGAACCTGCCACCATCACCTTTATGTTAGTGGGGCTGCTCCCAGAGGTGAAATGCTGAACATCTCACTGCTCCTGGTAGAACACTTACCCCTCGCATGGCCAACTCTAGGACACTGAGCCATGGATTCTTGTAAAAGGTATTACGTAAGTGGAAAATATAGAATCATAGAAACAGAATCATATAATGGTTTGGGTTGGAAGAGACCTTAAAGATTACCTAGTTCAACCCCCCCCTGCCGTGGGCCAGGATACCTTCCACTAGACCAGGTTGCTCAAAGCCTCATCCAAGGTAAGGATATGTAGGCACCAGAACCAACTCCTGAATCAAGGTTAGAGGTACAGATTTAGCTGGAAGGATGTTGCTAGAACTGATCCTGCGTGAGACGAGGCATGGGTTGAAACTCTGATGACCAAGGAGGGCGAGGGCCACGTGGTCGGCTGCTCCCCAAGACTGCAGTCTGGCGTCAGTGTTTAGACAGCTGCAGCCCAGATTTCAGGAAATGGTGACTGATTTGGAAAGCTTCCTATTTTTGGAGTCTGAATTTCAGAAAGGAAACCTGACACAAGAACACTACAAGGGTTTCATCTTCTAAAAGTCACCCAAACTGGGCAACGGCTGTCTCTAAAGAGCCTATCTCCCATGGTGATAAATGGTATCTGCCTGAGCCACCTCCCACTGGTACCATGAAGGTTAATGTAGGTTTTAAAAATCAAGACTAATCTCCAGGCTCTGACAGCAAACCAGGATTGTCACAAGGAAAAAATAGTGCAAATACCCCTCCACTCCTAAAACACACTGTTTTTCAGCCTTGGCCAAAGCTGTCCACCTTTTCCCTGTGGCTTTCACCAGTAATCCCAAAACAGGCATGGCTGTGTAGTTCCCTGCCTGGAGTCACTCACGCCTTGTTGTCCTAGAGGACCTGTTTCTCCCATTGTCCAAGAGACCTGCAGCCACTGAGTAATGAGAAAATGAAGCTGTTGGTCCCCAGTTGTGCTACATACCCACCGTGGGACATACCCCATCATGGCTCTGCAACTTCTAGGGATGGTTCCCTCCCCATGAACACCTAGGGAGAGGGGAGCCCCTCCAGCCAAAGCGGGTTAAGCAAAGCGCCCAAGGTTTGGAGTGGGGTTCTGAGGATCCCTGTGGGTGTGCAGCTGTAAGGAGTGAAGCTGTGGACATACCTGTTGCAGTCCCATGTCTAAAATTGCTTAAATATCCATTCCAAGCAATTCCAGGTGCCTGAAAAGAAAAGAATATTTGCTTTGGATTGAATTGAAATGTTTTCTTGCTGTCTGGCAGTTCTTTAGTGAGTGCTGCAGGGCACTTCAGACAGAGCAGCCATGGAGAGCAGACATCTGCCACAAGACAGTGCCAGAAAAAAAAAGCTTTTCTAGGAATGGGCTTGCTTGCTTTTTTTCCCCTGTTTAATATTTTGGAGGAAACTCATCCTTAGCCATATACAGTCCTGACTGTACACCTTCCAGAGGAAACCAAAGCTGCCCACCCTGCTGATCACAGCAACACCCACTGAGACTCCTAAACGTCTGCCACCACACACACCCTCTGCACCCACATCAGGACAAGCCATCCCCAAAATTTCCATTTCTGGGTCTCTTCCAGCTCATTGAGATGCCTTTTCTCCCTCCGCCACATCTTCCCCCCTCCATATCACACTGGCACTAACATTCACATCCCCATCCCATGGCTCATAGCAGAGAACTGACAAATGCAATGTGGGCTGAGCTCAGAAATTAGTCCCAAGCCTGCTGGAGCACCAGCGCTTAGGAACTGGCTAACTTTCAAGAAGAAAAGAGAACCCCTCCAGGTTTCCCATGCAAATTTCTCTACACACAAGAAGAAGAAAATGCACTTACAGAAGCTTCTTCTCGCCCGTGGGCAGTTCCCATCTTGCCGGAGGACTGAATCAGTCTTTTACAAACCTCTTTCTCTTGTGTAAGAGCATGGGCAGGAAATGTGAGCTCAGTGTGACCTCCCTGGTTTTGTTTTGCTTTTCCTGGTGTTGATCAGTGGATGACAGAGCTGGAGGAATCATCTCAGTGTCATGTAAAGGCATGTGTCCCTCTACAACATCTACAACTGGCGCCTGCACCCAGAGTTGGGCTTTACGACTTGAGATACCCATCAAGACCGCAGTGCCTTCTGCCATGGGTGCCCCGGGGACCCAGCACCCCTCCTTCAGAAATACCACCTGCTCTTGTATAGCTCATGTCAGGCACCATGCCAGGTACATCCAGAGCCCCTGAGACCAAAGACCCACCTCAGCACAAAGTGAAGACCGCTGGTGGCTCCTGTGCACCCAAGAATGCCCAGGCTGGGTGGTGAGACCACCCACAAAATAGTCTGAAGTAGATTTTTCTGGGATGTGCCAGACCAGGGTCACCCAGACAAGCACACAGACCAGCCACTCGTTTAAACATAAACAGTTCCTTTTGCCCTTCTTCTCTCCATTTTTCCATGCATGCTTTTCCCCCATCCATCTTGATCCTTCCCTTTTCTCCATCTCGTCTCCTCCCAAACAAGTCCCTAATTTCTTTTTCCCTGCTGATTCTGGATTTGCTGCATCCCAACCCCAGATGTGGCGACAAGCTCCCTCGTTATTTTGGTTTTTTAACAATTTGTGGAAACATCTGCCATTGCCTGACAGATGGATATTAAGGTGATGTCCACCCTGCTGACTGCCCAGCTCCCCCAGGCAGGATTGGACCTGCTTGGTCTTTGCCCTGAGAGTCTCTGGGGGCTGAGACACTGGTGTAGAAATCTGCATTTTTTCCAGGAAATCTGAATAAGCCACGTGCTACTTGGATGCTGCAGGATCCTCATCCCCTGCAAGAACAGAAATGGCTACCAGTGGGGACACGGCAGGCGCCAGTGGGTGCTGGCAGCTCTGTGGGGACAACCACGTCTTTGCAGGCAGCAGCAAAGCCTTGCAAGTGGTACCAGAATAAGGATCTTACTGCCATGGTTGAAAGTGCAAACCACAGCAGAGAGGTGCCAGGCTCCTGGCACTGCCACAGGGGACAGCTTCATGGCATGACCCTTCACTTGCCTGTCAAAGGTGTCTCTGATAAAGTGGTTTATTGGAGAGGCTTTAGATGACAACCTGTAATGAGTGGTCATCTTCTGGCTCATTTCCCTCGTCTCACCACCAAACAGGGCCATGGGGAACACCCTGAGCATCCCCTGTACCAAGTCTGGTGTGCTCTAAAAACTCCAAACCACCCTGGTAAAAATGAGAGAACAGAGCAGCAGCGATGTTCACAGCTGCGCACACAACCTGCCCCATGGCAGGTGGACCCACAGAGAGAAATATGTTATTTTCACCCATTTCCATGTTCACTGCCATCAGCTGGTGTACATGTGTGCTTGCATTTAAAAGATATCCTATAATTAATATGTATGGGCAACATACACATTAGGAGACAGCAAGAAGCCGCTCCCAAAGCCGAGGCACGAGACACACACAGAGACGCTACAGGTAACAGCAGTTTCATTAGCCCAGCAATTAAAATGAAATAAGTTTTTTGTTTTTAATTGAGTTTCTCCCCCGAAGCACATAGTGCACAGAGCTGCAGGGAATTAAATGTGCCTCTGAGAGTCACTAGAGAAAGTAGCCTTCACTGTAATTTATTACAAGACTTTAACTCAATTCAGGAGCTGGTAATTGCATAGATTTTTTTTTCTTTCAGACTCTGTAGACCCCTAATGGCTTTGGCAATTAAAATAACCAGATTACCAGTAATGGGAAGCACATTTAGAGAGACACAGTGGAACTAACAAATGGTTATCTGAGCCACTTTCTTTTACACTGCCGAAAATGCTGCACGTCAGCTGCGAGTGGCCCTGCAGGAGCAGCAGCTCTGCTTCCCCCCATGCTCAGAGATGGGGAGTCACAAACATCGCACCAGAGCACTGCAAAACTGGGCAAGCTTTTTAGAGGAAAGGACTTTTCTTTGGTGTTTTGCTCTGACGAGCTGCGCCCGGGGTTTAGGGGAGGACTTTAGGCACCCTCATGATTCCAGGGGATTTTTCTTCCTGCTCCAGACTGGTTTGCCTAAAGTCAGAAGCAATTTCTAGGTTGTCTTTGGGCTTCAACATCCACTGCCTGGCATACAGTGGGGGCAAAGTGAGCTCTGCATAAAAGCTGAAATTCAGGAAAAAATAGTCAATGAGACAATTCACTGGAAGGAAAAACAAGATCAGACCGAGGGAAAGCCAGGCTCTGATTTTGCCCTCTGCTAAAGACCTGATGTCAGTGTGGGTTTATACTGACATAAGAAGTTTTTGAAGCGAAAAGCCGCTGCAGGCTGCTTTTCCATCCTGCAAACGGCAGCCTAAAACCCCACTTTAGAGGGTGAAACAAGTCGCTGAATTCAACCCAAAGTCTCAATGTTTTGCAAACCCAAGCTGTTCCTGCCCTGCTGTTGTACGAAAAATCGGATTTGTTACCTGGTGTGCAATAGGCAACCTCACACACCAGGATGAGGTATTATTTGTTTCAGAGTTGCGCAAGGCTGGGTGCTTGGTGGTTCCCCACAAATCAAGCACCCCAAACAGGACCCTCAGAACGGTTTATATACACATTTTATAACATCATTATCATATTAGTACCTCCTATCAATATTTGATTGGTTAGTAATCTACATATGATTGCACAATCGAGTTATAGCTACGTATATGGGTGTGATTTTTAGTATTGTAATTAAGGTAGTTCAGCTTCGGACACTCAGAATTTTCACTTTTCTGCCAAGTTTGCTAAACTTTTCAAAACATGTCGATTAGTAGCATTTTCAAGGTCCGTGTGCTCGCACGCTCCACGATGTTTCACCTCCAGAGTGAGGTAACAAAAACAATCCTTGCTTTCCTGGATTAGGAGTTCTTTCACTAATTTATCCTTGACAGATTCAAGGAGAATCTTCATTATCCGTGAGAATGTACCCATAGCCTCCCAACACTAATTACTATTGACTATTTTGAGACTATGCTTTCATAACACCGCCACGCTCGGCAGCGGGGGAAGCCCCCAACTCCGGGCACGGCCGCCTCCAGCTGCCCGTTTCCGGATTCCGTCCCCTACCCCACAGCGCCCCCTAGCGGCGGGGCGGGC
>NW_009647422.1:1120412-1122666 GCF_000708025.1 Charadrius vociferus | reverse complement strand
GGGGGGAGGGCGGGCTGGTGGGGGGCCATGGCCGTCCCCTTGCCCGGTAGGGCGCTAGGATCTGTCACTTTGCCCACCCGTGTCAGGGCTGAAGGTCGCAGAGTGGACAAATGGATTCACTCCTCAATACCCTTTTTCCGTGCGAGGCTCACCTCTGGCTGTCTCCACCTCTCCTGGGGCGCTCTCATGTTTCCTTCTCCAAATAAGCCGAGCTAAAATATAACTTATATTTAGCAAATAAGGGTAATTGTAGCAGGCGCAGAGAGACCAAATCCTTGGGCCTGCAGAGGAGGCGGTTTGCACGTGGAGTTTAACAAAACCAAGTCAGCCTGCTGAAACGGATGGGCACAAAATGCTGCATAACCAGGGAACACAGCCACGTTTGAAGCGCATCTCTCGCATGTGTTCGCTAGCCCGTGCTTAAATTAAATTCTTGTTGCCTTATTTCAAGAGCTTGGAGTGCTTCCCTGGGAGTCTGAGCTGTATTTTGCTGCTGAGTGCATTGATGGCAAAACTGGAATAAAACCACTAGAGATTTTTCTAGCAGAGACCTTTGTGATGTTGCTGGGCTAATTGTGCTGGCAGAAATGGGCAGTAATTGAAGAATGATGCTTATGCCAGGCACTGGAGAAGGAACGGCTATTGGTGTAACCTGTGACAGGGACAGTGGGACAAGCTGGCAAGTTTTGGCACGTGGTCTCGCTGGGTGATGATGAGTGTAGAGCCCCTTCTTTCTGCTGCTTTTTCTTTTTTTCTTTTTTTTTTTTTCTTTCTTGGGGACAGGTGAGAAATCCCCTGTGCCGCAACAAAACCTCTGCTCTTCTTCCTGATGTGTCCATGCATGAGTCTGTGCCTGTTGAGGGCTTCAAGGCTCGCTCTGGCTCCTCAGCAGCTGCTGTTTTACACTCTGTGCTCTCCAGTGGGAATGTGAAACTCCGCTGCAGCGGTGAACAAAGTGGGATTGGCTGTAGTAGGGGCTGACGAGGTGCTGGGTAGGGCTGACCTTCCGCAGCAGTTCATGCTTTCCACCCAGAGTGCTTCGGTTGCCGCTCCTGGCAGGGAGGGAAAGGGGAGGAATGAACTTTTCTGAGGTCAGAGTGGCTGTTAAGGAATAGCCTGTGAAAGCCAAGCGGTGTGGTAGAGGATGGAAGGCTGACAAGGAAAGGCAGGCAGTGACCAAAGCTTTCGGTGGCTTCTCGCCACATGTGCGGGGCTGCTGGGATCTGTAATGGTGTGAAAACGGGTGGCAGGAATTGTTGCTTCACTACTTCTTTTTTTCCTCCTGTCCTTACCTCTTCTAGTGTGCAATGATCTTGCTTCCCAACACTTCGCTTGATTTAAATCATCTGTATGTCACTCATCAGCTCGAGTCTAGCTCTTGTATTTGTACCTCACTACACGGACATTCGTCACAGGTGGAATATAGAAGGGATTTTCTTTTTCTAAAAGTTCTCTGAACTTGGTGTTTCTAAAACCTGAAGAGAGATTCTTTGTCTTCGCAGCCACCATGTCATCCGGTCAGGAATCCGTTTTCACTGAGTATGAGACTGACACCAGCCAGACATCAAAGCTGTTAAGGAAATTTAAAGAGACGCCGTTTGTACCAATCGGTAAGTTTAAAGATGAAGAAATGTGGTTATAGTTCTTTCTCTTCGTGAGCAATCTGTATGGTAAACACTGTCACAGCTCACCATTTTCCTGGAACGGGAAATCACTTTGTAATTACTTCCTCCAGTAGGCTTTCTGTGTGCTGACAGCAGTACTCCTCCGGCTTGAATGGTATTTGTTCTGCAAGAAAAAAGGGCAACTAGTGAGGCCTTTTGTCTTAAATGGAAAATTCAGAACCTACAATTACAAGGGAAGAAACCCAACAAACCCTGAAAGGCCCTTTAGGTGAGCTTAAAAAGCATGTTCAGGTGATCCTGTTAGGTGGGAAGGAGTGTGTTTTGCAGCCGTTCTGTGATGAATACAAAGTGACTTTAAAGCTAACAAAATACAAAACAGAAGTATCTAAAATACAGTCCGACTGCTAAACATTTCAGCCTTCTCTGCTGCCATCCCTTCATTTAAAATACCGTTTTTTAGTAGGTTTTGTGGTACCATAGCTTGAGGAGGTTGTTAAAGTTCTCAGCCTCTCTGCCAAGACCCCAAAAAAGTCTCTGAGGGGAGAGAGGATCAGTCATGGTCATCCTGAGAACTTTCCTCCCATCAGGAACTGCCTCTGACACGAGACACGTTTTGATTTCCAGCCACC
>NW_009647422.1:1117037-1120363 GCF_000708025.1 Charadrius vociferus | reverse complement strand
TTGCCAGCAGATTGCCGTCACCGCTTTCACGGGTCACAGGACTTTGCTCTCCAGCTCGCCAGAGTGTACTACCACCTCCGCGAGTTCGGGTTCTCCCAAGCAGATTGGCAGAACTTACCTCCAACCTGTGTCGGAGCTAGCTTGAAGGCCCTAAAACTCTTAATTGGTATTTAATGAAGCTAACAGGTGGGTCAAGCACCAGTGAATTGAAGGTTTATGGCTTCACAAATGGAACTGGTAATATTCCTGTTCAGGGAGACAAGCTGTCTGGGCTCTCAGCAGTAAAATATACACGACACTTAAAACTTGGCAGCCTCCTTTGAACTATGTAAATAATCATCCTAAATATGGAATGCAGTGGATGGGAGTGGGAAATCTTGTGTGTTTCTGCTCTGTATTCTGTGACAGCATCAGTGTGTGCAGGTTGGGGTTGGCACAGCCGGGGCTGCGTTGGGTCTGTTGAAGGACTAAAAGTGAGCTCCAGCCCTGTGGAAGAGACCTTGCTGAAACTCTCTCCCCACAGCACGGGACAAATAATGTATGACTTGTCCTGTTCCAGTGAAAACCGGCCAACCGTGACAGCACCCAAAATAGCAACCTCAGCAGGCCGGTGCGTACGTCAGGGTGCATCCACACGCCGAGTGTCCCAGCTGCAGCCGAGCGGTGTTCCTGGGTGTGAGCTTCCTTCCAGGAAAGAGGGTGCAAGCAGCACTCGCGCTTTCTGAAAAATATCCAACAAACTCTTGACACCTCAAATGGCTGCTGTGGCATTTTCACAGCAGTGGAAATCTCTCGCTCTTCTCTCCACTGACTTGAGCATTAAATGAGATGGTGCTTGAGTGAAAACAGTAGACAAGCCAGGATTTGCCATCTATGCGAAAACAGAGTGATTAGATCAAAATGTAATTATTTCCAGGATATCTTGTTTTGGGGGGTCGCTTCAGACATCTCGGTGACTTGGATCCCGACTCACAGGGATGCTTTCCTTGCCTTGTAGGGATGGCTGGCTTCGCCGTGGTGGTTGGCTACGGGCTGTACAGACTGAAGCACAGAGGTGACATGAAAATGTCGCTTCACCTGATTCACATGCGCGTGGCAGCCCAGGGCTTTGTCGTGGGAGCGATAACGTGTGGTACGTACTGAAGGGGAGAGGCTGACCTCAGCACCTGTGAACCACGGAGAACCTCTCGCATCTCTTTTCCTAGTGCATAATACAGCCTGCACAAAATGTCCTTGGGGTGGAAGTGTCCAGGCCATTTTATTTCAGGATGTTTATGCACGTTACGGTGTTTGCTCAGCCTTTCTAGAGCAACATGATGTTTAATTACACGTATTCAATATTAAACTGCACTACCTTTGAGAGCAGAAGTTTGGACTGCTTTTAGATGTGGGAAGTATGTGGGGTTCTGCAGGTTTTTAAATTGGAGGCAAAGGAGAGAAAAAAAAAAAAAACCAACCCAAAGACTATCTGATGTTAATATTTTCCCTTGTAAATATGTTGCTGTTTCTGAATTTAATGCATTGGAAAATCAGTTTGCATAGCCTATGGTGTTATTTTCATGCCTGGAATATCCCATGACACACTGTTTGTCTATACTTTATTCCCAGAAGGTACAACAGAAAAGCTTGACTTTGGCTGCAAAGCAAACTAGAGTCAGCTGGGGATCTGCATTCTTATATGCAGTATATTTTCCTATCTGCTTTCTCTGTATATGAAGAATTTTGTAGTGTTCATCACCAGTGTTAAAAAAAAGTACAGAGCGCTGAAGAGGAAGGGAAATATTATTTCTGTTTCTCTCTCTCTTACTGTTCAGATTTAAAAACCCTTTATTTCCCAATTAATCCAGCTTTCTAACTGGGTTTATATTTGTCTTGTAGGTGTGCTGTATTCAATGTTTCGGGAGTACGTGGTGAAGCCCAAGGAGTAATGGAAAGATGACTGAAATCTCTCTCCTGGTGGTAGCCTGTGTACTGCAGCTACAAACCTCATATCGAGGGGTTCTTGAGGAAAAAAAATAATACATGGTATTAGAGAATTGCCCTATATCTATTTTGTGTATGGTACACTGTGTTGAAGCTGGCAGCCTAAATGATTGCGCACTGGGGAGCGGGTTATCAGGGTCTGGTTCTTTCTGATTGACACTGCCATATCCCAGTTTTTAGGGGATATAGTAGAGTACAATCCCTTTATCTTCCCCTCAGCTGTCAACTCAGTACTGAAATTGGTGACTCCTTTTTGCTGCCGTTGCCCAAAACCACAAAGTCTGAACTAGCTTCTGGTAGGCCTCAGGCAGAACGTTTGTAAGATAGTGTCGTCAATGCTTTGCTGCCGTTTTCTATCCTGTATATTTGTCAGCCTCCAGCTTTGTAATTTAGAAGCTTCCAGTAGCACTAGATGACTTCTAAAATATCGAGAGAGATATAAACATCTATTTTATTTTTTTTTATTTAAGGCATGAGATAAGTATTTGGTATGTTGCAGCTATTTAAAAGTTATATTTATTCATTGTTAATGAAGACACAGGCTCCCTATTTTTGCTATAGATTTTCAGACTCTTGGATTACTACATTTTGTAACTTTATTTACAGTGTTCTTCTAAATAACATTTAAATGTAACATTTAAAATACATTGTGAAAACTAAACCTTGATTTGGTGTTCTAATGCTTTTTGGTAAAGTGTATGATCTAGCTGATTCTTGCAGTATCATTCCCTACAGAAATTTTAAAACACTTAAATCTGAAAAGCCCTCATCATCCTCAGTGAGGTGTTAAAACCCTTCTCTGTAAATTGCCACTGTTACTTTACACTCGAACCCCGTGTATCTCCAACAGCATTCACAAAAATAAATGTGTTGATAAAGCTGATTTGTAAAAACCTCATTTTCTCCTATTAGCTTACATTCCATGGTGACAGTATGATGTCTCTTTGTAATGAATACTGCAGGGTACATATTGCACCTCCATCTGTGACATATACAGAGCAGCAAGAGATGAAATATGAATAAATGTGTGAGCACTGCAGATAATGAGTGTTTGGCTATGGATTTGTTGGGGGGGGCTCCCCCTGTGCATGCAGCCTCCTGCGGACGGATGGGTTGAGCTTATATATCTGAATAAAAATCACCTGAGGGGGTGTGATGCTACTGGAAAGGGCATTCCCAGCTGGTACAGTCCTTGATTGTTTCTCTCGGAGGTCTCCCTCACCGGGGTGGAGCTGGGGAGGGCGTGAGGAGACGCTCCTCCATCGCTCAGAGGCCTTTTCCTGTAACTGCCCTCCTCCTCCCCAGCGCGGGGCGGGATAAGGAGCAGCCCCGTTCCCGTCAAC
>NW_009647422.1:1095030-1116727 GCF_000708025.1 Charadrius vociferus | reverse complement strand
CCTTGTCGGGGCGCAGGGCAAGGTGAGCGTTGGGCAGGGAGGAGAGGGAACTCCCTCTCTCCACACAGCGGCTCTGCGGCAGATCCCTCGGCGCCAGGTTTGGGGTCGGTGTCCAGGTAGGCCAGAGGGCTAAAGGTTGCCCCCAGGTCGTCACTCATACCCACGAGGCCTGGGGGCTGACCAGACTCTGCTCTTTGCACTCGTGAGTCCTTAACGCACCTTGTCCACACCCGTGGTTTCCGTAGGCAGGCGTGGAAGCAAAGCTGCTTGCAATGCATCTCTGCCCATGTAGGACATACAGGCACACAGGGACATAGCGTGCGTTTTGGCACTTTATCAGGATGATTGCTGTCTTAGTGTGAGAAAGGGCCTGCGTTAATTACTCAGTGGAGGGTGTGCCTTTGAAAGTTTTTACTGATTGTTTTTACTAGACCAAAGGTGCACTAGATTTTTTGCTGACAGTAAATGTCAAACAGAAGGAGAGGGGGCTGGAATACATCAGAAGACTGATCGTCTTTGGTCACACTAAGTAAAGCTCTAGACATTTAAATGGCTAGCAGTATTATCACTTTCATGTTATCGCCTAATGCTTAGAAATTTGGGGGAAAGATGTCAGTCACACTCTTGGTGTCTAGTGCCCAAAGGGAGCACTAGGATAAACAGAAATCTTTCTTACTCTGTCAGTCCCGTCCCACATTAACCCCAAAATGGGGAGATCTGCACCTTTATTTGAAATGTGGGAAGGAAGGCTGGATGGACCTGGGTCACAAACAGCATGTGTTCCCTTTAGTCAGTATTAATATGGTTGCTCCATTCATTTGGATTTCACCCCAACTTGCTCTTCTTTAAAAATTTCATTTTAAACAAATGTGGTTTAAAACATTTTAAAACATTGCTTTTTGAATGCTAGAGTGGAAAAGACCCAAAAACTTTTTTGAAGACTGTTTGAAAGCCATTTATAAAAAAAGGCACTTGAAGCAAGGCAAAGGGGCTGAAGAGCACAGTGACTGAGAGGATGAGGTGGCAGAGAGACTGTGCAGAGGTCAGTGAGGAAAAACTGAAAAGCAACTGCTAGAAGAGGATGTTTTTCAAAGCAATGTTGGTCTCTGCTCCCTGTCACTTTTTATTTTCTTCTTGTTATGCTTTTAGTAAACAATGGAGTCAGACATAAAAGTGGATGAACATTTTAAAAGTCAGTTTAAGGCTTATCAAGAACAACAGCAAAGGCGGCTGCAAAATTTAATGGAGAGGAAGAAAGAAAAGCAGAACAGTCAGAAGGGTGATAATGGCAACGCAAAGGAGGCTTTCAGAATCCCAAATGATCTAAACTTGTTTGAAACGGGACAACCTGTAAATGAAGATGACAGCAAAAGGTAAAGGTGTAGTAGCACTGTTCCTTCAGGAAGACACAGCAGTATATTTTGCGTATGAACTTATGAAACTCATATGAAGTTGACAGGGCACTTTCTGCCTTCACGTATTGAGCTTTCATTATCCTGAGAAGACTCTTGCTGTCCCTAACATGTTTCTCATCAGAGCATTGTGATATGCTCTTTATTATCAGTGTTTAACAAATGAAGAGCAGAAGGACAGAGGGGTTAAGGGTGCCATGCTTGGGGCAGCTAGGTACTATCTGACAAAATCCAGTTATTCAGGATCCCTAACATCTTCTGAACCATTAGTTAGTTCCTGCCTAGTTCCTTGCAAACAAACAAGTTCCTTACATGAATAGTTTCCAAAGACAGATAACGGCAAAGCAACTAATGGGTGCAAGCCAAAGGCCTGTAGCACAGAAAAGTGTTCCCCTGGCTATCTTTACAATATAACCTGATTTAGTTAAGATACTTGACAGGGTCATACAAGGTAGCGTCTTAAATGTTACCGGGGACAGTGGTTTGGGTCTTAGGTCACCCATTGGGGTAGCATTTGGATTACCAGGACATAGGACATTCTGGTGTGGGTCTCCCTTAATCTTGTTTTTGGAGATGAGTGCATAACTTAATTTACTGGAGCAGAGATTTGAAACCCCCAGCTCTGATCATTCATCTTCCTCCTAGGATATAGTCAGTCCTTCCTTCTGACACAATTAATTTATTTCTTTTTTTACAAACTAGAACAGATCTGAAGTTGGACACATCCCAAAGATGTCTGCAGTTACTACAGCGTTGCCTGTTCAGGGATTTGCTCTGTGTTAGTGGTGAAGCCAGTTGAAGAAATTTCTGCTTGTGCCCCCCACTTGCAACTGTGCTGATATGGTGGTTTGTTGGAACCTGGATTCACTTTCTGGGGCAAGGGTACTTTTATCTCAAGTCATTTCAGTAATCCATTTTAAAGCTTAAGCCCCACAGACTGTTTTATTGGCACCATGATGGGGTGATGTACTGTGATACAGGGGCAGGAAGGAGGAGTTGGCAGCTTTGCCAAAACTAGCAGATCATGGGTGGAAAACCATAGTTAGGCTTACACCTTTGAGACAGTTTCCCCTCCCAGAATCTGGAGTGGGAAAGGGCACCTCTACCAAAGTTTATTAAGCCTCTAACCAAGGTTTATCAGGCCCTAAATGCTGATCTTCCCTCTTGGTGACTCTGGGCAGCTCCCTGCTCAGCTTGTTCCTGATGATTGCTTCCTTAAACACCCAAGTGCATAAGCTGCAGCAGAGCTTCCGTGTAGATGCAAGGAGCCCAGGAGTGAACCACTGAAACTTTCAGGTGCTTCTGGGAATGTGGTGTTCAAGCTGCAAAGGAAGTCTGTGTTGAAACAGAACTGACCTTCTAGAAACTGGGGCTCTCACCGTTCCGTCATACATTGTCTTCTTCACATATAGGTCCCCACCACGGCTGTCTGATTTGCCAGCGTATTCTGATCTGACCTCTATCAGCTGTCCTCTTCTCTTCAACATTTTGTTCTGATAGTATATAGAAGATTACTACGGAGATCTGATTTATTTATTTTTTAATGGGGAGGGAGACTGGTTCCCACAGTTCAGATTTGTCTGGTGGAGGAGAGGGGCTTTGGTGCTCCCATCGCACACCCTGCTGCAGTGTGAATGCTCTGAGGTGCAAAGCAGAGGAGAGTGCCAGCAGGTCTCTGCCATTTATGGTTCAGTAGTTTAGGTCTGAGTAATTCAAGAGCTATTACTTACCTCTGTTTTCAGTGGCACTGGCTGTTAAAAGTCCCCATTTGACATGGCAGGTGTAGCAGATTTTTCTGGATTGTTCTTTGCTTATGTACGTCTGCGTTCAGCAAAAGAGTGGTTGTGAGTGTATCAAATCTGGGCAGGATTTGCTTCTGGAAGGGATTCACCAGGATGTACTTTGCAGTATTCCCATGACAACACATTAGAAACTTATTCCAGAATAACAGGACTCCATATGGTCTTCAGTGTCAGTGATTTCAGCATGTCAGTGTTGTTTATAGCAGTGCTTGGAAAACATTCTTCTCTCAGAAGTCTCTCTTCCTCTGAGCCTTGGGAGTTCATTTTTCCTTCCTCCTGTCCTACTCCCAAATTTTGTTTAGGCAAGTGTTTAGCTGACATTTCTGTCTTTCTGTTTTGTTTGTTTTGGTTTGTTTTTTTTCTGTAACTTTATCCTCCCTGCTCTGTTTGCTGTATTAAAGATTAAGTGATTTTCCCCATCACAAGGAGAATCTGTAACAGGGTTGGGAAAGACACTTGCCTGAATTTCAGTCATAGGCCTCACTCACAAGCTTTCCTTGGCTCTGTTTCCTTGAACTAGAGAGAAAAGGGTTGCCTTTCTGCAGCCTGTTTCTTTTGGCTGACTTTCTGTAGCTGAGCCACTTGGGTGGAACTTGCTACCTCCTTTGTAATGTGTAGATCACGAGGGGATGGGATGGGGAAGTTTCTCAGAGGCGACCCCAGCTCTGTGCAGTTGGGATTTCTGTCCATCCTACTGTAAGGGCTTTTTCTCAAGACCTGGAAGCCAGCTCTGAGGAAGACATCAGTGATCAGGTGTGTTAAGAGCTTAGAACCATTTTTTCATGGTATTCCCCAACTGTTAAAAATCTTTTTGTCCATGTGTCTCTAAATCTGCAGTTTTGTTGCACACTTCTGTGAGTGGTACATGTGGGAATAATATAGTTTTGCCTTTTCTCTGCTGAGATTGCTGGTTTCTTTCTTCTCCTTTGTAAACAGCTGCCTTTGATCTCTCTTTGATTTGCAGCTTTGAAACAGAAGTGCATTGCTTAATTATGGATTGTGAATTGTGTCATAAATTCACTGTGTTGTTTATGGCCGTGCTCTAAGGGGTCATTTGTTCTGACACGTATATATAGAGCATGCATTTAAGAGCTCCAAAGTCCAGTTAGAGCAAAAAGCTTGATAAAACTTTTGAACAGAAAAGATTTAGGTGACTATTCAGGTAGCTGACTTGTCTGGCTGTGGATATCTCTTACAGCCACAGGTATATACTGTAACAACTGGGCTTTATCCAAATCCCTGTGATCATCCAAGCTACCTACTTCTGTTGTAGTCTGGAGCAATCAGGTGGCACGCTATGCCAGATTAAGTCACCAAAATGTAGACATTCAGTGTCACACTGTAGATAATGAGTAATTCATGGGGTTCTTTCATATGTCTACACGTGGGTGGGAAGTGCTGTCTGAGATGCACTCAGTTCTCTGACTGGGCCCCAGAAGTTTTCTCAGGAGCCCTGCTTCGTGGCTGCTGTCCTCACGTAGAGGGCTCAGATAATCCTGAAGCATCTCAAATAGATGCCTGAGTGCCCACAACTGAATTGAGCCCCCGAGGCCTTAGCTTCTAGGTTTTACACTCAAAGCAACCATCATGTAAGGACAGCAAAGAGATTAAAGTTATTAATTCTCTGGATGTCTTAGAGATGAAACCCATAAATGTTACTAAATGTACTGAAGAATAGGAGAAGCAAGGCCATTTCCTCCTGTTCAGAAGGCTTTTTGCTGTTCTTTGTTACTAAATGAATTCCAAAAAGCAACATTAACAATACAAACTGATGCCAGTCCGTCCTGGTGGGATTCCAAGAAAATCAGATGAGGACACAGGAAATTGGTCTTTTGTGAATTGCTGTGAAGCATTCAATTTTAAAGAAAGAACCTCCGTAGCAGCTTTTGTAGTTGATGCTCTGTTGGCTTCGGTAAGTATAAAAAGTAAAGCCTTAATGTCACGGATGCTGAATGGTGAACTTGCCTGGTTTCCTCTGAGGAACCAGATAAGTAAGACTGAGTGAGATGAGACTATTCAGTAACCTCAAGAGCACTGAAAAGATAATTGTGCTGTGATGTTTTGCCCCAGACAACACAAGGAAGTGCAGAATTTTTGAAGAAGAAATAAGTTAACTGAATAGATCAGATCATCAGCTTGTATGCTGATCTGAGGTTTAGGATATTCTACTTAATTCAGTAAACTTACTCCTGGTGAGCTCAGCTCATCTAGCATACAGTCGTTTCATTACTTTATTTCTGGAAGCATCTATTTGAAGCACACTACAGTGACATTTACAGCACATTACAGTGACATTTGCCATTATGGCTTATTTTTTCACAGGTTGCTCGAGGTTGAGAATGAGCAGCTCCAGGATCAGCTTCGAGAGGTCCGAGATGAGAACTGCAGGTTATACAAACTGGTGACAGAGAAAGATTTTGAAATAAAGCAACTCCAGAAAAAAATACAGGAGGACAGATTGGTTTTGTCAGGTAAACACAGTAACTTTGTATTCTCACTTTGTTACTTCCAGTGTTTGTTTGATGCGGATGACGATACAGGTAGGATAAGAGATTGATTGTGAGCTCCTGGCGGTGAAATATTCACATGACATCTCTTTACCTGCTTTATGCTAAAAAGGAGTATTTCAGTCATACTGTTGTTGCCTCCATTTCCACTCCTGTAATAAGCTTCTGCTAGGAAGAATCAAAATGCAGCTCTCAACTGAGAGACACTTGTTCTCTGTTGAGCTTGCAGTAATTTGCAACAGCACTGAAGCCACTTGGCTCTGAACTTTGAAAATAGTTACACACCTGGGTATGGATTTAGTCAACACTTAAAGAGTTGCTACTTAAACATGCAAGGGCCTAAGCTGACACTGCTTTGCATTTACAGAGTTTTCTAAACATCGATGTCTCTCTCATGTAAGGACTCTCATTGCTTTGTTTGCAGAGGGAAGTTCCTCGTAATGGCTTGACATGATAGCACTTACATGTGGAATGGCATGTGTGCTTAAAGATCTGTGCCTCACTCTCTCCTTCAGTTTCATGAGCTGGAAAATAGGGATACTACTAGTCCCTATTTTAGAGAGCTATTGAAAGAACCAAATGACTTCTGGTAGTCAGACAGGTCAGACCTAAGGTGCAAAATGTTGTTATTGATAATTATATGTGCCTTAATATAAGTGTAGTGCTCTTTGGGGGTACACAGTGATCTCTGTTCCTCACGGATCTTCTGCAAATTTGCTATTATTGGTACAAAAAATGATGACTCATAGAAATCATATTTTAGAAAACTTTCTGTTAGTTGCAGCTTTCTCTGCTATGTTAACTTCCTTATTTAGGTGCCTTTTATTTGAATACCTGAATAAAGCACATGCAGGATGCTGGCTGAATGCGAAGTTTGGCTTCTAAAGTGGCTTGGGTGTACTTTGAAAACTGAACTGTGCAGGCTGCACCTCCTCCACTGGGTGCCACTGTTGTTCAGGACAGCAGTGATGTCAAGGCTAGTAGAGAAGAAGGAAACCAGCAATAAGCAGAACTAAGTAACACTTAAATTATGCTTTCATTCTTAAAAATTGTCTGTAGCTTGTATGTGGGAGAAATGATAAGCTATTGTTGGGTCAGGACCAGGATGCTGATGTGCTCTTGCAGCTTCATTTGGCTGACTCACATGCCAGCTTGTGGCAGTTTGCCTTATGCCCTGTGTACATCGCTGCAAGAGACTCACCCACATTGCATGGGAACAGAAAGCTTTGATTAAGTGTATGCAATGCATTTGAAGACCACCTCATGGAAGCAGCAGCCTTGCTCTTGTTAGTTTAGTACTTACCCCGATGGTTATCAGCTGTTATTTATTATGAAAACTAAGGAAAAAATAGCTTCTAGATGAGAGGGGGAAACACACATCAGATAAAGCATTAAGAACAGTGGAAACACTTTTAAAAACAATTAATTCATTCTTTTCTCTACAATGTTTTTAAATAGTGACATGGGATCGTATTCTGTTCTAACCTATATTCTGCATAGCCCCTTTAATGTCTCCAGGGGTTTTATGGGACTCTGAAATCACTTAAGAGTCATCAGTCATCCTTGCATCTCACCACAGTTCTTGAACATAATCTTCACAGATGTCAGTAGAAAAGTCATTACTTCAGAGCACTGAAGAAAGATAAAAGAGTTAAAAAGAGTGACAACAGCCACATTCAATCCACATATATCCCACCAAGGATTTGTTATAGCAGGCTCGTATTCACTGCTGAGGCAGAGGTTTCCGTAGACATTGTATGCAATCATTGATTTTGCACTTGTGCGAGAACTCTTCTCCACCTATGCAATGTTAATGAAAGCCAAGTGACAGACAAGCCAGTCCTGGGGATTACTTTATTCGTGATACTAATCAAACCCTCTCTGATGAGGAGGTGAATGAAGTATCTGTTTAAAAGAGCAATTAAAAGAGTAATACAGTAAGGCTCCGTGTATAATCTCAAGGGACATATAAATAGGCACAATGAAATTTCCTGGACATTATCGAGGACCCAACTGTAATAGTGTTCCTGACCTTTTAGGGCAGATGTCTAGAAAAGTTCACATCTCTGTTTCAGCAAATCCTCTGGTAGTAAACAACCAGTGCAAAATAGAGTGTTGTCTTTTTCTGTAATATACCTCAAAAGCCTGTTCATAACTGTCCTTCACAGTGGTAAGCAGAAAACTCCTTTACCCTTTCTATGCAGTAATGTTGCTGTGACCACTGTTGTGGCCTTCTGACATGTGGCTTTTGCTAAAGTGTGAAATGTGGCATTGCTAGCCACAATGTGATGCTGACTCAGAGGACCAAGCACTCCAGCTGGAATCACTGATGCCTCTTTTCCCTCACTTGTTCATTTAAGTGCCTGGCACAGCTCTGAGAGAAATGGATTAGACAATAAAAGTACATTGTGCACTGGACAGAGAACAAAAGCATCATCTGTTCTGAATCTTGCTTGTAAGATATGTCCTTTGCTTTTATGTATACTTTTCAGGGGCATCTGGTTTAGCTGGAGATGTTGCAGCTACTAAAATAGTTGAATTGGCCAAAAAGAATCGTGAGATAACTGCTGAGTCTGAGCGTGAAAAAGCCAAAGTGAAGCAACTGAATAACAAAGTCAAAGAGCTGGAGAAAGAAGTGAGGCATTTTTCTTATTCTCTTTTTCAGTGCTAAAACATCAAAATGCAGCTTTTGGGATAAAGGGGCTGTAGAAACTGGTTTAATTCATGTTCTCATTTTGAATTTGCTGTTGCATCCATCCTTGCTTTGAGTTCTTGTAATTTCAAGGAGAGAGGGATGTGTGCCCTTAGCTGTTTCCACCTTTGCAGAAAGGAGGTGCTAGGAAAGGATATCTCTGAGTTATAATGAGAGAAAGGTTTAAGAAATACCACTTAGGAATGTTCACTTGTATTTGAAGCATGGAGGCCTTTCTAACAGTATGACAATGATATTTTTCTGATTTTTTTTGTGTGAGGAGGAGCAAATTTCATACCATTATGTCTTACAGTCCCACCTCGTTAATACCAGTCATGAATTAGTACTCTATTCTTCTAAGCTTTATTCATCCACATAATAAAAGCTGGTTTTTGTCATAAGTACTTCCAGAACTGAGACAGTAGCAAACTATGTCACTTAAGACAGAAAATCTTCACTCAGTCAGATTTATTTTTGTGATTTAGTACGACTGATTTATATGTGCTAATATAATTTTACTCAGGTGACTGCTGAAATGAAAATTAGATGCCCTGATGTCAATGTATACTTTGTTCGTTGGCTACTACTGCACTCCCTCACACAACACTGGTAAAATTATGGATAATTTTTAATGCTTTTTTCCTTAGAAGACATCATTTAAATGGATCGGTAATGTTTATCATACTATCTGACAAATGCATTTTTAGTCCACCTTTCACAGTCACTTATTATTACAACTCATGCATGTGTCCGAATTGTATCCCAGTTACCTGAAAGATCAAGAAATGGTAGATTAAATTTTTGAGAACTCCTGCATAAATCCAGAGCGATCTGGTCAGAGGAGTCTTGTCAAGCAGTTGTCAGGCTGGCTAAGCTATATCAGGTGTTGCTGGGGACCTACAAAATCCCACAAGTAGGGGAGCAAGCCATGAATAATTTCAAGAAAAATCAACTTGGTTACAATCCCCTACTGCAGAAGAACTTAAAATATGTCAGACATTGACCCAAAAGAAAGGGCCACAGACATTTCAGGAAAGGAAATCAAACTCAAAGCAAACAGACATTTTCAAGAAACAGTAATTGCTGGTCAAAGCAGAGATGGACACTTTAGAGATGAGCTAACCTGTCCTTAGACACCAGCACCATCAAAATCGAAACCAAATGCAGCAACCTGTCTCATGAGGTAAAGGTGAACCACAATGTGAACCCCACTGAAACTGTGTCCTGGTCAGTGGTCTGTATTTTCTCACAACCGTGTTTGGGGTGGCTCTTCTCTAAACTAATGGTCACTGGCTAAGTTTGTGGATTGTACTTGTTCAGTAGAACTTTATGTAGATGTAAAAGATGGGTAAAATTAAAGCAATGTTTGACAGTGGGAGGTATCTTTGAAAAATGTTGAGTGATGAAAGAGGAGAGCTGTCACAGACAGGGACCTGCAGTGATTCACTTCTCTTTAGTAACTCTTAAGCTAAGCTGGATCACTGTTTAGACACACTCATCTTTTCCCATTGATTGTAGAAAGAACCAAGACAACTAAAGTGCAATTTGGTTGCCCAGGCATGAAAGTACAATCTGAGATGCCACTTGGCTGCTCAGACATCCCTGTGGGGCAGTTAGACATGACCTGAATCCGAGTCCGCAGTCAGCGCATCCACTTGGTGTAATGTAGGTGTCTATTGTAGAGTGAGCTGAAGACTAGACTTCCCTGATTGTATTGCCTAGACTCCATTCTTTATAGAGACACCCACACTGAAAACAGGGAACGTGTTAATTTGTGAGTTGAGTCTCATCCTGTACGCCTACTTCTAGACACCTTAAATTCTGCTAAATGAATTGTGGTGATGCTGCTTTACAAATGCATCACAGTATGTACTTTCACCACTGGAAAACACTGTTATTTTACATAATTGTTAGCTCTTTGCTTGTATGAAAACTGAAAAATATGTAAATCAAAAGTGTTTTAACGTGACTATGTTCCCACAAACCAAATGGAAGGTGTGGCCATTGAGCGATTGAGTAATCAGGTAGCAAAGGGTGGTACGTGTAAACAAAGACTGCAAATGGATGTTTGCAGAAAATTTCCTTAGAATATGACCTAGCAGCTGCCAACACTAGCTGAAATTTCTCATTCTCAGTCCATTGACTAAAAGGGTTTATCAACTGAATAGAAGGGGGTGACCTAACCATTGATTTACTTGCAAAGAAGGGGTAACATTAGAGCTGGGCCTGAGTTACGCTCTCTGTTTCCCCAGATATCACTTTAATGAAGAAGCTATTCCTTAGACCTTCTTTTATTCAGGAAAATAATCAAGGTTTTCTACTCACCTCAAAGAATGAAGTCTCAGCCCGTTAAAGCAACACTTCCCAGCTTTTCCAGCTTCAAATTCACTGCACTCCAGTCCAGTAAGAAGTCTTTGCAACCTCAACACAGGACTTGATTCAGAGGAGGAGGGGCTGTGTGCCTGCCTTCCCAAACTGTGACAAGCAATAAGAGACATTTTCTTCACAGGTTGAAAAATGCTACGTTAGAGCTATCCCAGCTAAAGCAAAAGAGCCTTAACATTACTACTAAATAGTGATTTCTCCTTTTAAATTTGTCTGGTAAATAGAACTGTGTGCTTTCTATGAAATATCCTATGATTTTTATGAGGAGCGGGTAAACTGGCATCCAAAATCCAGAGACAACATCCTCATCTGTACTCTACTGTATTATATTTGCATTTATATATATAAACACTTATTTTATGAACCTATGGTGATAAAATCTCACAGAAGTCTCCATACTTGATAAATGATCCCATCTTAGCAAGTCAGGGACATTTTCACTGAAGTTTTTCCACAGTAAAGTAACACATGCTTCTTTGGAAAGCACTTCAAGAAAAAATGTATGCTTTCCTACTGATTGTATTTTAAAAAGAAGGGGAAATGGAGTTGTTTTGTTTTTTTTTTTTTTTCTAGAGTAAACAAACATTCGGGATCATCAAAATTGCTCTTGTAATTTTTTCTGATTAATCTTTCATGTAGGTATGCTCTTCACTGTGTCTGCTCTAAAATAACAATGCATTTTTTTTCCAGCTACAGACAGCTGTGGAAAAAATACATTCTCTTGGTGGTGGTGATGCAGGAATCAAACAATCCACTCTGAAGATGATAGAAGGAAACTTGGTATGAGTTGTAATTGAAGAGAGGAAATCAGAAGCTCATACTTTGTTGTGCATTTCTTTCCTTATGACAAGGATGTATCCCTGTCACTAGTTTTGTGACTAAATTGCTCTGTTTGTACCTTCTCTGTGATGCAAAAATTAGGGAAGGCATTTTCATGGGTCTGGGAAAAAAAGATTCTGTGATCCTGATGGATCTGTGGATCTTAATCACTTCAGTTTTTACCTGAGAATTCTGTTCTTACCAGGTACATTCTTCTCTTCAAAGGCTGAAAGTCCAGAGGTGAAAGCATTGCAAGAAAAGTTAACCACAGCTAACTTTAAAGTGATGGAGTATCGTAACCAACTCCAGTCTGCAAAACAGGAACTGAGGATGATCCAAAAGGTACTGTTGCAGGACATAGTCTGTGGCTGGGATCCTGTGCAAGAGGTGTATTCTTGTGAAATCAGGAGGCTTGTTTTCTTTTGAGCGTTGATTAGCCTCCGTGAAGTCTTCCAGTGAACTGTAAGGGGGTAAGAGAAACACGGGTGTAGTGGCTGCATCGGAAAGATATGCACGTGGGCACACAGATTGCATGCTCTGCCAGCACAGCTGGATCCCTGTATCCACTATTTCTATGGCTACGATGGGTACAGATTCTTTATGGTTTGAAAATACCAGTTCAGCAAAATAGGTTTGTGACTGGCTTGTTCAGGCCCATTCCTCCTTTCCAAACCATTTAATTATGTGTTTACTTTTAATGTAGGCTTCAGTTCCTTGGAAGTCAATGGGATTAAAGACCACGCTTGAACTAAAGCACATATTTAAACAGTTTGTTGGAGTGACATCCAGAGTAACCTTTTTCTCTTTGATTCATGATGGATTTTAATGTGTTACTATGTGCTCTGTTTCCTTTGGTTTCATTACTTTGCGTAAGAGACCTGCAATGCAGATCAGAGTAGAGAATATGGTCCTAAAAATAGAACTCTGCTGACCTTTTTATAAATAATTTAAATGCTCTTCATACTAACTTTAGCTCTCGTTAATGTGGCTGTGTTGGAATTGTGCAAGAGAGATTGGCTTAATTCCTAATTGCAAGGGTGTGTATTAAGACAATATCTCTACTCTGTTCCTATTTAGTTCTGGTTAAGTATTCATCATATCAAAAATAATTGCGTATATTGAAAACTGTTAGTAATGCTTAGTAAACCTTGGTGATGAATTCGAAATCCTCTTCTTGCAGAAGCAGCACAGTTTGACACCCAGCTATACAGCTAGATAGTACAATTTGACACTCTCCATAGGCAGGCAGCAAAACACTGCTTCACGTTTTTTAAAAAGCAAAGAATATTACTCAAACATCAAATTACACACCTCACAAATTAAATAATTCATGTTAGCCAAATGCCTCCTAAGCATCAACACTCTGTATTATGATAATTATCTGAAAGGGCTTATATCGTACGGAATACTGGATCTCAGATACAGGGGATAAAGGCCACTGTATATAGGTACAGTGTTTTGTGCTTACTGCTAAAGAGAGCAGCTTTTCCTCCCCTCTCCCCAACACATGTATTTCAGCCTAGCCTTATCGTTGATGTTAATCTCTTTTTCTTAGCTTTTAGCGAATGAAGTTGGTGAAGATGTGAATATTCAAAGTCTCTTGACCAATTCTGGCAGCTGGCGTGGACGCGCCCAGCAAATTCTTGTTCTCCAAAGCAAGGTGAGTTAAGATGCTGCATAGTGCCGTGTAAGCTGGGTGCTGGGGTGCTCTTTCTAAGTATAGATATTACCTCGGTTTAAGGTAAAGATACTGTTAGTTCTTCATTAAGTAATTCTAACATCTATACCTGCTTATAAGGTGTGTCCCAGTATGAACAATGTTTACTGCAAACATATGGCCAGTCTTTTTCTGTGTTGAGGAAAGCAACTGTTAGAATAAAAACTTCATGGTAACCTTTGTAATAGTTTTTGGTATGTTTGTGTTCGTGTGTGTGTGTGAACACGTGTGCACATGGCGGTGGGGCGCTAAATTTTAAATATGTGTTGATGCGTGCAGTGTCTTTCAGAGTTCCTGCAAACTATATTAATTAGTCTATTGCAAACATGCAAGTTTCAGTATTTAAGCTAGGAATCTTTCGCATCTGCATTGAAGGAGAGAGTTCAGTGACCTTGGAGAGCTATGGCAGCCTAGTTAAAATCCCAGGATGTTTTGAAGGTGCCTCTCTGAGTACAGAAGGAGCCCTGTCAGTGTCTGTGCTTTCACTTAGACACCTTTGTTCAGTGTGTAAAGTTAGCTGGGAAGAATTGAGGCCAAATAAGGTTTTCAAGTTGTTCCCCCAGGAACTTCAGTAAAATCTTTAACTCTTGAATCTTCTGAAGGGCACAGTCTAGCTGAAATGTCAGCTTGCAACAGGGAGGCAGTTTTGTCTGCATCTTAAATAACTTCTCTCAGGTGTTTTGATACATATTCTTCCTATTTTTCTGCTGTTTAATTATATGCCAACAAACTGTGATTTTTGCACTCTGATTGATTGAAATTGTTAACCTCTACTTTCCCTTGAGGAAATTATATTTTCCTTCTGTTAGACCCCCTGGCTGGGATTCATCTGAAGACTGTATGTACTGTACTCTACTGTATCTAAGGTATTATCTCCTCCCTGCACAGATGTCCTAGACATCTGCATGTTTCTAAACAGCTAAAAAACTTAAATTCGAATGAACAGACACTGCTCTCCGTTAGTTAACCATGATGTCAAGAAGTAGTATGTTGCTGCACTCTGAGCTCCCTTTGCTTATGTCCTGTTTGATGCTGGACCACTGTACTCCTCGTAAAGGCTCTGGATGAGTTGTCATTTTTGTCCCCTAGGTTCGAGACCTGGAGAATCAGTTGGGTCAAAACAAGACCAGAACATCATTGAGTGAGATTGATGAGGAATTGCTGGCACTTACTGATCCTAGGAAGTTGACAGCGCGAGAGAAGAACTTGTTGAAGATTCGCAGCTTGGAAAAAGAAAAGAAAGACACCTTGGAGGTAAAAAACCTGTAAGCTGACAGAGTCCTGTTTGCGTATATATTGTGTAAGAACTTGCCGTACCTTCAGGGTGCATGTTACACCCTACCAGGAGACCATTTCAGAAACCCACCCGATCTGCTGGAGGAAGTCCTGCCACACTTCACAGGCTGAGCAAAAGGCTTCCACGCTTGTTGTCTGTATTGCACTCTCACGTGGCCAGGCATGCCTCTGCAGTACAAGATTTGGTCTTCCCCTCTGCTTCATGATTCATATGTCAGATGCATCCATTTGGCCTGGCATGCGGCCACCTGACAACAGTGCCTGATAGGTGATGTTGGAAAGAGGGAGAGAGGCCCTGGGTTGCAATGCAGCTGATGCTAGCTTTATACTGAAGGCATATGTAGAAAGAAGCCCTGCTACAGCTGCATCCAAACTCTGTAGCACCCCCCTCACCCTGTGGCCAGATGTGCATTCTTCATGCGATGTTAAATACAAGCATCTCCCTCACACCTCGCGTATCTGTATGGCTGCGGGCTTCTACACTTGAACAGAATAAAGTTGAGAATTGCGCCAGGCACCCTTACCCTCCATCTATCACATGTAGTCACTACAAAAACAAACAGGCATCCAGTGTTTAGAGGTTGAGAGAGGCTGTAGCTAGTGACACGTGTAGTAAACCATGAGGTGGAAGGGACGTGTAGGCCTGTGTCCACAAGAAACATGGGGGGTGGGGGTCGGCTGTACATATTCAGGTTAGCAAAGCACATCTCCCTGTGCTCCTTTCCTATATTTGCTTCTGTAAAGGCCATCTGGCACTATCCAGAGCTTGATTAGCTGCTGCTTTTCTCACCGCAATTTAACCGTGCAACAGAATGAGCGATGGGGCGATACACACCTTTCACTCTTGGCCGGGAGAATGAAAGAGAAGATTTATAGCTACAGGCACACAGCACAGGGAAGGCTTTCCCCAGTAACTGTAATCTGCATGGTTCCACTTCTGCCTTTGTATTTAGGGCTCCATTCACAATAACTTCCACTGTACTTGTCCATTACTACTTAACCGTTTGCACGTTCCCTGGCTAGTTTCATCTAGGTGAAGGCATGGCTCAGGGAGCAGTGTATGCCAAGGACTGCTTCTGGTAGATAGTGTGGCATCACCAGCCTGTATCTGGAAGGAAGAGAGTTTCCCCATGGAGAATGATGAGGCAAATGAAAAGCAGGAGCATACAGAATTAGGTTTTAACACAAAATTATCATTTGCTTCCTGGCACATACTGAATCAACCTCGTCCACTCGTATTCCTGAGTAGACTGACCTTTTTTGGTGCCGGCAAGCAGGCAATGAGTGGTAGCATTTATAGTTTCTAGTTATTTAGGAACGATATGGTATGCCAATTCCATTTTTCGGATTCTGCCAGTCAGCGTGTGATTTCTTTAGCTCACCAAAGCACCTGGGGCTTGGTGATAGGCTATAACTGTCATTTCCTATGATGTGTTTGCATCACTTGCAGAAACTCACTGGGGAACATGATGCTCTCCAAAAAAGTCATGAGGAAGTGAAAAAAAAACTTGACGCATCAAAAGCCAGGAACAAAGTACTGTGCAGCGAAGTGAAAACCCTGAAGGGACAGATCGTAACCTTGCTGGAGAAAGGAAAACACGACGATGAGCTCATAGACGCCTTACTGGTACAGTCTGACTATTACTGTTGGTCCCAGCCCCTGCAGATCAGCCCTCTTTCGCTAAGTGATGAAACATGATGTCATTGAATGACATGATGACACAGACAACCTTAGGGTATACAGGGGCCTGATGAATCAAACTGTGACAGCCAGAGATTTCCTACTCAGCTAAAGCCCTTCATTTTGGATCAGATTGTGTAAAGGCTGCAAGGCAGCGCCAGGCGTGACACAGTTGCAGTCAAGTGTGGCTCTAAGCGGCAAGTGTTGTAAGAAGCATTTTGCAGAAGGATTGAAATAGGATTCTCTAGTAGGTAGAGGAAGGGCTTCGTTCCTGACCCATGAAGCTGGACTGTATTCTCTGTTCTGCTTTCAGCTTTATCAGTAGATTATTTTTTTTCTTAGAATCCCTGCAATCTTGCACTTTAATATATTGTGTTACACAGCCCAAAACACGCAGGCTGAACCATGAGTACTAAACCACACAGACATTCACTTGCAGTAGCTGGAGCTGAGAGGACTTGGCCCCTTCAAAACCAAGACTATTAGTGGAGACTCAAGATGCAGTTATGCTGAAATAAATGGCTGCTGTCATGATCTGGTTGGATCATTTTGTCCTGCCATGGTTCTAAGTAGTCTTTTCCAATTACAGTAATGAAAAAAAAAAAGAAAAAAAATGGATCATTTTGTCCTGCCATGGTTCTAAGTAGTCTTTTCCAATTACAGTAATGAAAAAAAAAAAAAAGAAAAAAAGTATGCCACTTCTTAGTGGCATAGTTTTTTTTCCTGATCCAGCTCCTCACAAGTTTCGAATCACTTACATTTCCTTGCTTCTGTACGTAGGTTTTAGCTAAGACATACTTATGACAAAGCTGGCATTCACCTCTCTGCACAGCAGGCAGCCGTGGGGAGTACAGGTACTGACCAGCAGATTAGACAGATTACAGAGGACTCAAATAACAGTCGTCACTCTTGCTAACTCTGAGCATTTTCACTAAAACTATTACAGCAAGATGTGAGTTTACTTGGGAAGGAATGGTTAACCTGTTTTATCCCTTACATCAAAGAAGCACCTTGCTTGCAGTTTGTTGGCCTGACAGAACAAACTGTCCGACAAGTATTAGATTTGTCAGTGTGAGAAAAAAAACAGAACCCAAGGGTAGAACAGCTTAGCCTCATAGCTGTCGTCTCATACAACCCTCATCTTTTAGTGTCACTGTCACACAATCTGATCATGTTGTAATTTCACACAAAAGCAAATTGAAAGCTCTGCTTTTATCCAATTTATGAAAAAGTCACCTTCTTTGACAAAAGCCAGCCTTTTTTGCTCCCTTTTCTGCTAAACTCAGGAGCAAAGCTTCCAGCAAACTGAATCTCTGCATTGCTCAGGTCTTTCCTACCTGCACCATGCAGTCACTGAAGTCTTGATATGACAGCAAGGGCCAGTGGGGACAGACTGTCCTTACCCAGCCCCATCTGTCTGGGCATTGCAAGTAGATGTGCTGTGCAGTCTTTTCAAGGGATAGATGCTGAGAGCAAGACAAGGTGATCTCATGCTTAAAACATAACAGACCAAATCCTTGGAGTAGCGCTAGTGACATCAGCATGCTTGCACCAGGGAATAGGTTTGGCAGGGCAGTGGCTTGCCCTAGCATTCCTGAATGGGTAGTTGTCTTGGAGGGCGTAAAACACCCAGGGAGTCTTAATAGCTGTGTACAAAAGTGAAGGTCTCACTCATTGTTTCTATTTTATCAGAGCCAACAGAAGCAAATGCAGGAGATCTTAAAGCACCTGAGCCAGCAGGACGAGAAGAACAAGGAGTCCCAGCAGATGCTAGGGCAGCACTTCAACAGTGAGGTTCAGAAGCAAAACTGCCTTATAGAGCAGCTCAGACAGATGGTGGCTGAACGAGAAGCAAAGGTTAAAGAGTTGGAAGAGAAGATTGGGCAACTCGCACTTCAGGTAGACAGCCAGAAGAAATTAACTAGAGGAGCACTCTCTGTAATCATTGTAGATCTGCTCTTCCACTTCCTTCTCTCTTGTTTGAGATGATTGCTAGCTTGAGACAGTAATACCTGCCCTGCTGACGGCCTCTCCTGATGGAATGATAAAACAAAAATTCTCTCTTCGGTTTCCTTCCTGTTTGTATATAACTTTTCTTCAAGCTGTTTAAGCAACAGAAAATGTAGAAATACCAGTCACATGTGGCTTTGTGCCAAGACTGTGCCACGTGCCTGACAGCAAGGGTTGGGCTGCAATAGGGACTTTTCAGTATTCAGCATCCTTGGCTGCTGAAAGAAGCAAGCAAACAAACATAGGTGAGGCCAACATCAGCAGGCTGTCATGGTACTCAGCTTCATCCCCCCATGGAATTATGAGACCCCTAGGAAGTTATTCTCATCTCCTACTGTAAACCACTTCAAAAACTTCCTCTCCCTCAGATCTCCAGGTTATTGGTATGAGTCTGGTGGGTCTCAGGCATATGGAAATATACAATATCATTGTACAGATGCAAGAATTGAGAAGGTTGGCCTCTTATGGACTAGTATGTTAAAAATCTTTTCAACTTTTATGGTCTAGTGTTGCAAACTCGCAGAGGCAAGGTGGTACCATTGTCAGAGCACAGGCATAGGAGTTGAGAGGCAGTCCACTAACCTGCCAAAGGCACCTCGTGTGGGCTGGTATCTTACAGTCAGGTTTTGTTAGAGTATTTAGACATCCAATTCCAACTGATATAAACCCCTCATAGGGTTATGCTGAGATTGTGAATCTGTCAGATCCCCCAGTGATGGGGGCTAGAGCATTGAACCCAAGATAAAACTTGGGTTAGGGACACAAACCAACTGTGCTGGCACTGGTAGTGGTGGTGCTGCTCTGTGGGTTCTCTAGTGTCACTGTGTGCACCCTGTGATTTCATATGAAACTGCACTTTTTACTGACTTTTGCTTTGTTTTCATCCTGCAATGGATAGAAACTAAAGAAAAGTTTCTGAGGAGGTCCTGTAAATCAAAAATTCTGGCATGCTTGTAGCAATAATCATAAGCTGCTGATTAGGCATTGATGCAGCTATTTTCCTTTGAACTGTGTAATTGGTTTTATAACCTGCTCCAACATTAACAGAAGAAATCTGCCCATCAGGGGGACAGTTCAGGAGCTGCTGATACGCCACCTTCTGAGCACTCAGAAGATCCAGGTTTTACTCTGCTTAAGCCTCTGCCATCAGGCAGCAATCAGTTTGGAAGGATTGGATCTGCTCGGTAAGAAGACCCTAATGTCAATGTTTAAAATTGTTGTGAGTTATTCAGCATGGTTTTCCCAGGCAATTGTATCAAACCACAAGTGCTATGTGCCAACAGCTGTGGCAGCCTGTTTACAGTATATGGGAATCTCTAATCACATTATCTTTTGGACTTTCGTCCTGGAACAGAGAAAGATATACAGACTTGCAGACATTACTACATTTGGCATGATGGTAGTGCAGCTAATTCTCTTTCTTCAGCTCAGATAATGTTTATGTGGTTAGCTTAAGTGCCTGTGATTCTTCTCTCTTATGAGAAACGGTCTTGCTAATGAGCAGCCTTCTGAAAGCAGAGTGTCGATTTAATACAAAATGCCATTTTAGGTAAGCACTAAATCACTGGTGCATTATTTAAATCAATAAATACGCTTTGAGTAGGATTTACTTGCAGAATGTTGAAAACAGACCACATCATTTGTTCTTAACAAACACCCTTTTTAAAGCCTCACTGAGGGCCATGTAAATTACACTGATCTTAATACAGCAGTAAATCTGATTTTTGTTTACACTGATGTGACTCTGGGTCACTCTGGTGGTTTAAAGGGACCATAATACCACAGCAAGTTATATCCTTTCCTGTTAAAATGCTGGGTTTGTTGCTAAAGAGTTCACGGTCTAATTGACAATGAGGATTTGAGACTGGTCTTCTGAGGAAGGAGGAAATTTTTCATCAAGTTAAAGTTGCAACTGATTTCTTCTGTGTAATTTTAACTCGTCTACCACATTACTGCAGACACTGAATTTGGCTTTAAAATTGTCAGATGTATCCCTGACTCTAAGTAGAGCATTACTACAAAATTTAAGAAAAGTTCTTCCTGGTGTTTTTGAGTTAGAGTTAAAACAGCCTTAATTTGAAAGTTTCCACATCTCCATTGTTATGCCCTTCTGACTGACTTTATTCTCCCACTTCTAACTCTGCAGAAGTTGTTGTGCTCTCATGGAGCAAATTTATATTTTCTCCACTTTTTTACTTCATATTTCTGCTGGTGGTAAGCAGGAAGGCAAGCAGGAAAATGAGGGTGGGTAATGGCTTTATAGAAGCCACTAAGTGCAATGCTTAAGTTATTGCTTGTATGGGTGGCTAACATAGCTCTGTCATGAATAGCTGACATGTCAGGTGGGCAATGAATGACTCCAAAAACTGCAAGAGCCGTTAATAACTTGGTCAGCAGGGCTCACTCATTCCATTAACTTTAATATGCTGATGAACTCTCTATTCCATTTTACTTGAGTAAATCATCTTTTCCTATCAGGAAAGATGAAATGAAAAATGCTATAAATAGGAACTAAAGCCCCTTGGAAATCTCGAAGTAAAAATCTGCATTTTTAGACTGGGCCACTTCTGTCATTATCAACTTTAACTTGTTTTTAGGATTAACCACTCCTAGCCTAGAAGGCAGCTCTGCCTGTTCACAATATTAAGGTTTTATCCTCTGTTAGCTGCAGGCTAAAGACAAGGAAACGTGGGCTCTGTCTACAGGGACTTGCCTTTAGGCAGCTGAGCTCAAGTTCGGAAAACAAACACGCACTAGAATTTTATGTCCCAAGCACATATATCATTATGCATAAAACTCATCCAGACTGGAAGTGACACTCCAGTGTTATTAGTTGATGACTCCTCTTACGACAGTAAGCCTGACAGATCTTCCTGAGGGTCTCCACAAAGTAGAAAGGTGCAGAAAACTATATAAAGTATATTTTTAAAGGGCATTTGGAAATAGAAGTTGTGCACCCCGTTGCAGAACAGGCGTTCCATTGGTTATGAAAGCATGCCACGTGCTAACACCATCAAACAAGCGCAGTAACCTGTGCTTGTCTCTCACCCTAGTGGGTGAAGGAGTAAGATGAGAGTGCTCAGTGCAAGGGTCCGAGGCAGTGCCTGCGAGGAAACAGAGCAGCAGTGGCCGTTTGTGTGGCTGCGCGCTCAGCTTGAGCCAAGCAGGGTTGAGAGCTGTTCCTGCTCACGAACTGCTTTGTGGCTCCTCTGTGACATGGAGCTCCGCCATGCCGGTCTGGAGGACCAGCAAAGTATCCCCAGAAGCACAGAGATCAAACACTGAGCTATAGTTTTTTTGCACGTTGGAGACACAAGGTGTATTTGCAGCACGTTTTGGAGTCGAGGAGCAAGCTGAGCTATTGTGCGTGCAGGGC
>NW_009647422.1:1080159-1094981 GCF_000708025.1 Charadrius vociferus | reverse complement strand
GGCAGCGATAAACACAGACACTGGAAAATGACCCGAGTTCTTGGAGGACTGCCCTCTGTAGAGCTCAGTGCCTAACAAAGCTTTCTTCCTCTCAGCACAGTGTCCAAGATGGGCCATACGCTTGTAGAGTCGGCAGCTACTAAGCCTTCCCTTCTCAGTAATAACATCACACCTGGAAGGTATGTATATAAACTTCATCATAAACAAGGGAGGTTTCCTGCCACGCTCTGCAAGCTGCTGGCAAGCCGTGTCCTTGTCTGCCTTGTTTCTGCAACAAACAGCTTCTTTCGCCGTCCTTTCTACCTGATACTGCCAAAGAGCTCTGACACAGGCTCTAGTGTCTTCTGGCTATCTTAATTTTTTTAATTGATTGCTATTTTACGCCCCATAAATCCTGTTTTTCCCTTTTCACCCCCAATCACCAAGATTTCTGCTTTTTGCTCTAAAGGAGATATTCCTGAATACTGCTGTGCAGAGAGGTCGGAGAAGTAATGAAGTACATAATAATGGGATACATGGGAAAGCCTCCCCTTCCTTTCATCACGTTAGGCACAAGAACAGCCTTTGTACTAATGCTGCCTGAAGCCTTTCAGTGGGAGAAAATCAATCGCATGCCATTTAATAGCTGAGCCTGGCACTTTGGAGAATCCACGTACAGGCTGCTTTTACTTTGGCAGTAGCAATGGGAGCAGAGTCAGTGATAGTGAATTGATCAGAGGTGGAAGTTTGTTTTCAGGGGTGATGGGAAGGGGGAGCATCCTTGCGAAGGGAAAGGCCTTTCTAATGAAACCTACGGTGGCTTTATTTCCAAGTATTTCTATTCCATTTATTGCAGTATAGAGCTTGATCCTGGGGGGAGGCAGTGAGCCTGGCTCTGCATTCTGGCTTAGTCTTCAGACAAGTGTATTTTGATATGTTTTTCAAATCCTGTCTTTGTTTCATTTCCTTCATTTGTGAAATGGGAAACAGACTCTCTACGCTTCTGCTGCTTTTAGGCTTGCTGGCACTGACAGCCCGGATTTGAAAGCGCTGCAGACGCAGATCACAGAGCACAAGGCTCTCTGCCAGGCTGCTGAAGTGGAAAGAGACAGGCTCCTGGAACTGGTCACTGTGCTGCAGAAAAGGTAGCGGCTGATTCTGCCAGTATCCTTTGTGGGATGCTGTGATTAAGGAGCCCTT
Organism: Charadrius vociferus; assembly: GCF_000708025.1. NCBI lineage: Eukaryota > Metazoa > Chordata > Aves > Charadriiformes > Charadriidae > Charadrius > Charadrius vociferus. The sequence goes on along the minus strand of NW_009647422.1, from coordinate 1,093,802 downwards.
GAGACGTGTGAGAGTCTATAGCATGCAGTACAGTACGCCATACGCTGCCAGTGTGATCCTTTCCTTAAATAGGGGCTTTTAAATTTTTTCTGCTTAATTTCCCTGCCTAGTTGATGATTCATTTTTTTATTATTATTCTTTTAGAACAAAGAGCAGGAAAAATGGAGTCATCTTCAAGCTTGCTGCACCTAAATAAAACTAGAATTCATGTATTTATATATGTGTGATGTTATTTAGGCAGCAATATTATTCATCAGTAGTAAATACTGTAATTACAGTTATAATCTGACTTCTATTCCAGAAGCTTTTCACATTCTTTTAAGTTTTGCTGTATCCTCTTTTAAATGAATTTCTTCTGGTTTAAATGAAGCACAGTGGTGATTTTTTTTTTCTATTATTCAGTTCAATTTAAGACGATGTTAAAAGCCAGCTATGTTTTAGGATGGGGGAAGGGAGCAAAGTCCTTTCTCTTTAGATGCCTTTTAGCTACTCCTTTTTATCCTAGCCAAAGAATGTATATTATTTGATTCCCAAAGCTGTATTCCGGCTTGTGGGAAGACATACTTTGTCTGTGTGCTTTTGAATACAATAGGAACTATTTGCTTGCTTGCTCTGTTTTCCAGTAGTAATCATTTCTCACTTGCCTAACTTTTGTCCCGTACAATTAATCGCAGTCAGAAAAATACATTTTTTTGTAACTGTGGTAAAGGTGTTATCCTCTGTGCTTTTAAGGGCTAAATCCTGGAAATACACACTGTGAGAATTTTATTCATGTTTGTAAGCCCGGTGACTTTAATAGAGCTATTCAATTAGACAAGGATGGACGTGTGAGAGATAGCTGAAATGCGGCCATTACGAATATGGGATAATGAATAACACGGAGTCAATGAAATGCACAGTTGTTTGTAAAATGTACCATAGACTGATGATTCAGCAGCTCCACAATTATCATACATTTATCAAGAGCTCCTGCAGGTAAAGTAAATTTTGTGAGATTGTGTGCAATAACTCTTGGAAGACCTCAGGATAATGTAGCATCCAGTCATATTTCAACATGAATATATGTTAAAAAATCAGGCATTCCTCCTCTTCCCATCCCTTGTTGGAGTGTGGGTCAACAAAGCTCAAGTAATATAGATAATGCTTAAGTCAAGAGAGGAGCACTGGGAGTGGTTACACGAGTGGGATTTTTTTACAGCAGCTGCCAGAATTTAGGACTGTGTTTCACAATAACTTACTGCAGAGCGGAACATACTGTCAGGAGATGCTCCGTTGTAAATGGTTTGTAGGATCGGGCCCTGCTGGGGGAAGGGGAAGAGCTAGAGAAACATTTTAGTTTAAGGTATTCATATTGGCAGAAGGTTTTATAAAAACCGACTAGTCTTGTCATTTTTCCTCCGCTGTTTGTCTAACGTAGATGCTAGGAGGACACCTGGTCACGGGCAAGTTTAGTGAATTTAGATCCGCTGAGAGAAATATAATTTCTCATAGCATGTCACCAGCCACAGGAGGTCAGAGTCTTGCCTGTAGCTAGATTTTTAAGACAGTGATATAATTTTATTATAGTTGTAATATTTTTTTGCGTTATGCCAGCTAGGAGGGAAATAAGACTAATCAAGTCTCTTGATTCAGGGAGTAATCAGCTATTACCGTGGGGTCAAGAAGGAAATTCTTTTATTCTACACTATACAATACAGTGAGCCAATTCAGATTTCTCTCTAGCTTTAAACTCTTTTAAATTATTTGGTATCAGGCACTGCCTCACGCAGTGTGCTCCACTCACTGCATCTGTGGGCGCACATCAAATTTTTGTAGTTAGTTTTCTCGTGTCGTGTGGGGTGAGTAGAGAGGCACTTTGCTCTTCTGTTCGGTACTGCAGAGTGAACCATCGGATTCTTTTCCACTCACTTCCTTCCATGGTAGTGTCTAATGGCCAAGTTTATGAAAAGCAACATCAAATTTCTTTTCTTACTTGCAGATAACTGATGCAAAACAGCTAAACGCTAGACAGTGCTTTTATAAACTATTTTCCTTCCAAATTTTTTCAGTGTGTTTAAAAAACCACAGCTTATTACCCCTGTAATAAAAGATCTGTCTTCAGGAATCTGCAGCTTGCCTGCTCATCTGAGTGGTGAATTCACACAAGTAGCCAGCGTTAAGGGATTTAGGCAACCTCCATTAATGAACCCGTTATTTCCAACTGTACTCATTGGTTAATTCTGTTTTGCAAATTTGGAGGATGTCATCTGAAACAATTGCACTGGGATTTTTTCCTCTGGATGTATGGAAAATTCTCCTTTTCCCTCGGTTGGAAGCTACGCAGCATGAAGTAGGATTCAGTATCGAGACTGACTGATCCTTAATAGTCACAGAATCACAGACTGGTGGGGGTTGGAAGGGACCTCAGGATCTCCCCCAGTCCCACCCCCTGCCAGAGCAGGGGCACCTACAGCAGTTGCACAGGACGGCGTCCAGGCGGGTTTGGAGTGTCTCCAGAGTGGGAGACTCCCCCACCTCTCTGGGCAGCCTGTGCCACTGCTCTGCCACCCTCACAGCAGAGAAGTCCCTCCCCATGTTAAGATGGAACTTCCTGTATTCAAGTATGTGCCCGTTACCTCTTGTCCTGTCACTGGGCACCACTGAAAAAAGACTGTTCCCCCCCCCATGGCACCCTCCCTTTAAGGATTTATAAGCATTGAGAAGATCCCCCCTCAGTCTTCTCTTCTCCAGACTAAAAAGCCCCGAGTCCCTCAGCCTTTCCTCATAAGGAAGATGCTCCAGTCCCCTCATCATCTGCGTAGCCCTTTGCTGGACCCTCTCCAGCAGTTCCCTGTCCTTCTTGAACTGGAGAGCCCAGAACTGGACACAGTACTCCAGATGTGGCCTCACCAGAGCAGAGTAGAGGGGGAGGATGAGCTCCCTCGACCTGCTGGCCGCACTCTTCTTGATGCCTACTGGGATGCCACTGGCCTTCTTGGCCACCAGGGCACATTGCTGGCTCATGGTCATCCTGTTGTCCACCAGGACTCCCAGGTCCCTTTCCACAGAGCTGCTCTCCAGCAGGTCAGCCCCCAACCTGTACTGATGCATGGGGTTATTCCTCCCCAAATGCAGTACCTACACTTGCCCTTGTTGAATTTCATAAGGTTCCTCTCTGCCCAACTCTCCAGCCTGTCCAGGTCACACTGTAAAGCAGCACAGCCTTCTGGCGTGTCGGCCACTCCTCCCAGTTTTGTGTCATCAGCAAACTTGCTGATGGTACACTCTATCCCTTCATCCAGGTCATTGATGAATATATTGAACAGGACTGGACCCTAATCATGACATAAATAATCTGAACTAGCTTTTTTTTTTGCCTATCAGGGTAGAGGAAAGCAGTGGTAAAGTCTTGGAAGTTGAGAAGAGGCTTCAGGAGGAGCGGCGGCGATGTGTCATTTTGGAACAGCAGCTTGAGAAACTGCAAATGGATCCAGGGAGGAACACAAGTACCCTGAAACCTCCTCTGAGGAGCAAAACAGGTGAGGTGGAGCACTTATCTACAGCTATGTCCCCTGTCCCACTTCTTTGGTTAATAGCAACAACATTTGGACTCTTATCTGTCAAACCTACACAAGTGCTTGACCTTACATGCGGCTATTTGGACCTACTCAGACTGGTAGACCGACACAGAAGGTGAAATCCCGGCCCCACTTAATTCCAAGCAGATTTTGCTACAGATTTCAGTGGGGCCAGAAGTTTTGCAATGTGTTGTTTTCATGGGATGACAGTCTGCAGAAAAAACTTGACACTGCTCTGTGTTGCCACCGTGGCTACTGCTGTGCTCCTTTTGCACTTCTGCCTGAGAGATTCATCTGAAGGTTAAGAGCAGAATTAAAGGACGCATCCAAATTTAAGGCCTGTCAGTGTCTATGAAAAACTATTGCTGGTGATGAAGTAATTAGATCTGTTGTAATTTATTATCCCATGAACATGATAATCTCTTGCTATAAATATGAAAGCCTCACTAGCATAGTTAAAGGAGAAGAATTCATGGTGGATGTTAAATTTTTATTTCCCTGATCAGATCCTTTTATTGCTTAAGGACTCTGATTCTGTAAAGTATCTAAACCAATAAAATGGCACATATTCTTAAGGAAACTTTTCCAGTAGTTTCCCTTTTTATATGTATTTTCATAAAGTAAAAAGACTAAACGCCAGGATATGAACAGTAGGAATAGGAATTTCAATTTGGCAAATACTAGGGTGCCGTCAGGCTGAGTTCCGGTGATGAGAGAGGTCACAAACCTCATCAGAGACCTTGTACAAGCTCTCAGCCTGCCCCACGCTGAAACGCACGATCTTTGGCCGTTGGGCGACTGCCCTGCAGCTCAACAGATGCATGGTGTAGTTTCCCATCATGACTCCATCCAGCGCTGAGGTGTGTACTAAGGCTACCTCATCACCTTAGAGCTGACCTGTACTGAGCACTATGACCTGTGTGAGCAGTCACCTACTTTTCCACCTGCACTGGTGTCTTGTTTCTTCTTAGGTGTGGGTCAGGCTGAGATAAGAAATGCTACTGTAACTGCATTGCATTTTTTTTGCATCTCCCATCGTAGTGTTTTTGGTCATGTGCATGTTTGATGGTAAGTTCTCTCTGGAGCAGGACCGTGACGCAAGAAATCAAAATGTTGTTGTTCACTCTGTTCTCGAGTCATACAGGAGAGGTAGGGTCTCCAGTATAACATCTACACAGTGTTCAGGAGTGCAAGGGAAGCACTGCCGTTCACCCATCCAATGTATAGAGAGAATTAGGTATGCAGAAAGAGGATTCAGAGGAACCTGAATGGGGACTGAATGACTACTTGAAACCTACTTCCCTCTGTAAAATATGGATCTGTTCTTTAGAGCAAAACTGTTGTGCCCTTAGAAAGGGTTCCAGCCAACACTGACTCATTCTCATGTGTTTTTCTGCAAGCGCTGATTTTTAGAGCTGTCTCACCTGTATTAACTGACAACCTGAGGGCAGAAAAAGTAGTGAAGAAAAACTTAGGTCCTAATAGAAACCTAGTGCTTAGAAACAAAGTGCTGCAGCCTCTGGACTTTAGGATATAGGACATTCATCTTGATAAGAGAGCAGTGCTGGGCCTCAGAGAAGTGGTACCGTGGGATGTCCTTTGTGATTCCCAGGAGGGTTTGCAGGTGAGAGGCTTTGGAGCCCTTATATGGTTCTGCAGATGCCCAGAGGAAGAAATCAGGGTGTGTGTAGGGACAGACAGTAGCCAGGTGAGAGCTGTGGGACTACAGCTCTCAATGGTACACTTTTTACTGCCTTAAATAGTATGGGAGCATTTTGGTGCTGTCTTCTAGAGGAGAATTTAACTGAATTTTTGAGTGCTTAGACTTTCATACAAGCTGGTAGTGTAAAGTGTTGATGTTCCGTTGGTGTTCTGTTATCATTCATGTGTTCCACTTAGATTTCCCTTGCAACCCCAAAGAGATACAATGATAAACTCTTCAGGTCCTGAGCCATTTTGGTCAAGTTGTTGTGCTGTTACAACAGTTTGGTAACTCACCTCTGGGAGATTGGCATTTCATAGCCAGAGGAAAGAGGCTGTTCTTACCAGTGTGACAGGTTCCCTCTTACTAAATATTTAGTTCATTAGCCTTGTTTGCATAAGGACTAAAAGCAAATGTAGACAAGGATTGGCAGTAAGACTAATAAGGAGAAATCCTCTCGAAGTCCATAAGATGAGGAGGTAACAGACTATTTCACCACCCTTCTTTGAAGCGAGCTCAGCCCCGTGTGATGTGTCAAAACTCTCTGGGGTTTGTACAAGAAGTGAGTCTACAAGTCTGTAATATACCTCTTCAGCAGAGCATGTAGGTTATCTAAATGCTTTCATGCTGGATAGTTGAGGAAATGACAAGGAATAAAAAGCTTGAATATAAAATAGAGACTAGAGAACCCGCTAATTAACATAATATTTTATTTTCTTTCTGAAAGTGCAAAATTGAAGCGAGCTGATCTAATTACCAATCTAATGTTTCTAGTCTCTTCAATTCAAGGGAAGGAGATAATGATGCTAAGTAGCTAGAAACAACCCCGTTGTCTTTTTAAATTATTCATGCTTTTAATTTTTTTTTCTGTCTTATCCAAATTTCTAATTAGCAAAGGATAATCCCAGAAGAGAATAGGTAAGTAACAGCAGGTTTTCCTCAGTCCTGTAAAACACAACCTCGAGATCAAAAGCATCAAAACTTTAAGGATGCTTTCCGTATAGCATAAGAGCTCTCCATCCCCAGGTGTAAGAAATCAGGAAAGGAGGGCAAGAGACCAGCGTGGCTGAGTGGAGATCCGCTGGTCAAACTAAAGGGCAACAAAGAGATGCACAGGCAGTGGAAGCAGGGACAGGTATCCTGGGAAGAGTATAGGGACGCTGCCTGGTTGTGTAGGGATGGGGTCAGGAAGGCCAAGGCACAGCTGGAGCTGAACTTGGCAAGGGATGCAAAGAATAATAAAAAGGTCTTTTACAGGTATATCAGCCAGAAAAGGAAGGTCAAAGAAAGCATAACTTCACCTGATGAGCAAGACTGTCAAACTGGTAGCAACAGACAAGGAGAAGGCTGAGGTACTCAACAATCTTTTTTGCCTCAGTCTTCTCTGACAACCTCTCTCCCCACACCTCTCGAGTGGATGGACCGCAAAGGGACTGGGGGAGGAAAGTCCCACTGTAAGAGAAGATCAGGTTCATGACTACCTGAGGAACCTGAGCATACAGAAGTCTATAGGACCTGACAAATGCATCCCAGAGTCCTGAGGGAATTGGCTGCTGTAGTTGCCAAGCCATTCTCCATGGTATTTGAAAAGTCATGGCAGTCAGGTGAAGTTCCCAGTGACTGCAAAAGGGGAAACATTGCACCCATTTTTAACAAGGGCAGAAAGGAGGACCATGGGAACTAGCGACCTGTCAGCCTCACCTCTGTGCCTGGGAAGATCATGGAACAGATCCTCCTAGATGCTGTGCTAAAGCACATGGAGGGCACGGAGGTGATTCGAGACAGCCAGCATGGCTTCATCAAGGGCAAGTCCTGCCTGACTAACTGCGGGGCCTTCTTTGATGGAATGACTACATCAGTGGACAAGGGAAGAGCTACAGATGTCATCTGTCTGGACTTCTGTAAGGCCTTTGACGTGGTCCCCCACAACATCCTTCTCTCTAAATTGGAGAGATATGGATTTGATGGGTGGACTGTTCAGTGGATGAGGAATTGGTTGGATAATCACATCCAGAGGGTAGTGGTGAACAGCTCAATGTCCAGATGGAGACCGGTGACAAGTGGTGTCCCTCAGGGGTCCGTATTGGCACCAGTACTGCTTAATATCTTCGTCAATGATGTAGACAGTAGGATCAAGTGCACCTCTAGCAAGTTTGTGGACGACGCCAATCTGAGTGGTGCAGCTGACAGGCCTGAGGGATGGAATGCCCTCCAGAGGGACCTGGAAAGGCTCGAGAAGTGGGCTGTGTGAACCTTATGAGGTTCAACAAGGCTAAGTGCAGGGCCCTGCACGTGGGTATGGGCAACCCCCTGTATCAGTACAGGCTGGGGGATGAAGTGATGGAGAGCAGCCCTGCTGAGAAGGACTTGGGGATACTGGGGCATGAAAAGCTGGAGATGAGCTGGCAATGTGTGCTCACAGCCCAGAAAGCCACCCACATCCTGGTCTGCATCAAAAGCAGCGTGGGCAGCAGGGCGAGGGAGGGGATTCTGCCCCTCTGCTCCACTCTGGTGAGACCCCTCTGCAGTGCTGCATCCAGCTCTGGAGCCCTCAGCACAGGAAAGACCTGGACCTATTGGAGCAGGTCCAGAGGAGGCCACGAAGATGATCAGAGGGCTGGAGCGCCTCTGCTGTGAGTACAGGCTGAGAGAGCTGGGGGTGTTCAGCCTGGAGAAGAGAAAGCTCCAGGGAGATCTTATTGCAGCCTTTCAGTACTTAAAGGGTCTGCTGCAATAGAACAAGGGGTAATGCCTTTAAAATAAAAGGAGATTCAGACTAGATATAAGGAAGAAATTTTTTACAATGAGGGTGGTGAAACACTGGCACAGTTTGCCCAGAGATGTGGTAGGATGTAGATGCCCCATCCCTGGAAACGTTTGAGCTCAGATTGGATGGGGCTCTGAGCAACCTGATTTAGTTGAAGATGTTCCTGCTCATTGCAGGGGGGTTGGACTAGATGGCCTTTAAAGGTCCCTCCCAACCCAAACCATTCTGTGATTCTATAAAATCATTTCTAAGTTACACAACATAGCCTTTTCTTCTCATATGTTTTTGTGAGAGTCCAATACTCTCTGACCAGGTTCTTTTAGATATTCCACACGAGGAGGATTTAGTGTTTTAATACCAAATTTCCTTATTTGAAGATATCTGGTGTTATGTAGGATTTTAATTTGGAAAAGTCATACAGCAATGTAGTGAAATCTCAACACAAGCTCAATATAGCAATTGCAATATACAGTTGAATCACAACAGAAATATGATTCCCATTACCAGCCTAGAATTTCACTCTCGCGATGCTGGGTGTCTCCCATTGCCAGAAAGGAATACATGGGTTGAAGCCCAGTCAAACCTTTCTTCAAAGTTAATTTTGCTGGTTGTTTCATCTTTATACTCTATGTTGGGCTGAACCACGTGACTTCCCTCATGTTGGTTTGGCTGGCTCAAGGGAGGTAGTACTTTCTATTGATTATTTTAGAGAAGGACATTTACGTTTACTCAACTGATTCAGCCATTTATATACAGCAAAGACCACCCTCCAGTCCCCTCGGTGTTGGGTTAAGTTCAGCATCTTCTACAATAGCTGTGGTCACTTCCTACATTCCTTTTGGAGCTTCTTGAGCACATCACTCTTGCCTGTCTTCTCTGAACCTTCTTCCATTGTTCGCTGATTGGTCACATTTTTTTGCTTCTCCAGCCCCAGTAGTAAATTTGAATTACATTTTCTCTATAACCCTGAAAAAAAAGTTTTTGTGTCCCTTTGAAATGACAGGAGTAATGCTGCATGTTTTGTGTAGGGCTTTATTTTGGAAAGCATTCCCGATTTAGAACCTTAGTTTGAAGTACACGTTCACGTGCTTTACTGGGTTTAACCTATGTTGTGTTTCTGCTGAGGATCAAAGCACCTCACAAAAGCAGTTGCAGTGAGTGCCAAACACAAACTTTATCACAGTCGTTCAGGAAGCTACAAGTGTCATAATCGTAAGTGAAATGCAATGATAAGATAAACCTCAAACTAATTCTTTACAACTGTTTCTATAACCTATTGTTTTGGCCAATTAAATATTTTTGATTCATTTTTTTCTTTTCTGAATAGGTAGGCACACATATTACTGCATTTAGCCCAGAAATGAAAACTCATAGTGGTTTAATTTTGATGAAAGGAGATTAAAATAAAAGCCTGTCGTATATATTTACAGTATCTTCATGGATATACATAGAACTGAACAGATTCCTTAGTATTTATTCGCTGTTTCCTGACATTTGCTCAGCGTGCTACCAAGTGAAAATGGTTGCTTGTTTTACGAAAACTCCATTTTGTGATTAAATCTACAGGCCAGTCCGTGAGTCACTCAAGACTCACCTTGAACGTGAGTGACAGGAAGGAGCTGTCTGCAGCCCAGCTTTCAAAGTTGCCTCTGGAATCGCAGATAGAGGAGCTGAGCACAAGGTATGGTTTCTCTTCCTCCATGATGTGTTACTCACAATAGCTCAACTTCATTGCTGTCCGCTTAAAAGTCACATTACCTGCACCCACTCCTCAGGAGATAAAACCTAGCAAACTCTGTAGAAATTGCCCATCCTCAGGTTTGAGCTTGTCTGTGTCATTCTTACACAAATTTCCTAATAATTATATGGATACCCAGAAACGTTAAGCTGATGCAAATGTTAAGCAATGCAAAACACGTGCAAGGAAGACACCTTTTTTTTTTTTTTTTCCTTTCCTTATTATTATTATTGCGAGCTTATTAGTGCAAATAAAATTATAATCTTTAACAAAAGAGATCTGAAAAGTATCTTGGTCATTTAATACTCTTTTCTGTCTCAAAGAGAGAAGGAACAAGTGTTAAGTCTGCTCTTTCTCATGCCTCTCATAAAATTACCAGAGAACATGTATTTCAGTGTTTTCTTCCCCGGAGCTGAAGCACTGCTCTAATTTGCTTTGAAGTTCCACAGCTCACATGAAAGTTTTCCTTTTGTTTCCTCATAGGCTTGTGATCCAGCTGGATGAGAACGAAGCTCTGAAGGCAGCTTTGGAGACTACTGTGAGAAAGAAAGAGGAAGACTTTAAACTGTATCAAGACACAATGGACCAAGTGAAGGATATCTTTTTACAGGCCATTCGGCAGCGGAAACAAGAGAAGAGTTAAGAAAGATATTCAGAGTCCTTTGGACTGCAAAGCGGGGAGAGAGTCCAGGCATCGTGCCCATGAATTGAAATGCGGTGGCAGTGTAGTTTCGCGGTCTCGGATCATGTCATTTCTTTAGCGTTTGCAGGAGAGGATGAGAAATGGAGACGAAATACAAAAAGAAAATTTGCATGTCAGCAAATTCTGCCTGTAAGAGTTAGCAAGCAGCTGGCTCTCAGACTGCACATGCCATAGGTTGGTGCAGTTTAGGAAGCTGCAGTTCTGCAGTGTGATTTTGGGCAAAACTTCTCTAGTTTCAACAATATTTTCCTTGAGAGGGCTCGATATTCAATCTGCTGTTGCCTTTATCAGCTCATGAAGGAATTTGCTTTACAAAAGTTATGCCAGCCCCCTTCCAAAGTTGTGCCAGGAGCAAACCGAGATCTGTTTTTATCAGCACACTGATACCTGCCTGTCTCGGACTTTCTGTAGTACTTAAGTGCTTAGGGAGAGGATTAGCCTGGCCTGTGAATATCTGCAAGTGAACTTTGGGGGGGGCTCCACTCCCCATTCTGACCTCTTTCTTTGCATGAACATATTGGCAGCAGAGTTTTCTGAAACTCAGTGGAGTTTCCGCTGAAAAGGTAGACTGTGCAGATTACCCCTGCAATCAGTCAGACCTACCTTAAATTCAGCTCAATTCCGTACGAAACTTGCCATCCAGGTGATGAATTCCCTGTTTCTGGGTCTCTTCATTCATCCAACGGGCAGGTCTTGTTCACGCTAGGAAGAAACGCTAACGCAACGCAGGCAGGTCCTCCCTGCAGTAGTGGCAGGACTTTTGGAGGTGCCGAAAACCCTCGTGTCTCTGTCCGTTTCTCTTGCAGCACGGTGAGAACACCAAGCGCAAGCTAATAAGGCATCAACATGCAGGCTGCCAGCCGCGCGCTAGCCTTGGGGATTACAGGCGAATGGAGAGCTAGTCATTTTTGTATAGTGCTGCTTTGTTTCTCGGTTGAAAGTCTTGAAAGCTCTTCTTTTTCTGCTTTGCTTTGTCAGCCTCTTTTTGCGAGTGTGAAGTTTGTCGGACTTGAACCCCAGCCACCACCAGCGCAAAGTGGATTTGTGGATGGGCAAACCGCCGCTCCCTTCCCCAGTGCAGGGTTCGCATCCTGACTCCACTGAGATAAGGTGGAGTGAAAAAGAAGAGAGCAGAGCGGGAGTTGCTCCAGATGCAGTGAGGGTGCTGGTGTCCCTGTCTTTTTTCTGAGGTTCAGAGGTGTCTCTTTTCAAACAGTTCCCAGAGTTCCTGATGGAGGAGGACACGGAGCTGAGGATAAGCTCAGCACTTGAGAGTTAACCCTGCCTGGACTTCAGAGCCCGGCTCTGCTCCCCCAGCGCTGGCCTGTAGCTCAGCAAAGCTGTTGGGTGTCTCTAACGCAAAAAAAAGCAAGACCAAAACAGTTCATTGCTATATTCCCACTCCTCACCCTGCCGGTAGCAGCAGTGGAAAAGGCATCTTGCAACCCACAATCTTCTCCTCCCTACAGCTCGAGGAATTGTAAATCCTGGATTGAGAGATGGACACAGTCTCATCCATGTGAGCTGCTTCTGTTTCTATTCAACTCCATCCTGATGATTGTGTAGCATGGGGTAGAGTGAGCAGACCAAAGAGAAGAAATCAGCCCAGATACAGATATTTTAAGGACCTGCAGTAGAGAGCAGATCCCTTTGAAAAGCTGCCTGAGCTGGGGCAGAGGTGCGGAGATTTTGCTATGCGATGGCTGCTAAATTCAGGCCGGTAGCTTGCGGCTGGAGATTCTGATTTCGCTTACACAGAAGTGTGAATCAATAATATTTTCACCTAAGTACAGCAGAGGCAATCTGCCGTCCTTTCTGACACACGGTCATCATTTGTCTCCTGTCCCGTGATGAAGTGGTGACGATCATACTGCTCTGCAGCAAAATTCTTCCTGGGGGTGGCTGTGAATCAGCCCATGAAACGCAGATAAGAAACTGGGAGCGCTGTATGTTACAGAGCACGTATGGCTCCCGAGCACATGGTGCACGCCTCAAGTGCTGTGACACTCATTCCTTTAAACATACGCTTGTTTGGGGTTGTACAGAAGCATTTTCTCTTTTTTTTCTGCACAAACGCACACAGAGCACCAGTGGACACCTTGACAAAGGAACTAAGACGCTATAAAATAGTTTATTTAGAGAGCCAACACCTGTAAGTAACTGTTTATCATGGAAATGTGCGATCTGTCTCCTGTCGCAGAGCAGTAGGGGGGTCTGAACACAGGCCCAGTTGTCCAGATCTTCTCAGTTTTCACCTTAGTTTAGAAATAGGAGTTTTGAATAGCTTTGAAATAACAGTTTTGAGATTCCTCTGCATTTCCAGAGAGTGACCTGCCTTGGAATGCTCCCTGTGCTGGCTCTTGCAGCAACTGCTTCCCAATTTTCAAGGTGCAAGACCGATTTTCTTGCAGTGCTTGGCGTTTTGTTGCCGAATGTAAGAAACCCTGACAGATCTTGGAAGTGGCAGCCCTAGTTCAGCTGGCTGCAGCAGCCCCGTGTCCCCAAACTCGTCACTCGGAGAACAAAAAACAATGAAAATATTTTTCTCGCTGCCTGCAAAACCTCACAGCCCTCGTCCTCAGCCACAGAATCGCGCCAGCGTGTTTGATGTGCTCTTCGAGCCACAACATTTCTTTTAGGGATATATCTGGGCTCGATCTGAAACCTCCACAACCCCCTGCTTTCCTTGGAAGATTGTCCTCGTGGATAATTACCAGCCCGCTAAAATCTCGTGCTTCAATTCTCATTTGAATGTCTCTGGCCTCAGCTTGCAGCCAGTCGTCGTTACGCTTTTCTTCGTTAGATAAAAAGCGGTGTGAGTACCCAGCGTTTCCTCGCTGGGACAGCCTCCCTCTGGTGTAAAGTCATGTCACAGGCCGCTTTTTGATAAGCTCTGAGTTTTTTCAGCTTCTCGTTGTAGCGAATGGTGGTGACAGCCTCGTGGTGACAACGCTCGGCACCGCTGGCACCGGCTGCTGGATACAGTTAAGCTGTGAAAAACAACGGAAAGTTAATTTTGCTTCAAGGATTTGAGGCTGTGGACACTCCTCAGCAGGATTCAGCCAGCTTTTAGCTAATGTATGCCAAGAACACGAGTCCTCCAAACACTTGGGCTGAGCCAAAGGTTATCTCCTACCCTGGGGCTGAGCAGGGGACTTTCCCGAAGGAGCCAGAAA
>NW_009647422.1:1076974-1079794 GCF_000708025.1 Charadrius vociferus | reverse complement strand
CTACTGCCCTGCAAGCTGCAGGGCCGTCGCCCATGCATGACAAAAGGAATGAGGTTCGCCTTTAAATGGAAAAACACTCCAGCAGAGCCCCTGTGCTCTAAATTAAGCCACCACTGAGCCAAGAGGGGTATTGGGTTTCTCCCCTCATCCTGTCCCCTCCAAGCCCAGCTCCGGGCCGGCTGCTCCCGCGGGACAGGGTGGCCTCGCTCAACAAATGCCACCTCAATCCCCACGCGGCTCCGCTTACAGCTCCGAAACCCATCTGCGGGCAGGGGGTGAAGTCCTGGGCTTCAGAGCGGCTCGTTTGTCAGCGAGAATAGTTGTCTGTGGGGCGCAGCGTGGCAGCGAGAGGAGGGGGCGTCATCCCTCCGTACCATTGACCTAATTGGGGCATTTGCTCAGGAATGGGAGGAGATCGTGAGGACAGGAGCTGGAGGCAGTGGGCTTTGACCCGAGGCTGGGTTGTCCCTGCCAGGTGGTGGGAGCCTTCTTCAGACTCCTTCCCCGTGGCAGCAGGAGGTCCTGGAACGTTTGATGGGGTTGGTGTGTGCCATGGGGGACTGAGAGGGGGCCTGGGGGTGACCTTGGATGGATCAATAGATGGATGGATGGATGGGGCACACATGCCCCTCTCCTGAGCCCTCCTGCTAGCAGGGAGGTGCCTGCTGAGGTCCTGGTGGGGTTGACATGATCCCAGCTACACGTTCACATGGGGAACCTGATGGAGCAACCTAAAGCAGTATAAAACAACCATGTGGGTTATTATAACCCTCTCTCCTTCCAGTTCACCCCATAAAGAGCTGCTCCAGCAGCAGGGAGACAGCGGCGTAAGGCAGGAGCAAGCAATGCAACAGGAAGCTCCTTTGGTGTCCCCATCAAACACCTCCAAGTTGTGCCATGCCTCTCTGAGATGGAGCTGAGAGCCTTTCATCAAACCCCACCACCTCCCCACTCTCTTTCTTGGACACTGAAGAGGGGCCTGGCCTCAGCTCATGTGCCACAACTTCCAGCCACCTGCCAGATGTGTGAAAAAAAATATTAAAATCAGCTCGAAGCCATAAACAGCCCTTTGTCATAGAGCAGCAGCACTGGGGGCAGTGAAACACAGGGGTGTCCCCTGTGCCAAGGAAGGCACTCCGGTCACATTAAAAATAAATCTTATTATATTAGAAATCAAGATCAATGGGTTGGGTTTTTTTTTTTACTGTTATTTTAATAATGTCTATAAATTAAAGTTAAATGATTTTTATCACCGCAGTTCCCAGAGCCTCATGAAAAGCCGCCGCACAGCCTTCCACCAATTATGTGCTTTCAATCCAGCAAGATCACAAATTACTCAGGATAAGAAAACAAAACAATAAAAAAAAAATCTGTCATCGGCCCAAAACTCTCTGGAGTTTGCCAATGCCCAGAGAGAGCAGCATGATGGGGCAGTGACCCTCCACGACCCCCCCAGCATCCCCGAAAGCGAGATCTCCATCACCTCCAGCCCCGCGTTGTGCCTCCAAGGTGGCAAACACTCGGTGAGAAGGATTTTGGGGCTGTTTTTTGTTTCTGCATGGGGCAGGATGGAGGATGAGAGGGTTTGGGAGCCATGGAGGGTGACAGGGACCTGTCGGTCCCCCGCTACCCCTTTGCTCGTTGCCTTCGTCGCCACCATAGTGAGCCGATGTCCATCTGCGTCCGATGCCGGGGGAGATGGAGACGATTTTCCCTCCTGCCGAGGCTCCTTGACGCACGGCCATGGCCGGCCATAAACCCCTGCCCTTCACAGGCGCGTATGGAGCACGATGAATTGTGTCGCTGTGCTTATCGGCACCGATCTCTTAATTACTTCGCCTCTAAGCACCCAGTCAATTATTCCAAGGTCTGAAGAGCCGAAGTCCCTGGGCAGGGACCCAGCTGCAGCGGCAGGACAAAGGCTGGGGCTGGGGGGCATCCGAGGGGCTGGCAGCCAAATCCTGCCCTGGCTGCTGCAAATTAAAGTGGCTCATTAGGCGCTGAAAGCGTTGGCCACACGGCCATCACCAAGGCCCTCTATGGAGAGCATCTCTCTGCACACACCAAGTTAAAAATGTTGCTAAAAAGCCTTTTTGTTTGTGGCCAGTGCGACGACGGCAAAGCTGGGCTGACCTGGAGGTACCCATCCTGGAGATCCTCCCTCTGGAGCCCACAACATGACTCATCTCACCCCAAAGCAGCCAACCCACGGCGGCATTTATAAAATCCAGGGTCGTCTGCCTTGTTTCTCCCCCCTGACCCTGCAGGTAGCCCAGGAGATGCTCGGGCACGGTGGTACCAGCGTGAGCTCTCCCCAAATCTCATAGGGGTTTGGTAGGAAGAGCTTGGCGCAGGACGCGGAGACAGGCCCGACGCTGTCTTGACTTGTTCTCAGCTGACTTGTATTTGCACACCCCATAATAACGGAGACCACAACCCAACCCAGCCCCATCTCATCCCCTGGTTTGGTTGCAGATGTTGAAAGCTGAGAAGAAGCCCCCGAAGATGGTTTGTAGAGATGTTTCAACCTCCTGAGCCCCGCGTTGATTTAAACACTGCCCAAGCCAGGGAGAAAACGCAACTTTTGGCCCCGTGCCTCAGTTTCCCCATCCCCGTGACACAATTGTTGCCTCCTCTCCTACACAAGGTGACGAGGACTTGTCCCCTCCCTTGCAGGGCTCAAAGAGGGGCACCGAAAACACCCCTGGGAGGGAGCTGGGCCCTGCATGGGGGCTGCTGTGACCCAGGGGCTGCTGTGACCACCCCGGAGCCGTGCTCCCTGGCCCTGGGGTGAGCTTTGGCAGCCAACACAGGTCCTCT
>NW_009647422.1:1074983-1075729 GCF_000708025.1 Charadrius vociferus | reverse complement strand
ACACCGCCTGTTCCAGCCCTGAGTGGCGTTTTTAGCGGCTGCCGGACACAGTCGGGAGGCTGCAGAGCTCCGGGCGGGCTGTGAGGCACGTCGCGCCGGGGCTCATTACGCCTTAGCAGGAGTAATTAGCCCAGGGCTAATTGCAAGGTTGAAAGGCGGCATCCCCCGAGCGGCGTCGATGCCGCTGGGCAGAGCGGTCGGGGGGCTCAGCCGGGCCGGAGGGGTCCTGAGGCTCGTGGCTGGGAGCAGTTTGGGACCACGGAGATTTAGGAGCCCCCCTGAGAGCTCCAGGTTGGGCAAAACCCCAGGAGAAGGTGAGCAGCAGCTCAGGGGTCTGGGGGTATCCCATTCCATCCCACCCAGCACAGGGCTCTATCCTGGATCCCCTCCAAGCATCTGATTAGGCGTTAAGGGGGACATCACAGACACCCCATCCTGGGCTGCTGATATCCTGGAGCATCTCTGAACTTCGGGATGGACGCAGCTTGCTGGGAAGAGCTCCTTTCCCAGCACCACCTGGCTGAGCTGTCCCCCAGAGCCTGGCTCCTGGGTTCCACAGCAGTCTGGCTCCCCGCACTTGAGTTGCTTCCCAGGGTTCAGCCCCAGGTGATGCCATCTTCTTCTCTTCAGCTGTTGGCCTTCAAGGAAGTCCATAAAGCACAGCTGCTGAGCACCAGAAGCAATTCAGGGTGTTTGAGGGGGTGGGAGGGCAGGTGAGCTCTCACCTCTGGTTTTTCTTCCCCTCT
>NW_009647422.1:1071484-1074945 GCF_000708025.1 Charadrius vociferus | reverse complement strand
AGTAACCTGCCTCCATGGGGGTTAAAACAATGCTCCCCAGCTATGAACTGGGGTTTTATGCTCTCGTAGTGACGTGTGCTGTGGTCTACAGCGGCAGCGGGATCTTCGAAGCATCCCGAGGTAATGCTCCCCATCGCATCCCCCCCGGTGGTGGCCCTGGGAGGGAGGATGGATGTAAGGTGACTGCTTTTACAGCCATCAGTACCAGCAGCAGCAGATCCCTGGCTTTAATTACTGCAGAGAACACCTTGGGAATCCTTTGCATGGTTCAAAAAGGGGTTTTGCCTGATTGGCCCCATGGCCCCATTTCCATGGCTCCAGAGTAAGAGGCTGCGGCACATCAAAGCTCTCCAGCCAGTGCCCAAAACAGGCACCCACCCTGTCTACATGTGGGCTGGTTCCCAGATGTTTTTTTTTTGTCTGGAAGCCCAAAAACCTGAAAATTTCATGGGATTCCAAAGGTCCCTGGGATGCGGCACCATGCAAAGACTTCCCTGGAAAGTCAGGTGGAAGTAGTTGAGTTTCCTCATTCCTATGGGTGTCCATGGGGATTAGGCACTTTGGGGATGGAGTGTTTGAGCCCTGATGGCTCATCGTTGCGGTGAGGAAGGCTCCTCCTGCCTTGCCAAAACCTGGGTCCCGCCTCCCAGAGCTGTTTCTCTCCCCATAACCCTGGTTCTTTTGCAGACAGCATGAACAGAAAGGCCTTTCGGGACGGCATAAAGCCGGGCTGGCACTACTTCGGCAGGAAGATGGTAAGCGGAAGAAGGACTCTCGGTCTTTTCTAGCTGCCGGTGACGCGGTCGGTGCTGACCGCTGGAGAAGCAGAGATGGTTTTTCTGCTGCTGACACGCTTTTGCAAAGTCCACGTGACTCCTATTTTTCCTCCCGAAAGAACGAGTCGGGAAAATATCAGCCCTGCAGCGCCATGGATGCTCTGCTTTGTGTGCACCGAGACGAGCAACCTCTGCGCATCTCTCCTGGGGTTTTATGACCAAGCTTAAGTGCTCAGGCGCCCTTGGGTGGAAAATGGGAACAAAAGGCTTTGAAAGTTGTGTGGTTTCCCCTCCAGATGGGTGTTGGGGCAGGGGTGCGAGGGCTGGGGGCAGTAAGGCACCTGGTGCTGCTCCTGCAGGACGTGGCCGATTTCGAGTGGGTGATGTGGTTCACCTCGTTCAGGAACGTCATCATCTTCGCTCTCTCGGGACATGTCCTCTTCGGCAAGATCTGCTCCATGACGGTGCCACAGGTGAGCCAGGGATGTGGTGGGATGGATTTGAAAGCACCAGGGTGACTTGGGATCTGTGGAGGGGGCTTGAGGGATGTTCTAGGATGGAAGAAGCAGGGTTGGGGCTTTCACCAAGCTGACTACTGGTCGGGGTCGCTCTCTTCTCACAGCACCGGGCTGTGGTGTACATGCTGTATGGGATCCTGGCCGTGCTGGGCAGCATGGGGCTTGTCTACCTGATGATCATCCTCTCCCACTGTCTTGTCCTCTACTCCGTTGCGATGGCCAAGCAGAAGTGGCTCTGCTACGTAGCTGGGTTTTGCTGTCTCGCCTCCTTCAAGATGGAGCCCTTCAGCTCCTGGCAGGTAGGTGCTGTCTCAGACTACCCATCTGCCTCATTTCCAGCCCAGTTGTGTCCCTCTCCTTGGGTTTATTTCCCGGGAGGGCTCCTGGGGTGCCCCCAAATTCTGGACACTTCTCCTGGCTGCGTCAGAGCTCCACAGGGTTTGAGAGGGAGGGGACCTGTGCCACTGGAGGATATGCTGTGTTTTGGTGGCTTCATGCTGGGCCAGAGCTCAGGACACCTGAGTCCTCCTTGCTGCTCAGGCAACAGCTTATCAGTCAGGCAAGGCATGTTCCTGCCCCGTGCCTCAGTTTCCCCATCTGTAACACAGTGCTGGGATGGGTTCAGCGATGCCCATCCCTATCTTTTAGGTCTCTGCCCAGTTAAGACTTTCTCTCACTGGTGGGTGGAGAGAAGCCCAGGAAGGACCTCATAAAGCCATTCAGTCCCTCTGAAGGATGGTGCTGCCTGTCCTTGCCTGCAGCTCACCTCCTGAAAAGCATTCCCCTCTCTCCATCAGGCTTGTGCTGACTTTTCTTCACCTCCAGGGGAGGGTTATGTCCCTGCAAGGGGGTGACAATCCCACCCCAGACCACAGCCTGCAATGGCCCATAGCTGCTTGGTGAAGACGTGGCCAAGAGGACCTACCACTTCCTGGCTCCTCCAGGATGCAGGAGCCAGCTGGGAAAACAAGCCCCAGTTTTCTCTTTCCAGCAACAAGGCTAATTAGGTCCAGTCACAATTGGTGTCAGAACATAATTAGAGGCTTTGCCAGCTGCCCCAGGAGTGATGTCCTCCACAAAGCAAGTGAGCATAGAAGTAACACCACGTTCCTGGTGGTAACTCTTCGTTTCTCATCCAGAGTGGGTTTGTAACGGGAGCTTTTGATCTACAAGATGTCCTCTTCTATGGAGGAAGCAGCTTCACCATCATGCGCTGCATGAGCTTTGCACTCGAGAGCTCTGAGAGGAAAGAGGGAATCTACTCCATCTTTGACCTTCTCAAGTACAACTTCTACCTCCCATTCTTCTTCTTTGGGCCTGTCATGACATTTGACCAGTTCCGTGCCCAGGTGAGTGCTCCTGAGTCCTGGCTGGAGGAGGACCTCTTCCTGTGTCTATTTTCTTGGGTTTAATGCCTACAAAACCCCACCTTTTGCCACAGTGAAGGTGCAAATGGTTGTAGAGCTCGTGGTCACCTAGAGTCTTTGGCCATAGTCTGGGCTGCACAATGATGACGTGACTTTAGTGGGGTGGGGCATAAACTGATGGGGTTTTAACCTTCCCTTTTGGGTTTTTTTGACCATTTCCATTGATCGGTTCAGAAGGGAAGACATTGCTGTGGTGAAAGAATCATGTTGGGATGAGGAGGGGAGGGTTCAGCTCATGTCCTTGCTCGCTGGACACCTGCATTGCTCAGTGCCTCCATTTCCATGTGCTGTCACCCCAGCAGCTCCATGCTGCCCTCTGTGCGGTGCCGGAGGCCACCGTGAGAGCCAGACATGTGGTGCCCATCTGTGGACCTCTGCATGCTGGTGGCTGTGGCAGCAAGGGCAGTCTCGCATTTCCATAAAGCTTGTTCACCCAAGGAACGTGAACTTCCAGGGATGGTCTGTGTGTCTGAAGATGAAGTTATTTCCCTAGAAATAAGTAAGTTTGGGTGAAAGGCTGTGTTTCAGCGACTGGGGGCTTCATCATCTCCCCATGAAACACCCAGGTGCCCCAACTTTTTGCCTGTACAGCATACAACCAAGGGGACTTTTTGAAAAGCAGACTCCAAACAGCACTGGAAAACATCAGCAGAAGCTGAGGCTGGGGCCAGCCGACCTCTGGGGCTGTGTCACACCCAAAGATCAAGCAAAACAGCAGTGCTCTCTACCACCACGCTCTT
>NW_009647422.1:1037650-1071470 GCF_000708025.1 Charadrius vociferus | reverse complement strand
CCTTGGTCGTCAAAGCAAACTGGTGCTGCTTGCTAATGGAAGGACCTCTTGCTTGGCCAGCAGCAGTGTGGGGAAGGATTGCCACCGCCCCTCCGTTTCCTTTTAAAGGACAGATACATTGAAAATTTGGACTCCACTTGATGTCTGGGTAAAAGAGCATTTTGGAAAAACATTTGTGAATTCAGAAGAAAAACTGACCCAAGCCAGGGGAGAGCAGCCAGAGCCTCCCTGGTGAGGAGGAGACCAAAGAGCCACCCAGACCAGCACTTTCTCTCCAATGTTGGGCTGGTAGTGGTTGCTTAAAAAACGGTCTGCACTGGTCTCATTTGCTCCAGCGAGCAGGATGAGTCCTGATCCAAGAACATGGTAGGTTGTTCACCTGGGGCATGCATGACCTCAACCTGCAGGCTGAAAGGGTGAGACTGCAGGACTGAGATCCCTCAGGTCTTGCAGGATCTATTTAATAGGACTTTTATAGCATTTGGCCCTGGAGATCGTAAGGTCAGCTCTGGTATCCCCCCATAAGGGATGCTCACGGTGCATTGAGTCCACCAGCAGCTCTTTCTCAACAGATAAGCACCACGGATGAGCCGGCCCCATCTGGGCTTTTCTCCCCAGGCTGCTGGAAGACATGTTTCATCCTAAAGCTTCATCTTTCCAGTTGTCTTGTCTGTTGGGCTGAAGTCCAGGTGAGCACAGCTCCAGCAGCCCCACTGTCTGAGCCCCTCTGAAGGGGATGCAGTGCCCTGGGCTGCCGTCCTCACCCCATGATCTTCTTCCTTCCCCAGTTTCCATCAGTCTTTCCTATGAGATGGGCAGCCCTGGCTTCTAATGCTGCAGCCGGGTATCTATAAATAAGGGCATTAAACTGCTGGTGTCTCCAAGATCTGAACTCCCACCACCCCTACAAGCCTTGATCTGGAGGGTCCTGTTCCTTTTGTACAGGCCCAAACCATGATGTTTACAGCCACTTAATGAGCAGTTCCCCCATCTGCTGCTTAAAATGCTCACCCTAAAAGTACAAGGATTAAGTCCTCAACTCCTTTCCCATGCCCCTGCCAGGGGTCCTGTCTTGGCCTGGCCACCACTGCCATCTCCTGGCTAGATGCCCCCCTGCACTGCTGGAGCTAAATGCAGAGGTGAATTCCTAATTGCCCAACAGCAATTATGGAGGCAGGTAGATGGAGTCCCTTCCCCAGGGTGGGGTGTATGGCCCAGTTAGGGAATGGATCTGTTCCTTTGGCTCCTACTGGTGCTGCATCCTAATTGGAGCCCTTGCACACCCATGTGTGGTGGGTACTCATCTGTACCAGGGCTTGGCCAGCCCCATTCCATCTGAGAAGCATCTTCCTTACTGGGATTAAGGGAACTAATTCACTTTTGTAGGGCTGGAAATGTGGGGAAAACAGCTCTGACCCCAAAGAGATGGTGGAAGAGTGCGGCCACCATGCACAGACATGAGGACGGGTGGGAAACAGAGGCCTCGTGTCCTCTCACGTGTCTCCGTGCCAGAGCCCATTCTCTCTCAGCTTCTCCTCCAGCTCAGGGTCCAGCTGTCTCTTTGTACCCTTAAAGCACTTGACATATAACAGACATGAAAAAATCTGGCAAAGGCTTTAATTCTCGGGAATCATCTGGATTTGACGATGGGGCTGGCGCGGCAGCCTGCAGATTAGGTTGGGAGAGCTCCCACCTCTCGCCAGGAATAAAGAGAAAGTAATAAACATAAGAGGATTTTGAATACAGCAGCAATTTTTGCGGGGAAGCGAGGACATCAATCTGCCCAGTGTAATCCTGAGAGCTTGCTCTGATGATTTTTATATTACAACGGCCAGAGACATGACAGCTCCTGGAGGCAAAGCCCGGCCCCTCTTTGTACATGACACAACAGAGGTGAAATCCCCACCGATCAGGCCCCCACCAATTCAGGACGGCCCCTCGAGCAGCTCTCCCTCTCGTTTACAGCAGGTGTCTGCAGCAGGAGCTCCAGAGATCATCAGCCATCCTCCTCCTCCTCCTCCCAATTGACCCTGGCCAAAAATATGCATCTGGTCCTGGCAGAGCTGTCAAGTGGGATTCCAGCCCTGCTCCCAACCTCTCCTGGGCATGCAGATGTCCTTCCCTCTAGGCTGTGGCATCCTGTAGATGTGATGGGTATGGGCATTTGCTCCCTGTTGGTGACCTGTCCAAAGAGCCACCCTTAAGCAAAGCTGACTTTCTGAATGTGTCCCTTCAAAAAGAGCACAAAAATGAGCTCCCTGGTCAGTATGGTTTTCACCCCACCTAAGGTCCTTTAGGTACATCCAGACCTGTCACTGCTGTGTCACACCATGTGCCTGCTCTGCTGGAAATCCCAGTGGTGAGAACAGCCTTTGCTAGGAGGGTGATCTAGGAGGCACACTGCTGCCATGCTCAGCACTGAGGTGGGTGTGTTGGAAGGATGCTGTGGGTGGGACGTGTCCTGTTCCTTGTGGATTCCTTGTGTTCCTTGTGTTCACCTGAGCTAGTCCCTTGGGTTTGCCTTAAACAACAGAGATTGGGTCTATGTAGTCCATGGTGCCATTCCTAAAGCAGAGCATTGAGTCCCCATTTGGACCTTGATCACTTTTTCTGGGTGAAGGAACATGCTCCCCATCCTGTCTCTCAGCTTAGCCCTTTCCTGATTTTCCATCCTGGCAGGTGAGCACCCGAGAGCTGAGGCGCAAAGATGACGAGATGAGGAATATTCGGGTCCATGCCCTCCTCCATGTGGGGGCCATCATTGCTGTGGACATCTTCTTCCACTTCTTCTACATCCTTACCCTTCCTTCTGACCTGAAGTTTATGAACCGCCTCTCGGACTGGTCCTTGGGTGAGTGGCCATTCTTGGACACGCTTATACCTGTTCTTAGCTTCAAGGCAGTGGTGAATGATTCAGATCTCTATCCATCTCCATTGAGAGGCTTCATCAATGCCTATGTTGGACAGGTTTGGGTAAAGCCCCCTTCATCCCAATCACAATGCAACAGACCTGGGGTCTGTCAGATGGCGTTGGTTTGACACCCTCACAGGGTCCTGGAATCAATTGTTTAGTTCACGGTTTAAGACGCTGAGCACCAATCTGTGTCCATTGCCTTTGGCTGGAATGGAAGGGAGCTCAGAATCTCCAAAAATCAGCCCCATTCTGCAAGAGGCACATCTGGTATCTCAGAGCCTTCACAGGTGGCCACCCATTACGGGTGTTTGTGAGGCACTGAAATGGCCACAGGGTGTAAGTTGTACAAAGAGCAGCTATGGGGAGTTGTAGCTGCTGTCTTCAACTACCCAAAAGAGGGCTGTAGAGAAGGTGGACTCTTCTTGGATGCTGGTAGGGAAGAAGCAGGACACAATGAACAAGGTGCAGTGCAACAAAGTCTGGTTGCTCGTAAGGATTTTTTTTTTTTTTTTCTTAGAGCGCAGACATTGAACGTGGGGCCCAGGGGGGTTATAGGTTCTCAAAAAATAGAGATATTCAGTACTTATATTGACAAGGTCCGGAGCAACCTAATCTCCATTTGACATTGGCTGTGCTCTGAGCAGGGCTGGACTAGGGACCTCCAGGAGCCAAACTCCTGGGATGACTAGTGGTGGCAGTGCTGTCATGCAGCTGGATGGAGGATTTCAGCTGGCCAAATGCGTATCTGATGCCAGAATTTGAGATTCTATTGGGTATCTGACATGCACACAGAGAAAACGGGCTGGAGAAGCCACGTGTCTCTCCAGAGTGGCAGCTGGAGGCCAGGAGAAAAAACCTCATACAGCTAGAGTGGCACTAGCATCAATTTAGGGTGTCCTAAGAGACCTGGGTGGACTGACCAAGCATATGTGTTACTCCAGAGGGAGCTGAGCTCCTCTGCAGGCTCTGCTGACTGTATCGACCAGATCTGCCTTGTCCACGGTGGAAGCTCAGGCATGGCTCACATCAAGGCACTGCATAACCTGTAATCTGTGAGCTGAATCTCACCAAGATGGAGTCATTTTAGCTTCTGTTTGTTCTTTCAGGAATCAACTTCCAGTGTCAGGCATATATACAAATCAGGTTCTGGCTCTGGCTCTGCCATAGCATCAACGTTACAGCTATGGCCATAAGGAGCTGGGACAGGGTGTATTTCAATGAAGGTGTCAATAAAACCTCAGAGGTCAGACTCAAGAGCTGTGGTGAGTTTGTCATAGGTTAACAAGTCTTATAGGGGAGGAAAGATCTTGTGCTGGAAGAAATGAGATCTGTATGAGTTTCTTGGACTGCCAAGACCAATAAACAGTTTGCTCACAAATACCCCAAAAAGATACTGTCCTTTGGTTCAAGCTTCTTAAAAACCTACTTAATTTTAAAAGCTTTGGGGGTCCAAGACTGTCCTTTTGATGTTATATTTGTTGCAGTAGACTACACACTCCCACGGGACATGATGTCCCCCAGAGTTCTGAAGGCATCCTGTGCTCCTGTTCTCATGTTTGACTCATTTTTGCTTCAGCTGGCTTGGCCTACTCCAATTTGGTGTATGACTGGGTGAAAGCTGCTGTCATGTTTGGGGTCATCAACACCATCGCCAGACTGGACCACTTGGACCCACCCCAACCCCCGAAATGCATCACCATGCTCTATGTCTTCGCAGAAACGTGAGTACCCCACATGCATTGATGAAGAGAGACAACATGTTTGACCACACTGAAATGCACGTGGTGGGGAGGAGATCTGGGCTGTGTTTCTGATATTAGGAAGATGTTCTGATATTAGGAAGAAATTCTTTACTGTGAGGGTGGTGAGGCACTGGCACAGGTTGCCCAGAGAAGCTGTGGCTGCCCCATCCCTGGAGGTGTTCAAGGCCAGGTTGGACAGGGCTTGGAGCAACCTGGGCTGGTGGGAGGTGTCCCTGCCCATGGCAGGGGGGTGGAACTAGATGATCTTTAAGGTGCCTTCCAACATAAACCATTCTATGATTCTGAGCAGCTGGCCTGTAAGTTCGAGACTATCTACGTTGGTCAATCTATACTGAACTTATAATTCAGGCTTGGCCATAGCCCAGCGAAATATTCTTGGGCAGGAAGCAATGGGAAAGATAGGTTACAACCGTGTCGGTAGTGGGAGGACCTGTTCAAGGAAGGAGCATGGACAACTGCTGTGAACAAGGTTCAAGAAGTACCTCACCAGGGGACCAGGCGCCTTCTACAGCTGACTGCTGCATGGAAGGGTGTCATTACACTGAGTGTTTTAACATGCTCTTTATCATCTGCATTTTAGGCATTTTGACAGAGGAATTAATGACTGGCTATGCAAGTAAGTGCACAATCAGTTGTCTCCAGTCTGGTTCAGAGTTTTCTCTTTCATCACATAGCAATGAAGCATTAAATGCTATTTATCCCAAGGCTGAGGGGTCCTCTCTTCTGGGTAAATCCCACTACAGCATGAAGTCATATTTGGTCTGTTTTATCCCTTAAGACCATTGAATTAATCACCACAAAGTGCAACAGCCCCCCCTCCCCCGCCAAAGTTGGGAATAAATTTTGTCCCAAAAAACCCTTTAGGCCTGGTGGGTTTAGCGGTCCCTCAAGGGAGGAAGAGTCAGGTTCATATTCCACCAGGAGGAAAGGGAAACTGAGCCCAGATCGCCCATATCCTGGGTAACAAGGGTGGCCTGAGCTCCATCTACATCTCCTTCAGCTCTCTTCAGCCATGAGTACACACCAGCAAACCTGTACTGAAGGCGGTGGCTCCTCTGTGCTGAAATCCTGTGCACCAGCAAGTCTGAGAGAGCCTGCAGGTCTATGGATGCACACATTTTATCAACCCTTTACCTGCAAGAAGGGGACAGGGTGGTGTTCTGTCCTTAAGGAGCTATAGGTTTGCGAGGAAAACAAGCCATGTATAGCTGGACTGTAGTGAAAATCAGTTTATGGCTAGAACATGTCAGTCAGAACATCCTTCTTGGTGGGTAAGTGTGGGAGGAGGGACCTCAGAGGGTTCTCCTTGACTACAGGGAGCACCAACCACTTTCCTTGGCTGTTAGGTACGTGTATGACCACATTGGAGAGAACCATGACCACATCATGAAGGAGCTCGTGGCCACCATTGCCACCTTTGCCGTCACCACCCTGTGGCTGGGCCCCTGTGAAATTGTTTACATCTGGTCTGTCTTCAACTGCTTTGGCCTCAACTTTGAGCTCTGGGTGCAGAAGTTCTTCCAGCAGCAGCCCTTTGCCAAACTGGAGGTGAGGAGATGGGTGCAAGTGGATGGGGGAAGATCAATGGGTCTGGGGTCAAACTGTGCTGCTGGAGAACATCCATGGCTGTAGGGAGCTCAATCTTGTTTATAGAAGACAGATCCATTTTCAGCTGAGACTGAAAAGCAACATCCCTGATGATGCCATGCAGCTCCATGTCTAGGCCTCCTGCATGGACACCTGAAGGTCTCTCCTGTGGCCTGTATCATCCTTCTGATCAGCTGCTCAGCTGTGCAAGGGAAACACAGGCCTGGTGCTCTTTATCTTTTCGTTTTAGGCATGTTGTCACCCACCCAAAGCAAATTCCCACCAGCCCCTGTGATGCTTCATGGGAAATTTAAGCTGGGTGTAGAGGGAAAACAAAGGTGGAAGAGAATAGGGACTGCTGCCCCAATGAGGCACTGAAGTAGCACAGATGGACATGAAATCTGAGGTCTGTCCATGGGGAAATGTTTATACGTTTCCATATGGAAAACGTTTGTTCTTGTTCTGCAAAACGTCTTGGCATTCTGAGTGGTTTCAATCTGATTTCTGATAAAAGCAAATGTTTAAGTACTAGAATTAATTATTTTCCAACCACTCCAAAGCTTAGTGCCCCATCTCTGTTTGGGACCAAGGTGCCTCAGGGACATGTCAGAAGAAAAACTTAGGAAACTCCATCCTGGAAAAAATTCTGTTGCTTATTTGTTTTGCCCAACCGAAAGTCTGGAGGTCCTACACCGGTTCAGAAAAGACCCCTTTTGAATAAAAACTCTGGCGAGCAATCCTCCCATTTGCTCTTCTCATTGAACTTCTAATCAGATTATAGCACTCCCGGGCAGTGAAATCTCTTCCCCTGCAGCACCACAGTTCTCAGTACTAAGTGGCCTGGGGATTCATCGTGCTCTTTGAAGATTGCTGTAAACCTCTTCTCCACTCCTCTCTCAGCAGCTGCTCCTGAGGATTAAGTGCCGCCAGTGACAATTTCACTCCACTGCTGTCACTAGTTTTCAGCTTCTTTTCTTTTTTTTTTTTTTTTTAATTCCTAAGAAACAATTTCTACCATGAGCTGGGAGCGCTTTGCACATAGGGCGAATAATAATCTTGGTGTACAACAGCATTTGTCTGCCTTGAGGAATGGCTTACCCAAGGCAACAGATGAAGAAAGCAGTACTCAGCCATTACAATTAGCATGAAACCATGTATAACATCTTGCCCCTAACCCTGGGACCTTGAAACACCAGTCCAGAGTCCCAAATGTGTCTGAGTCCAGCAGAAGAGCGGAAGTTTTACCTTGTCCTTACGTTTCTTCATCCCGGAGGCACTAAACGTTGCTCTAATTTTTACCTACCCCTCTGCGATCCCAGCTGGAGTTTGACTGGAGTTGGACCAGTGCGACCCTTTTCCTTACAGCCCCGTTTTTCCTCACTTTCTGCTCCTCTCCCTTCCACAGGCCAAAATGTCGGCAGCCATGTCTCGGCGGATTAGGGCAGTTTTTGGGGCGGCAAACTTCTGGGCTATCGTCCTCTACAACATCCTAGCTCTCAACAGCCTGGAGTTTGCACTGCTGGTCACCAAGAGACTCCTTCTGACAGGTAAGATGCTACCAGCCTTCCCCATTGAGGCGCCCTTGTCTTGATGGGGGGACACTGGTAGGGGAGCTGAGGACTGGGACTTACGAGTCCTCTTGGTGGCCTGGCCATTGGCTTGTTGCGTGGCTGCTCCCAATGTGCTTAATTATTGTTCAAAAGGTGCAAGTAGTTAATTTTTTAGCTCCCACTCTTCTCACGTGACCTCTCTGGGGTATGAGCTGCCTTCCAGGTGTACTTGTACAGCTCCTAGCGCAGTCCGACGCTGTGATTTTGACTCCTTGCAGCAACACAAAGGTACATTCGCTCCACCAAGGTGATCTGTGAAATGATGCCCTTGCTGGAGAAAGGGATTTACTTGTCCTACCCCATCTCCTTTTGCTTTAGCAGCTACTCCTGCGTCAACCTGAAGGTGACAGGTACAAATCCTCATGCTATGGTCTTATCTGTGCATTTCTAATTGGTGGATCGTGGCACTATTTTGAAGTCTTCTTGAGCAGCCCAGGGTATAAATAGCCATTGGGAGCCTGCGTCCTCCAGCCCTCTCTGGGACAGGACTGGCGTAGGAATTGGATAATGTGACGCTCTGGGCTCGATGTGCCAGAAGTGCCTGCCCGCTGAGCTAGCTGGCTTTTGCTGGATGCATTATTCATTTCAGAGGTCCTGTTTTAGCAGGTACAAAGCCTGTGTCTCCCCTCTGCTGTGGATACCAGACTCATGGTTACAAATGACGTCAGACCTTTCCTATGTGGAGGGAGAGCTCCTGGCTCTCAGTCACTTACCTAGGTGACAAAAAAAAGTGTTTCCTGGGGGCACACTTTGTCCCCACTAAGTACAGGACAAGGCTGGGGTTGATCCTCAGCATCAGTTGGGCACAAAGCTTCCAGAAAGTCACAGTGCTGAACAAATGATGGACATGGGCAGGTTGAATGGGCAGAAAGTCAACCACCAAGTCTGAACTTGGGGGGCAGAAGGAGTTTTGGAGGTAAGGGAGTGCTCAAAGCCACTCCAGCATGTTTCTACATTAACTGCAGTCCATGATACCTTGTTGGGCTCGGGCACCACTTCATCTAAAATCCAATCCTGGGAATTTATCTCTTCTCTCGGTGAAGCTGTAGGACTGAATCCACAACGGAAAATGTTGTTGGCCATCATGAACTTGTGGGACCGCCCAAACCCACCGGAGAGGCAGCAGTGCTGGAGAAAAACTGTCCCTGCTAAGCAAGCAGCTGCACCAAGATGACTGTGTCTCCCTCCATCTTCTAGGTTTCCCTGTCAGCACCTTGTCCATCTGGTTCATCACGTACTGTGGAGTGCAGCTGATCAAAGAGCGTGAGCGCATCCTGGCCATCGAGGAGGAGAAGTGTGACAAAGCAAAGGTGGAGTAAAGGAAGGCATCAGCGGGCTTGTCCCAAAGCCTCGTCTGCCCTCCAGCCACTGCTGCCAGGCTAGCCACTGGCAGGGCCTCTCCAAGCACTCCTGAAAATCGGACTGCTGTAGCTCACCCATGTAGAAGTCACCTGGAAAGCACAGGTCACCCCCTTGCTGCAGGAAAGATTTTTTTCTAAGACACAGTGGGCATTTCTCAGGCTCCCCATGCGTGGCAGACCGCTGAGGTAGGCTCCCAGGACGTTTCTTTAATGCCAGCAAGAGCCATCCCCATCATTTTTCTGACCCTCTGACATTATGCAGGCCTAGAGATTTCACACACCGCCTTCCCATAACACTTGGTCCACCAGCACTTGGCTCTCCCGCAGGACCTGTACCCCAGGTCTCCCAGAGGAGACTCTCCAAGTCCCACAGCTGAAGGTTTTGGGGTGGGCTAGAAACACACAGCTATGAAAAAGGGATTAGCTGGAGCTGAGCCTGCTCTGAGCAGACCATCTCCAGGTTGCTTCCAGCCCAAGCATCCCATGTTTCTTTCACTACAAGAAATGGTCAGCAACCACTGTCAAGTGTTCAGCATCTATGGTTGTGCAGTAAGGAGTGTGAAATGGCTCAGCATGATCTATACCTACCAAGAGGCTAATAAATAAATAGTACAGTCTTTATAGCAAAGGGAAGGAGGACCAGGAATGGCACATTGAAGGGTAATTATCTCCCCACCACTGTCAGAGCTGCAGAGTGATAGCTGTTATGATCTCTGTGAAGCAGGTCCCTTCAGTGCTAAATGTCTTGAAAAAAATGATTTAGTGCCAACATCAGGCATAGCTAATGAGAATGTGGGAGCCGTATCTGCTTTACAGCTATCGCACGTTGTGTACAACTTGCCTGAAGACTGGGCATGCTGAATAAACACAGCACATGGCTCACAACTGCTTGGTCCCCACGCCCCACCTCAGACCCATAGGGGCCTCCACTGCTGGATCTGAGACCAATGTGGCAACCGTGACCATTCTGCTGTGATACGTGTCCTGGGACTCAAACCAAATCCCATTTGCGTTTTTTACACACCGTGGACAAAGGTTTAAGCTCACATTCCTACCAGTGGCTGAGGAACAGAAGATGCTATAGCCAACTCTTGCTCATCTCCAGCCATCTATCCCTTTACTCAACTGACTTTGGTGCACACAGCCTAAGCCCATGACTGCGTGGCTGAATGAGCACACACATAGATACAACCAAAGGAGAAAGACCCTGAATGAAGGGCAGTGATCCGGGACTCGGCGGTGGAGTGGAAGACCACGATAGACTCCTTGGAGAAGTAGACTTGGGGACGCTGAGTAGTGAGTGCATTGAACAAATGTACATGTGTGAAACACAGTGCCTTGGGGAAAAGGTGGGTTAATAACTGAAAAATAGCTTTGTCTCTCTTACACTTTAGAGTAACTTTCAGTGGCCTTATATCTGAGTTCTGTTGATGTTTGGTGAGGGCGGAGTCTGGATCACTTTGTAATTTGGGTTGAGAAGCTCGGTGCTGGTGTATTCTGGTTTCCCTGTGGATGAATCAGGATTGGTTCCTAGCCAGCTTTCAGCTCTGCCAAAGTAATTTGTGAAGTCCCTGATAAATGTCATTTATTTATGTAGTAAATAAATGTTGGAAATCTGTGGTGCCTGTAATGCTGCTGTAATGCAGGTAACAACCTGGGTAACAAAAAGCCATCAGAGCTGAGAGACACAGGGATCTGTTTGTGAGTTCTCACCTCCCACCCCTAATTGTGACCCAAGATAAAACACTGTTGCGTTTGACAGAAACCCACCTTAGCAGCATCACCAGATTGGAGCTTTAACTGCAGCTTGATTCATATTCACCTTTATTTCGACTCCACCTGTGTCCTGGTGAAATATCATGAGCTTGGTGCCATCAAACTTTCATCCTTAGAGCTTTTATTCCTGGGAGCGCGACCCAAAATGTTGGAAGTAGCAGCAGCTATTGTGCCGTGGTGGCATTTCTAGTCACATCCCCCAAGCCCCTTCAGCTACCAGGCACATCCCTTTTTAACACAGATCTGTTGCTGGAGTTTTTGTAGATGTTTCTTGACATCTCCATTATTTCAGATTTATTCTTTACCACCAAGACAGCAATGCCATGATGTGCTTCCTCCCAGTGTAAAATCCAGCTCTTTTCCTCGATATGGGTGTTCTCGCACAGCTGAAGCCACCTTGAGCTGCTGAGAGCAAGGGCTCTGTCTCTGCAGGTGGGTCAGCTCGCCATCTCTGGCCGCCCAGGAGGACAAACAGAGTCACTGACCTCCCGGTGTTGAAGTGGGTGACTCACATGGCAAAGCCCAGTGACTCTGCACTGTCCTCCTGACTTGGATATTCCAGGAGAGAAAATAACCCATTCACTAAGGATCTAAATTTACCCAGCAGCTGCATCTGTTGGAGCTGCCAGAAGGAGCTAATCTTAGACACTGAGTGATTCGTTAGGGAGACAGTTCATGGAAGAACTTGGGCTTTGCTCCCCTTTGCCTGACGTTATCTCCTCGTTTATCACTGCTTTAGAAGTCCAGGGGGTCTGGTGGTCCAGCAGCACCCGAGTGGTGTTATCTCAACCCTGTCTCACTGTTCAGTGTTGTGCAGGAGACCCTCAGCCTCAGCATATGCCTCTGTGGAGCAGGATTTATCAACTGCTCGCCTCTCTCCTGGAGAAGAGTATCTTGTCTGATCTGATTATTGCCTGCCTGTTAGTAAAACTTGCCTGAGAAGCCAAGAAAAGCAATTATTTATTGCAACTACTAATCCAAATTAATAGCCCTGCACTAGTCACTTTCCTGTTCAGCCTGGCATGACTGTAATTCCTTCATTCACCTTTCTTGTTCTAAAATTTTGTACGGGAGGGAGTGATCCTGCTACACTGCATCCCCTTAGGATGCTTTCCGTGCATCCTCACCTACTGTCATGTCATGGGGGGTCTATTGCCCACTTAGAGACATACTTAATAACTGACTTATTTGGTCATTGGAAATCACTAGGTGTAGTCCCGTTAGACCTGGGGCCAGTCAGTTGAGGGCTGTCTCAGAACAGCCCACCTCATTGCATCTTAAGAAGTTCTATCTTAACATGAGGAGGAACTTCTTTACCTTGAGGGTAGTGGAGCAGTGGAACAGGCTGCCCAGAGAGGTGGTGGAGTCTCCCACTCTGGAGACATTCAAAACCCGCCTGGACGCTGTCCTGTGCGACCTGTTGTAGGTGACCCTGCTCTGGCGGGGGGGTTGGAGTAGATGATCTCCAGAGGTCCCTTCCACCCCTAACCATTCTGTGATTCAGGGCTGCGTTGTCTGTTATACAGCAGTCAGCGCTCTCAGGTGAGTGCCCTGGGGAGAGCCGATTCACCCGTTCTTGTGTTCACAGAGATAAACGAATGGTGACTATGATCACTGCTCACCTTTATTGCATCCACATGTGCCATCTCATCTGCGTTTAGATGCTAAATCCCTCGGGGTTTGGCTGGTACTTGCTTGGAGACCAGCTTACCTTGGTGGTGGCACGTTGGACCCAGCAAATGGAAGACAGATGGAACAAGTCTACTGTGATCAAAGCCTCTACATAAGATAATGGTTGCAGGGGGCTCCGAATTGGTGTCTGCCTCAAATTCCACTGCTACCATCAGAGAAAAGTCTTCTGTAGCCATCAGATGTGGCCTTGGCTTTCCAGGGTAGCAAGGCCCAAACCAAGTCCCCAGAAAGTCCTATTGACTTCCCCATGCATAAATAGATTATAAAATGGCAAAAACCAACCAGTGTGAACAAATGAAAACCAGAAATGAGGAAAGAGTAAACACAAAAGTGAGGAAGAAATACTGTGCTTGAGATCCAGACTGGAAACGCATCACCTAAACTGTAAGAAGGAAACTAATCTGAACACCAAATACTCGGTGGGTGAGAGGATCTGAAGCTTGTGGATCTAAGCTGCATAAAGCACTGCTGGCTTTTCATGCCCAGCCCTGGGAGGGTTGAGGAGAGGTGCATGGTGGCTTTGAGAGCACCCCATGGCTCAGAGCTACTCAGAGGGTTTGGATCCACCAGATCAACCCTCTGTCCCACTAGGCTGTGGCAGAAACTTGTTTCGGGAGGAATCAGCCTTATCTGAGCTGAATGCACCCCTGCTGAGGAGCCAGGGAAGTTTACAGACTGTTTGAGGTCAGGGTCAACACATAGAGCATAGCCTGCGTGTCCAGCCTGGGCCATACCAATGGGTGGTCTACACCCATTTTGGTGGCAGGGCTTGGGATGGACGCTGCTGTCTTCCACTGACAGCAAAAAATGGTGGAAACACAAGGTA
This sequence comes from Charadrius vociferus, assembly GCF_000708025.1. NCBI lineage: Eukaryota > Metazoa > Chordata > Aves > Charadriiformes > Charadriidae > Charadrius > Charadrius vociferus. Next base: position 1,057,941 of record NW_009647422.1, on the reverse strand, counting down.
GGGGATCACGCGTGTGGATGTTGCAAAACGTCGTCATGAGGACAGCGTCCCAGCACTGCTGGAGTTAGGAGGCACTGGGAACAGTTGAGGGTGTCTAGTCTGGATTCACCGTTTAAACTCTCTCTAGAGTGAATGGGGACAGATGGACATCACGGGAGTACTCTCCTCTCAGGTAAGTGTCTCACTCAGGGGCACTCAGCTCCCAGAGATACCTGTGTCTCCCCATGGCTGTACGGAGCCTAAACAACACAGCACACCAAGGAGCTCTGGAAAATCCAGGGCTGCTTCCCAAAGCGTAGAGCTGGTCTAGGTGCTGTGCAAAGCCACTGAAGCCAATGAAGACCCCAGAGCAGGTTTGGGATCAGGGATCAACTCTTCCCTGGGTGAAGAAGAGAACGTGGGAGAGAAACCACAGACCCACCGATCAGTCGGGAGCTCCTCTGGGAATGGATTTGCACCTTGTGATGCGGGGAATGTGGGAGCAAACCTCGAAGAGCAGCACAGTGGAAAGGAAAACAAGCCAGGGCTCAAGGGAGATTAGAGGCAGAGAGGGAAAAATCCCAGCCGGTAGCACAACAATGCAGGATTAAATTTGGGAAAGAGTAAAGGTAATTCAGAGGGAAGGGAGAGGGGAGGATGGGGTTGTCCAGCCCTGCATGTCTGGGAGGAGAGGAACGTTTCTGAAGTTTGACCCAATTCAAGGATCAGTGGTTGTCGTCTGATCCCATCTCAGAGAAGCAGCACAGCAGGAGATCTAACGATGTGAGCTCCAAAACCAGCTTGTGATTATTTCCCTGCTGTCTTGGTACCTCCCAGATGCTGCTGGAACCTCACCAGTACAAACGGGCTTCATACCAGTACAGCTCCCTCCCTCTTCCCACTTATATAGACAACCCTCGTGGCACAAAGCATTTTTATAAACACACCCATGCTGGGGTAAGGGGTTATGTGGCTTTAAATACACCAAGAAGAGTGGCTAATATCTTTGCATAAACTTAATTAAATCGTTAATTAAATCTGTGCCATCGCTGAGTGTCAGCCAGCCCAGAGGGTCCATAGTAACAGAGATAAAATAAAACAGATTCATTTATAAATTTTACTGTAGGTATAAATAATTATAGCTACTCTGCTCATCCATGTCTGTTGAAACTAATTTGCTTCTTCATGTGCTCCATAAGAAGAGCTTGACCTGGACCGGCTATTTGAGGCCCCATGAGGCTTCCTAGACCTGCTGGACATCTCAGTCTTTCTGGAGCACCAGCTCAAGGCCAGGCAAGTAGTCCTGCTGCAGATCTAGACTTCAACATGGGGGTGGTGAATCTCGGTAGACCTTAGCAGAAGACACTCAACTCACAAGAAGATACCTGTGTTTAGATGTCCTGATGTATGAGTTGAAGTCCACCGTTGCGCTGTCTACTTCTTTTCTGCCTCAGACCCTCTTTCTGTCACCAAGATGTTGAGAAGATGGATTTATTCATGATGAGGTGTTCAGGGACTGTGCCAGTGGGGGCCATGCACGTACTGCAGACAAAGCAGAGCCATCCCTTGCCCAGGCTCCTCGAGCCTCCCCCTTTAGTGAGACTTGAGTAACTTCCAGCCGAGGTCTCATAACCCATACAGGGGTGGAAATAAAGAGCTCGGTCTTCATTTTCCACCCCATTCCAGATCTCTGAAAACTGATTCCAGAGGAGAATAAAGGACAAACCTGCGCAGAAAAGCCGCCCTGGGAGCGAGCTGGCTGGAGTCGGGGATGCCACAGAGCCCACATAAGATGCTCCCTTATGCATCTTTCCAGCTTTGACTTCACGGTCTATTTTTAGCACAGCAAAAGGTTTAGCAGTTTCAGAGCAGTCGGTTTAACGGTGTCAGGAGAAGGTCCCAGCCCTTGCTGTTCATGACCCAGAAGGCAGATTGGGATGTTTGATTCATCGGGAGGCTGTTCCCCAAGCACGGCGGCTGAGCTGGTGGGTTGCACGCGTCTCCTGTCATGGGATGGCAGCAAAAGCCCCTGCTCCCCATCACCCCCTGCCGTGACTCATGGGCTGACAGACCCTTCCTGAAGCATCGAGGCTGGAAGTACAGCTGTTCCCCCGGCCCCCTCCCTTCCTCCTTGTCCAGTGTGTCATATTAAAGGGTGATCGGCTTACACATGCTCCAGTATGGATTCCCTAAGCTTTGTAACGCTGCGGCTATATATAAAGCCCTACGCTGGAAACTGAAGTACACAGACAGCTGCGATAGTAGCAGGCGCTTCACATTCCCAGTGTGCTGACGGTCTGGAAGCAAGGGAGACCCACGAGCCCTGCTTGGAGTGAGTTTCTTTACCAGGGGCTCAGGTATAGATATATTCATAAATATATATATTTAAAAGAAAGATCAGGAAAAAAAAGGAGCTATTCCTCTTCACCATGGGTTTGCCTTTTGATCAAGTGGAAGAATTGCGTCTCTACCAGCAAACTCTCCTCCAGGATGGACTCAAAGACATGTTGGACCACAATAAGTTTCTGGATTGTGTCTTAAAAGTCAAGGGGAAGGAGTTTCCCTGCCATCGGCTGGTGCTGGCAGCTTGCAGCCCATATTTTCGAGCGATGTTCCTCTCGGACATGGAAGAGAGCAAGAAGAGGGAGGTCAGTTTGGAAGATGTTGATCCGGATGTCATGGGCAAAATCCTCCATTATATCTACACCTCCGAGCTGGAGATCACAGAGCAGAATGTGCAGGACATCTTCTCCGTGGCCAACATGTTCCAGATCCCCTCCATCTTCACCGTCTGTGTGTCCTTCTTGCAGAAGCGTCTCTGTCTCAGCAACTGCTTGGCTATCTTCAGGCTGGGCTTGATGCTTGATTGTGCCCGGCTGGCCGTGGCAGCTCGGGATTTCATTTGTGATCGCTTTGCGCTGGTCTCTCGGGATGAGGAATTCTACCAGCTCTCCCCCGATGAGCTTATTGCAATCATCTCCAGCGACTCCCTCAACATTGAGAAAGAAGAGACCGTCTTCGAAGTAGTGATGAAGTGGGTGGGGACCAAGGACCTTGAGACCCGGCAGAAGGCCTTGCCTGTCATCTTTGAAAGCATCCGCTTCCGCCTCATGCCCAACGACTACATCAAGGACCACGTGGAAAAGCACGCCATGGTAAAGTCCAGCCCAGAGTTGCTGAAGAAACTGCAGATGGTGAAAGATGCCCAGAAGGGCAAATTCACTGTGGTGAAGAAGAAGAAAGTGAAGAAAAGCAGTGAAAAGCAAGCAAAAGACAATGTTGTCAATGGAGCAGTAGATGAGGAGGAAGATACGGAGGAGGATGCTCTCCCAGGGATCTTAAATGACACAATGCGCTTTGGAATGTTCCTCCAGGACCTTATTTTCATGGTGAGCGACAGTGGAGCAGTGGCCTATGATCCCACTGCCAACGAGTGCTATTTTGCCTCCATGTCTACTCAAATCCCAAAGAACCACATTAGTCTGGTGACCAAAGAGAATCAGATCTTCATTGTTGGAGGACTGTACTACAACGAGGACAGCAAAGAAGATCCCATGAGTTCCTACTTCCTACAGGTACTAACTTTATCTTTATTTTGTTTCTTTGACCATTTTGGAGCATCACCAGTCTTTAGCTTCCATGTGGTGCTAGTAATATACATTGTCATGTGATGTTAAAAGGAAGTTGTAAATGAAGATGAAACATATGAGTTGTTTTACTAGAGATTCTTCTCCCTATATTTTTAAGGCAGATCCCACTGAGGGAGGGTTCTAGTCACTGAGGAAGGAGACTTGAAGGGGTAGGTAACAGGAATAACCCTTCCTGATCCAAATCATGAATAGAGGACTCCGTTGAACAGTGTATTTGGTGCAGCCCTGGCTGCCATAGGGCACCCTAACTGGAAGGTTAGTGGCATCAGGTCTGGGTTCAGCTTTGCATCTTTTATGTTCCCTGGTTACAAACCCCCAGCAAAACCCGGGGGTGGCTCTGCCAGGTGCCAACAAAGGGACCACCAGCAGCCACAGAACAAACACTCCAAGGACACAGGTTATGTCCCTTCCTACCAATATGTGCCTCATTTCTTGCCCCTGGAGGTGTGCCAGGTCCAGCTCAGACTCCCTGGCCATTTCTGTTAAGTGCAGGGGAAACTATGGTGTGATGTCTTTTGGGATCCTCCACAAGAAAAATAACAGTTCTAACTCAGCAGTAACCAAAGTTGTGATCAGATCAAGCTGCGCACAGGCAATCTGAGCCCTGTCCTGGGCTGTAACCCAAGAGCACCTTCCCTGTAGACAGCTAACGCAAGGCGCCTACCCTTCCTGTCCTCCGATACCCAGAAATCCTTTTGTTCTTCCCCCATTGGCTCGCATATCTTCTGGAAGGAAACAGTAATATGTCCAGACAGAAAGGATAAAGTCAGGGTAGTTCCCAAGCTGAGACATACAGCCTTTTATGTGTCATTGTGTCATTGCATGGGTAGGTCTGTACAGCTGCACCATGTGTGCAGGGACCATGTTTGTCCTCACCTGGAAAGGATCAAGCTTTGGAGCCAATGCAGCCCACGTGAATCACAGAATCACAGTATGGTCAGGGTTGGAAGGGACCTCTGGAGATCATCTAGTCCAACTCCCCCGCCAGAGCAGGGTCACCTACAGTAGTTGCACAGGACGGCGTCCAGGCGGGTTTGGAATGTCTCCATAGTGGGAGACTCCCCCACCTCTCTGTGCAGCCTGTGCCAGTGCTCTACCACCCTCACAGGAAAGAAGTCCATCTTCATGTTGAGATGGAACTTCCTATGTTCAAGTTTGTGCCCGTTACCTCTTGTCCTGTCACTGGGCACCACTGAAAAAAGACTGTTCCCATCTCCTTGGCACCCTCCCTTTAAGTATTTATAAGCATTAATAAGATTCCCCCTCAGTCTTCTCTTCTCCAGACTAAAAACCCCGAAATCCCTCAACATTTCCTCATCAGAAAGATGCTCCAGTCCCCTCATCATCTTTGTAGCCCTTTGCTGGACCCTCTCCAGCAGTTCCCTGTCCTTCTTGAACTGGGGAGCCCAGAACTGGGCACAGTACTCCAGAGGTATATGTATAGGAAGAAACCACAGCCCTGGGAAGCAGGCTGGAGGGGGAAGGCAGTGGGAGTGCCGGGGGAAATGCTATGTGAGATATAACCCTTCACACTGGACAACAGATGACGACAGCGGCTGTGGCCAGCTCCATCACTTACCTGCGCAGAGCAGGTAGAAGGGCTGCTTTGTATTCAACCCAAATGTATGTCTAAAGATCAACGCTCCACCAGCCTGGCTGCTGGCCAGGACTTGAGCAGCAGTGGAGGTCCACCATGTCCTGGGCTGTTTCAGCACAACTGCAGAAGCAGGTCAAAGGAAGTGATTCTTTTTCCCCTTTCATCGTAGACTTGTGAGACCACATCTGGATTCTGTGTCCAGTCTGGGGCTCCCCAGTACAAGGGAGACATTGAGGTACTGCAATGAATGTAGCTGAGGCCACCACGATGGTCAGGGCTGGAGAACGGGAGGTACAAGGAGAGGCTGAGCTGGGTCTGATGAGCCTGGAGAAGGGGAAAGGAGGATCTTGTTGGTTTCTGCAGCTCCCTAATAGGAGGGGACACAGAAGAGGGATCCAGATTCTTCTGGGATTTGCACAAAGATAAGACAAGAAGCAATGGCCAGGAGTTGCAGTAAAGGAAACTTCAGTTAGCTGCAAAGAAAGCCTTCCCAATGGAGGTTGTGGAGTACTGGAGCAGGGGTCCAGAGGGGTCACAAAACCTCCATCCTTGGAGTCCTTAGACTACACAAAGCCGTGGCAACCTGCTTTAACTCCAAAGCTGCACCTGCTTGAGCATGGGGGCTGGATGAAAGCCCTTTGGAGGTCCCTTCAACCTAAATTATTCTGTGATTCTAAGCTGCAAACAGCTCATCATGTGGGCACCATTTTTAGCTGCTTCCCCACAAGAAGGGGACAGAGGTCCCTTCACTGTGACACTCGTGCATAGGAGGTGCAGACAAGTCCCAGGGCTGGAAGGTGCCATCAGTTTGCAAAGGTGTAGTTTATTGCCATCAGTGCCATTCCATAGCACACGGTTTCTGTATGACTAAGAGAGTCCTTTAAGCCTTTTTTTCAGCTGAAACTTCACACAGATGTAGACAGGCTGCTGTATGATGGACCCTTGAATCACCGCGTCAGTGCAGCAGCATCTTACACTTTCTGACTCTATTTCTGGCCTCCCTGATTTCACATTACTCCTGCTGAGGCCAGGAGAATTAGGTCAGGGATAGTTTAGACTTAAGGACAGGCACCAAAATATAAAAATGCTGATAAATCCCAGAGGCCTTGCAAATTTTGGCAGGAACAAAATGATTCCATTGACATTTCAGATGGAAATGGGTATCCTTTATTTGTCACTTCTAAGATTTATGACTTGAAAACAATGCTGAATCCATCAAGAAGCAGGAACTATCCTGGTGACTGAGCTGCTCGGGCTCGCACTATAAATAACACATATGTGGACCACAGCTTACAAAGAGACAATAACCACAGGCACCCAGCTGAGGCCGAGTCTTTGGAGGCAACCCAGCAAGCTGAAGCTCTTTGGCCCAAGCCCATAGTAAACATGGCTTCAGGCAATGATGCATCACAGCTTCATCTTGCACAGTCCCACCAAACTGGCTGCAAGACATCACTCTGGGGTTAACCCATGAAGTCCCTCCTCTGCGACCGAGCTACATTAAATTTTTTTTGTCCCAGTTTACAGTTCCTGTCGAGCCATGGTGCCCAGAGAGCCCCCAGCCTCATAACCTTTCATGTATTCTTTTTCTGGTGGGAGATGAGGCAATGCCTTGATCTACAGACATCCAAGGGTCTGCAAGGATTTGGCTATCATCTGATCTAGGAGCACTGTATGGATCAGTTTCTCCATTCTATCAGATGGGTTCGGCACACTTTGGTCAGCAAGAGGAGCTCTGGGCTTTGCAGCACCACCTCAGTTGTGTTGTACTGTGTTTGGTAGATGGTCATTGTGTAAATGACCTTTATGCAGATACACACACACACGTTTCATCTCATGAACTCTTACATGCACTGAGGTGATATGGAACAACAGTATCTTGAGAAGCAGATGAGGCACGCAGTTAACTGATCGTTTGCCAGAAAGAAGAAGAATTGGTCAGAGAAGAAGGTGCTCAGAGGATCGAGCTGTGCAGCCAACACAGCCAACAGCACACTGTTACCTGGCAGAGCTGGAAAATATCAGGATGAAATACTGTGGCGTGTGCTATAGCGGAAGAGGTTCAGGCAAAATTTCTAAGATTGAAGTGCTGCAGCTCCTCCAGTCCCACGTTAGAGGTCCAACATGAGACTCTCTCATCTGAAGATGACCAAGATTGTTTCAAGTCAAGGCTTTGGTGCACAGAGCAGAACTGCTGGTGCATCTTTGCTCTTAAGCCTTGTGACAAAACATACGCCATATGGTATATGACTTGGATTTGCACTAAGATCCCCCCTCCTGCACCAGATGGTAAGGCACAGACAGAGACTGACGTTGCAGAAAGTGCCTACTGGGGTGATGAAGCTGCACATAGGAACGGACTTCGCCCTCAGCCTCTGGACCCTGGTTTTTGCAAAGCAAATGGGCCTTGTGAGCGCACACTAATGACCATGTGTTTCCTTTCAGTATGACCATCTGGATGCAGACTGGCTGGGCATGCCCCCCCTGCCCTCCCCTCGCTGTCTCTTTGGCCTGGGAGAGGCAGAAAACTCCATTTTTGTGGTTGGAGGGAAAGAACTGAAAGAGGGAGAAAAGACCTTGGATTCAGTCCTGTGCTATGATCGGCTGTAAGTGTTTACGTGTGAGCGTGGGGCGGGAGGTGATTGACAGGAGAAGGTGAAAAAGCTGCTGTGCAAAATGACTCCAGCTCTCCAGGGACTGAAAGGTTTTGGACACAGGGCTCTAACTCTCCATGTAGATGCTGGGACCATTGGGACTGTCTCAAACTGTACCCTGGGGCTCTGAGCTGTCTGTCTCCAGCTGCTCTGTTTATTGTAATTGAACCTCCAGGAGATGGAAGCCGTAATGGGGATATTATGTTATCAGAGACCAAACTTAGCAGATGTTCACAGGAGACCTGTACCAAGGAGCATGGGGAGTTTTTCCTTCTGCTCACCCATCAGTTTGGTTGTTCAGTGACCTTTACCACGGTCTCACCAGGAGTGGCTTTGGAGAGGAAAGTCTGTTTTGAATGTGTTCAGATGTGGCACTGAATGGCCCACTCTGACAGATATCAGGCTTAATATACAATTATTTTTGCACGATGGGCTCTGACCCATGATATGTCATGAGCTTTATTAGAAGGCACCATCCTGTTCAGCTCACAGGAGGCAGGAACATCCAAAGACCACTCGTCTCTGCCCCAAAGAGGCAGAACAGTAGGAGTTAACGAGCTTTTGCTTGGTCTATAGATGTGTGTGCTTCAAAGTCTGTTTTATAGGCAGAGTTTTGAAACCAGTTTCATTCCCACAGAATGGGGCATTTATCTTTCCCTGCACACTCTGGGAAAGTACGTGTCTGGCCCCGCTGAGTGCTCAGGGGGTGCTTTGAACACCGATTTGAAGCTGGTAGAGATGTGATCAGCCCCACCTGTATTTCATAGAATCACAGAATCATAGAACGGTTTAGGTTGGAAAGGACCTTGAAGATGATCGAGTTCCAACCCCCCTGCCATAGTAAGGGACACCTCCCACTAGACCAGGTTGCCCAAGGCCATGTCATTTCTAGTATTAGGTCAAGACTTCAACTGTAACAAAGCTGGAGAGGGCAAACTGCTGGTCTGTGGGACCAAATATTTACCCAGAGTGACTGGGAAGTAGAAAGCACTCAGAGCTCAGACATCTCAGTTCTCAGGTAAAATAAAGAGCAGGTCTTGGGGGCTACATCCTACATGTATGAAAACTGGGGAGGAGCCTAAGCCACATGGACATGAACAGGCATCTCTTGAGAAATTTGTCAGCCCTATTTGAGTACCAGTTTGTGGTTTGCAAAGCCTTATAGCTATATCCTCAGCTCAGCTGCCCTGGAACTAGCTCAGAGCCTTCAATGCAGCCCTGCACTACAAAATACGGATATACCCAACCGTGGGTCCTTTCTGAGTGTTGGCCAACCATTGCACCTCACAGTGGAAGGTGATGGCCAAAAAAGAAATTTGTCCTCATGATCTTGCACCCCTGAGTCGTATTGGATTTAATTTTTCACATAATGCAGAAATCTCTGTCTCATCTGTGTCTAGCTGGAAACAATTGTAAATGAGGTGAGGTCCTGGGAGAAGAGGGGCTGTGTATGCACAAAGCCCAAGAGCAGGGGATGCTACAGAAAATAACACATATTAGTATAAACATTCTGCTGTTTTACTCTCCCCCTATTTTTAGGATCACAAAACTTACTGGATGAGCCCTATCTCACTGAAAACTTCATAATTTTGAAACTGAGTTGGGATCTGTGCTCACCTCTAGGTCTGGAGAGTGTCACGTACTCTAGGCCTCACCTAGAAAGCGACAAATCCTTTTGCTTCCCATCTTTCTCTGATCCAGGTCCTTCAAGTGGGGTGAAGCCGATTCCCTTCCCTACGCAGTCTATGGCCATGCAGTGGTATCGCACAAGGACCTCGTCTATGTCATTGGTGGCAAAGGAAGTGACAAGTAAGTCAAAAAGCAAGAGAAATAGGGGGAGTCATCCCCCAAACTAGTGGGAGCACGGAGCACGAGTTGATACCTCCCCAACCTGGACGCTATGGGTTAAGGAGGCTCGGATGGGGTGTGAGATGTAGATCTTTCCCTCTCAGTTCACCTCTGTGACTCCAAGCTGCTAGAATTCCTACAGGGAGATCAAGGAGATGGCACTGTCCATGCAGGAGAGGGAATATCTCATCCCCTTTACTCACAATAAATAAATATTGCACAGACATGGACCCTTCACATTGAGGGTCTCCTATCTTGGACCTGTGGAGCAGCATGGTCCTAGTAGTAAAACCCAGATGGGTATTTGCAATAGGAGTGAAAAACTTCATCAAACCCAACCCCACCCTGCCCTCCTGCAGGAGATGAGCTCAGGAGAAAAAGCCTCTCTTGGGGACCATTGAAGCAATTTCTTTGCAAGCCAGAAGTGGGATTGTTTGCAGAGCAAACATGCCATAATCCTGCAAAGCCAGGTCCTGCTCTGAAAGGATTATGGTCTGGAAAGTGTGAGTGTGCATACATTCACGCACCTTACCTTGTCCCAGGGACACAGGAATTGATGATATTTCATAACATCAAGTTGGATCAGCAGCACTGCAAGACAGCCTGATGGCTGTGTGCGAGGTCCTGAGAGGCACTTAGCTACGTGGACCCGTATCCAGCTGTGTGAGCACAGTGTCGAGCTTTTGGGACTCCTATCCAAAGCAGGCATAACAGGAGGGGATACGTTGTACACACAAATGGCTTCTCCAGGCATGCGCATCCTTGGGTGTACACCCAAGCACAGGCACTCATGCCGATGTGGAGGAGCAAAATCCTTTCTAGAGATCCCACATTCTTCCCAGCAGTCATTCTCCGTTCCCTACAGTGCAAAGCTGCTCCTCAGCAGGTGATCAGGGCTCCTTCTCTTTCTCCTCTTTCTCTAGGAAGTGCCTGAAGAAGATGTGTGTCTACAACCCATCCAAGTTCGAGTGGAAGGAGCTGGCTCCCATGAAAACTGCCCGGTCCCTGTTTGGAGCCACTGTGCACAAGGACAAAATCTATGTGGCTGCTGGCGTGACAGACTCCGGCTTGACCAACTCGGTGGAAGTGTATGACATTGCCACCAACAAGTATGTACCTGAGCACACCCTGGGGGTATAGATGCACAAGGAGCAGCTGTAGGTGTACATTAAGCAACCTTCAACTATTCTGGGGTTTGCTTGCCACTCCCGATACCAGTCCCTCCCAGTCTGTATTACTCAGACAGCTGGACATCACTGAAACCACTGCAGTTGGGCTGTGGATCATCTCAGGATCACCTTCAAAGCAGTTTCACCAACTGGTGTAGCCCTTAGGTTCCCTGCAGGGCTGTAGCTTCATCTTGGCAGCTTCACCCAACGCAATAGACTATCTGACATAGGGTGGGTCTTGTAGCTGTGATTCCACCGCTGGGACCTGCTCGTGCATGCCAGGTGGGCTTCACAGTTCATCTACTCAATGCAAAATGAAGTTGCGCTATGATGATGGAAACAGATATCTCTAACAACAGTCAGTGCATGATCTCACCCCATGTAGACCTACACAGGTTAACCCGTCACCAGCTGATTCAGTTGTTGATTCCTGATTCAAGGCCAGCCTCAGCGTGGGGGTAAGCAGGGTACCTTAACATGTCCCCTCTCTCAATGTGGCAGGTGGGACACCTTCACTGAGTTCCCACAGGAGCGCAGCTCGGTCAGCCTGGTGAGCCTGTCTGGGGTGCTCTACCTGCTCGGAGGGTTTGCCACGGTGGAGACGGAGTCAGGAGAGCTGGTACCAACGGAGCTGAATGACGTTTGGAGGTGATGATCTTCCCTGGGGCTGTCCAAGGGAACATGGGAGGGATGGTAGTGAGAGCCACTGAGGGAACAGATAGTCTCTGTCTTTCTTGATGCCTTCAGCATGAGATGGAATGTTGTTACCCCAGCACAAGGCTGCAGGCTCAGCCCAGGGTCTCTGGGTGAGAAGTTTGCACTGTCCTGCGCTGGAGGGCATTTTGAGTGATTCAGTGATCTCTCCCAGCCTCATATAGCAACGTACCAGGGAAAATATGCTCCTTTAGCTTTGTTGCTGCATTGACATTTTGCCTGGAGCTGATCTCAGACCTCCTCTTTGGTGTGAAGCAGTGTTTGTGCAACGCATGCTCTCCCTGGGAAAAGCCAGTGCTCGGGCTGGAAATCAGGTTGTCTTAGGTGCGGGCAGAGAAGTGGGCAGAGAGCACTTTCTGATGGCTGCTAATATAGCGTTAGCTCCTCCTGTCCTTCACGTCTGTGGCTCTAGAGCACCCTCAGCAGGCACCTGCTGGCCTTCACCACAGAATTTCAATCTTGGTGCCATCGACCCACTTCCCGGTGGAAAAATAGACACACCCCCTGCCAGACCACACACTGATATCCATGTTCCCTAGCCTGGCGCTGCAAACCACAGCACACCAAGGCTGAAGGTGCCCATGCAGCTCCCACAGATACCTTGTGGCCAAATGATGTCTGTGGGACATTGCACCATGCACCAGAGCTCCCACCACTATGGAGACCAGCTGAAGCGAGGGAGAGGAGACACTTTCCTCACTGCAGCTGTCTGTCTGTCTCTCCCCAGATACGATGAAGAGCAGAAGAAGTGGGAAGGGGTCCTCCGGGAGATCCAGTACGCCTCTGGTGCCACTTTCCTTCCCGTGCGCCTCAATGTTTTGCGCTTGACAAAGATGTAGCGAGGCGTGATGTATTTTTTTTTCCATGGGGGTCTGGGGCAAAGAGGGATGGGAGGAGGTGAGGCCACGCTTATCAGTGCAGATGTGGCTGCTGGATACCGTGTAGGACATTGCATCTGTTATTGGTACCTTTTTACTTAGTTAAATGGGAAAGGGGGAAATTATCTTGAAGCCCTATGGAAACGTGAAGATGCTCACAAGACAGAGAAGGGATCTGGCGCCTGCAGGGAGCTGGGGTAGATGGAGAAGCACAGAGCAATGTGTTGTTCCGGTCTCAGAAGGCAGGAGAAGCAGCTCATAATCTTGTTCTGCTTCTTTCTCTGTATTTTTCCCCGTCTTCTCAACTGCTGTTGAACCTCCCCAAGCAGGAGTGGAGGCAGAAGGGGGGTCCCAAGGGACTAAGCTGATGTTCCACAGGGAAGGGTGTCCATAAAGTGTTTCCCCACCTAAGATAGCTGTGGTACTACAGCCCACCTTGGAGAGGGAAAGAAAGGGCAAAAGTCAAGTGGTACAGGAGAGACTTGTGGGAACTTTGATGAGTTCCTGGGTGATGAGCGTTGTTGGGATGTGACAGTTAAAAGAGCATGTGACCGTGGGCAGCAGAAATGCTTTGGAAGTTGTAATGAAAAGAAAATAGTGTTAGTTCTTTGCCTCCACCTTGACTTTGGACTGAAGAGATGCCAGGAGCTAAGGTCTGCAGGAGGGGAAGAGTCATGTGAGTAGTAGGGTAGGAAAGGGTGGAGAGATAGACAGGGAGGGCCATGTGCACCCACCTCCAGCCTTTTGGCCTCCTCATCTTCAATCACAGATCACAATGTCCTCACCTATGGTTAGACAAGTGCTGGTTTTTCAGGGAAAGGTTTTATATTTATGCTGTTTCTCTTATTTTTAATGTTCTGAACTTTTTTTTTTTTTTGTAAGAGTATTCTTGTTTGCTAAGTACATGGAGACCTCAGATGTGTTTGGCTCAAAAAGAGCTTCCTACTGTGGAAAAATGCGTATTTTTTTTAAAGTTATCCATAATGGTGTTTTGCTAGAAACATGACTGTACTGGCAGCAGAACAAAGATCTGCTAGAGCAAAAATCTCCTGATGCCCACACCATCTGACCAGTGGTTTATTTAAAAATAAACTATTAGGCTATTTCAAAAGAAATCCTGGGTTTGCATGTTGATAGAGCTGTAACTGAATGTCCACAGCAACCAAACACAAGGACTAAGCAACAGCTGCAATGAACACTCACAGCAAACGAGCCCCATGGAGAGCCCTCGCACAGCCCCAGCTTTTATTCTTCTTATTTTCCCCCATTTGAGAGCCAAAGCTTTAGCATTCACAGCCTTACGGCTATTCTCCATAGATATGAGGACTAGAAGCTTACCTAGGGCAAGAAGGAAACTGGATGCCTCAATGATCTCATCATATCATGAACAGGGATGATAATCAACAACAAAAAAGAAGAAACACAAACGTTGAAAAATATTACCCTCAAAGTGGCATGAAAATCATGGTATCAAAAATTATGGCATCAAGAATCATACCTGAACTGATTCGTATAACTCAAAATGTAGTCATGGAGAAACTAATACATGTTCGGAAGGAAAGACAGTTTAGCATGAATAAAGGAACCAGACTCTTGTCCTGGTTTCATTTCAAGGATTTAAAAAGTTACAGGATAATCTCCTTAGAGGACAATCCCATCAGAACAGTAATGAAACATTTTCACAAGAAAAATAAATTCAAGGTGACTGGCTTGCACAAAATAGCTTAAAAAAAAAAAAAAGGCAACAAAAACCTTTTAAACAATCAAATGTGTGAAAAATGTACTGCAAAAAAAAAAAATTCACCTTCTACCCAGTTCTGCAGAAATTCCTGTGGACGGCTCCCAAGCTAATTGAAGATGAATCTACCAAATCTAAAATAGCTTGTGGCAGAAAAGAAAAAAAAAAAAAAAAAAAAAAGAAGAAGAAGAAAAAAAAATAATCCATGCATAGAATAATAATTTTTTAAAAAAGTCATTTATTGTGGTAGAAGGGTACCACCTCCTGCTTGGGATGGGAAAGCAACAGCTTTGGTTCAGGTCTTCTTGCCAGACACAGAATGGAAAGCTGTCGGCACTTGGTCCAAAGAGAGGGTTAATCCCCATATACCCGCTGCCACGTTGCTTGGCTCTCCCGGGGCAAATCTGAGCCCTTTGAAGTCAACGGGAATGTTGCTGAGCCTCAGCAGGTTGTTACAGTGTGGTTCCTTGATAATGGCTGGTCCCCATCTTTGGTCACTCACCTCACAACTGTCCGTTGGGAATACGGTTAATAGGACCTTAGTGGTCCTGTGTGGTTCACACCCATTATAGAGCTGTGGGAGATGCTGTTGCTGGCAGAGGGCAAGAAACCATAAAAGCAAAAATAGCTGTTGTATAAAAGGACACAAAAGAGCTTGAAATATCCCATCACTTGAGCAACGAGGGCCAAATCTCAATGTGTACAAGCCAGCGTTGGCCCAAGGAAGGCAGGAAAATTGCACATCACCAAGCAAAAGTCTGGCCTAGAGAGATTCACTACGACCTTGCCAAGAGGCTGCTTCAGTCCAAAGGCAATCACAGATAAGAAATGCCAATGTAAATACTCAGAGAAGCATCACTGCTCGCTGCTGCCTGGTGTTTTCCCAGCTCAGGTGCACAGAGTTCCAGTGGCACAGGTCCCTCCACGGGTATCTTCTTCGGGCGATGGCAGCAGCAAAGGTGTAGGTACATCCCAAGGGTGGGGGAAAATCATCTCTTCTTCCATTAGCTTCCCAATAGCACCGCTGACGGTAGCTGGCGAGGTTCCCACCACTCCATTTTACATCAATGAAGGCACTGGGTGCTTTTGGATGGGCTCCTTGGTTTCTCCATTGCTTAGAGAGGAACTCAGGGAGCCCCAGTTCATAGCTCACACAGATCTCATGGAGCCAGTAGGACCCAGGAGCTCAGCCCTCACCAGGCCCCTCCTTCCATCCCCTCATCACCCTTCCCTGAAAAGCTGTTTTCTTGTTGGCCCCACAGCAGTCCAGTTGTCTCACACATATGCACACACCTCCCACCAAACCCAACGCAAAGGTTATACGTGTGAAGCAATGCCAGCGGTGAACATGCCATGGGAAGCCCATCCTGCTGCGCTCTGACTCCTCACACAATTGCCTGAAAAGAGACTTAAAAAAAAAAAAAGAGAGGCAAAACTAAGGTAACAAAGACAGTGGTGGAGCTTTAGGTTTTCTTTTATAAAAGACAAATTGTTTATTGATTCAGTCCTTCCACTTGCAACCTCTTTGGTAACAGTCGTAACACTTCCAGACTGGGAGAACGCAGTGGAAAGGCCCAATTCTGACCTCTCACCACTTTCAGGGCTCAGCAACCCCTGACGTGCCTTGGTGAGAGGCCAAAAGCAGGTTTCAAAGCACGGCCAAGGAACTGGCCTCTAGGGACAACCCAAAACAGCCTACCGTGACTCGTCTTGCTCGTGGGTGGCCCAGAGAGCAGCCTCAGCACCCCCAGGCAGAAGATGGTTTGGGATGGGGATGCATGTTGGGCCCTTGATGCCAAGGCTGACTCTGAGCTGTGCCCTGGAAGGCAGCTTTGATGCACCTCTTGGGACCTCCCAGACATTGGCCAATAATAGGGCCGTCAACAAAGCAAGGCTCGCCCATTCCTGTGGTAGGTGGTGACTTGCCCCAGTTGGCCCCATGCTGATGCACAAACCCGACCATCTCAGCCTCCCTCTCATCACACCATCCCAAAGAGAGTAACTGCTGTACTTGGAGTTAAAGATAAACGTATATTGATTACACATGGTCATAAAAAAAAAAAGTAATAATAATAATAATACATTTCCTAGAACATTACTTAAGACGCTTCCGAAAAGCATCCAAGCTTCCCCTCCCCTCCCCGCCTTCCCTTATCTATACAGAATAAAGTGCTTCATTTAGTTTGTTCACACTAGTAGAGCCACCGATACACTCTTAACTTGGCATGTTTGGGCAACCGATACTGAATGCCATAAAATAATACAGAGCTGAACATCAGGCATGAGAAACCAGTTTTGAGGCAAGTGCTTGGGGTTTCATTCATTTCCTTCAAGTTCCATGCTACCGAGGTTGTTCTTATTCCTATTTTTTTCCTTTTGTTGAATTATTATTTTCTTCCTTTGCAAGTTTCACCCAACTCCCGTCGTGGTTGCACGTCACTAGGCAGGGCTGCGTGTGGGGAAGCTCT
Source organism: Charadrius vociferus (assembly GCF_000708025.1). Taxonomy (NCBI): domain Eukaryota; kingdom Metazoa; phylum Chordata; class Aves; order Charadriiformes; family Charadriidae; genus Charadrius; species Charadrius vociferus. The sequence continues at coordinate 1,041,246 of NW_009647422.1, read as the reverse complement.
CTCCGTCTGTGTGAACAAAGGGCGTCTGTCCATCCATCCTTCCTTCTCGACTTCAGGCAAACCAAGAGTTTAATCAACGGAGTTGTCTAGCAGCGGACGCTCGTCTCTATTGCACTGTCACAGCCGTTCCCACCCGCCGGCCATCCATCCACCGTCACCTTCCCACCGCGCTGGGGTTATGGCTGTGGTCCGAAGGGCCAGCCGTGCCTCATAGACATTATGAGGCTAACTGGTGTGTGCTACCAGGCTCCTGGGATATATAAACCAAAAATGACCCTCCCCACGTGAATCCCTCCCTCCCCAGAGTTCAAATGATGGGGGGAAAAAAAAATTCAAACCCAGAGAGGTCTGGGGTTAGGCGCGTGGGCAGAGTTGTCAGCTGAACGTTGTGTTGCGGCATATTCATGAACTGCATAATGGAAATCAAGCCCCTCTCCACCCTCGCGGTCTGTTGAAGAAGGGATGTGAGAGATTAAGGTGCAAGAGTTAAACAAAAAAAAAAAATTAAAAAAAAATTAAAATAAAATACAAAAAGCTTGAAAACAACGGACCCAACTCCTCCGCCTCCGCCCCATCTAACCCAACGGGTGCCAACAGGGCTGACTGGGATGGATGCGGGATGAGACACTGCGGGAGTGACTCGTTTAAACTCTTAGTACGTTAACGAAAACCAGACATGAAGATACACATCGGGGCCAAGTAAGGGTGTAGACAAAAGGGCTCGGAGGCCATGTAGGACTCCTGGGAACTGCCCAGGCCTTGGAGAGGGGAGGGAGCAGCAGGGATCTGGTTCTCCAAAGTGCTGTGTGCATGGTCACATCTCGACGTCTCCGAGTGGCTCTCAGGCCAGACTCTTGAATGAGATTGAACGTGGCTGGGATCAGTCGCTGGGCTTTCTGCTGGGCTTCTAGCCTCAATAAGGAGCTCTCATCTCGCAGTGGTATCCAAGCGGGACAGGTCCTCATCAGGAGAGGATGAACTGGGACAGGGACAGGGAAAGCCACCTCCAGATACAAGGGAGCATGTGTCGGCGTGGGAGTTTGCTTGGGGGGAGAAGTCTACCAGCCAGGCAGGCTGATAGGCTCCATCACAGAAGATCCTACAGGCAAGGTGAATCTTCCTCAGTGTGCAGTACTCCCATCCCATGTCAAGGCTGTGTGAGGGGAAAGAAATGTAAGGGAGACCAAGGGAAGGGGGTCTGGGAGGCAGCGGAGGAGGAGACAGCATGGACCACTCTACTGAGACCCTCCACCACCTCCAAGGGTATCACTGAAGGCTTCTCTAAAGCAGTCTTCCAGTCTGGGTAATGGTCCCTTCAGAAAGCCAATGGGCCCAAGAGCTGAATGCCCACATCCCTCACAGGTGCGTGTTGAGAAGGCTTTGCACCACCCCAATAAGCCCCAGGGTCATGGAGGAAGGACAGCAGAAAAGCCTTTGGTACCCATCCAAGAAGGTCAATATGGCAAGGCAGCTCTGCCATGGCATCCTCCCTTTGCTCAAAGCAGATGGAGATGAGAGCTCGCTGGTAGTGACTGCAGTGCTGGGGATCTGCAGGATCCCAGCCAACATGAGGATGAAAAGCAATTTGTTGCTCCATCATGCCAACATCCACAAGAGCAGCCAGCTTCCTGGAGATGTCAGGTATGGGGAGGAACCACTCAGCAGGAGGGGACACCAGTCTCCTAACCCGTCACCTCAAACAGCACTCAGGAGAACAGCGAGTAATCCCTCGTCCCATCCTTATCAGAATACCACTCCTGGATGTCCCCAGTCAGCAAACCCCCCTGAGCATGTGGCTGAATCCTCCTGCCTCTGCAGGGACAGCCTCAACACTGCCCAAGTGCTTTGCTGATTTGGTCCAGGAGATGAGGCACCAAGACTTCTTTCAGAGCCAGCTGTGGATCAGTCCCCAGCACCCCGCTATTGCCCAGACTGAGGTGTAAATGGGAAAGGGCTCCTGCAGGCTGCTTAATGTCCTCTCTTCCTTCTTGCCTACCAACAGCCCTGCTCACCACCTCCTCTGTGACCTGACCCACGTCCGCACGCATCCTTGGGAGCAAGGCATCAGCTGCAACGGACCCCACCTCTTGGCTGGCACCTCTCTGCCCCTGCTGGATGCTCAGCAGACCCTGCAGTGCTTCCAGCTCTCCCCGACCCCAAAGGGGACACTTTAGTGGCCAGGGAGACCACACAGCCATGGTCAGGCCAATGCATGGCACCCCGGCTCAGAGCACAGCAGCAAGAGACCCAGCTTGGAGCACAGCATCCAACAAAAAGTCAACAGCAAAGCCTTCCTCTTCTCCTCCTCTGCCAGCATGAAGCCAGCCTGAATAACTGAAGCCAAAGACCAGCTCAACTTCATCAAGAACAACATGGTTGGAGAAGCACTAACGAAAGCTGCGGGGCATCACCAAACCCACCACAGCCCTCACTGGCCTCCTCTGGTCCCCCCAAACCAGGGCAGGGCAACAGCTGCCAACTCCAAAGGGAGAGGTAAAGCTTGGAAGAGGGATGCGGGCAATGAGCTGGAGGATGGGACATTGTCATCAGGCTGAATGTGGTCTTGCTTTAGCTTTAAACCTTGCAATGGGACCCAACCTGGAGCTCACCCACCGATCAGGGGTTTATTCGAATTGTTAAGGCACTATTCTGGGCTGATTCTGACAAGAAACGGGGGCATCCTGCTCCTCCGTCCTGGGTTGCCACGGAGCCACCCTCCCACCAGTCCTGAGGCCATCTGAGCTCTGCCAGGGACACCTCTCCAACTCCAGAGCATCCCCAGGAGCCCAGCTCCTGCTGGGATTAGCAGAGAGGGCACAACAGAGCCCAGCTCCCTTAGGGTACCCCAAAAATGAATGCCCCGAGACGCGATGACGCCGGTGTTTGTGCTTTCGCCTATTGAGGAGGAAAACCTGTCGCGGGGAAGGAAGACATGGCGAGGGCTGCTAACAAGAGCGGGCTGATGGCTTTCCAATGGGGACATCTGCTTGCTCACTGCAGGCCACCGGGGCCGGCAGACGGGACCAGCGGGGGATCCTCCGCGATGCCCACCTCTCAACCTCTTGGGAAAAGAGCCTGAATTGAAAGACCAGCTTTACAGTACAGGGATTCAAGCACCACTAACTAGATTTCGGCTTATTATAAATATTGAAGTGCCGGCAGGCATCCATCCGGCTGGCGAGTGGGCACGTGATGCCAGCAAGCTCAACCCCGGATGGCGCGGCATCCTGGTCCTCCAAGCCCTGCCTGCATCCCAGCCCAACTATGAAGCCAACAGGTGGGAAGATGAAACAGAGAGCAACACTTTTTACCTACACCCTTACGGACAGATGGCGGTTCCCCCTCCCCACCACCCACGCTCCTCAGAGGAGGGGGGGGCGGGGCTTCCTCCGGCTCCCTCTCTCCGTGGAGAATGATGGGTGAGAAAAAGGAAAAAAAAACAAAACAACAAAACAACCCCAAAACAAGGAGGAAAGGGGGTCGAGAGCAAGCGAAGCCTTGGCTCCCCGCGGGGGGGTGTTCCCGAAGGGCAGAGCAGTCCGTGCGGGCGCATGGCCGGGATGGGGGGCACCTAGTTGTTGTTCGAATTTATCCTC
>NW_009647422.1:1026263-1037616 GCF_000708025.1 Charadrius vociferus | reverse complement strand
CCGGGGTGCCGGCGGGTTGGGGGGTGGCCGTGTCCGAAGCCAAGGGGTTGCTGACGCGGAAACATTTCTCCTTGTGGGCTTTGAGCATGTTGGAGAAGCGGAAGCGTTGGCCGCAGACGTCGCAGGGGTACGGCTTCTCGCCCGTGTGGGTCCGGCGATGCCTCTTCATGTTGGGGCGGCTGGTGAAGCTCTTCCCGCAGATCTCACAGATGTAGGGCTTCTCACCTAAGGATGGGGGAAGACGGATGAGAAGCCGGCAGCTGGACTGTCCCACCCCAAAAACCCCATATTGCTATCCACCCAAAGATGCCACCCCCATCCCATCACTCTTGCCCTGGGACGTCAGCCTTCAGGGCCTGGGGGCAAGGTGAGGAGCTCTCACCCGTGTGTGTCTTCATGTGCTCATCGAAGTACTGCTTCATGTTGAAGTCCTTGCCACACCACTGGCACATGAACTGCTTGTGGCCGATGTGGATGCTCATGTGGGAGCGCAGCTGGTACTTGTACTGGAAGCGCTCGTTGCAGTTCTGCGGGGACGAGAGGGTGATGAGGAACCAAAACGCCTCCTCACATCCCCCCTCCCAAATCACCGGCATGTCAGAGCAGCACAGAAATCACTTTCCCCCCCCAAAAAAGAACCCAAATAAATGGCATTTCAGGACATAATCAGCCAGGTTTGCAGACTGGATGAGCTTGGGGTGGGATGCAAGGTCCAGGCACCGGACAGAGAGATCCTGGTGTTGGCCACCAGTTTCATCACAGGGCTGGTGGGACCCTCAAACCAGGAGGGGATGCAAAGTTTGGGAGAGGGGGGAGCATACCTACAGCTACACTGGCAAATATACAGAGGAAACCCCAAGACATGGAAGATCTTTCCCCAAATCAGTGTTTTTGTGTACGTTTGAGAGGATGCAGGGTGGGGGAGACACACACGCAGGACCTTACCTCGCATTTAAAAGGCTTTTCCCCGGAGTGCTGGAGCGAATGGACCTTGAGGGACATGCTGCGCTTGAAGGACTTCCCGCAGGTCTCGCAGGTGAAGGGCATGTCCTTGGTGTGAGCTGAAGCGGAGAGGAGCGGGGTCAGGGGCCCTCCCCGCACCCTGAGCATCCATCTCCCCAAGTCCTCACTGCCGCTCCCAACACCGGTGCCCAACCCCAGCAAACCCAAAGCCATCTCGGGAAGATGTGCAGCAGCAACAGATCAGGTACTCCTCTAATTGCCTGCCAAAGCCCCTTTTATTTTTTTTTTTTGTGGATCTCTTTGGTGCCTGCAAGCCCCAGGGACTCAACCTCCGTTTCCATCTGCAATTTGCTTTTCAAAGCCTGGCATTGGTGTGGTCTGGTCCTCTTTTACAAGCGAAGGATGGTTACACTTCAAACTTCCTTTCATCACTTCTGACGTCTTTTTTTTCTGGTTAAATAAAATAAATAAGCTTCCCCAGCGCTGTGCTCAATCACTCCAAACCCAGCACGGAGCAGACATACACCCAGCATTAAATACTGGGCCAAATTTCAAGGTCCCTGTGTTGACGTTAGAAAGCTCACCCAAGACTAAGTCCAGCCCTAAACTCCCAACACGACAGCGACAAAAACACGCCCTTTATGGCCGAAGCGATGGATGGACACCCCTAACAAGATTTCCCTGTGGCACCGGTGCCTCCCGCACTCACCAACCATGTGTTTGCGCACATGGGCCATGGTGTAGAACTTCTTCTCGCAGATCTCGCAGGAGAACTTCTTCTCGGCGTAGCCATGGACGATCTTGTTGTGCTCATGGAGGGACCAGAGCTTCTTGAACCCCTTCCCGCATGTCACACACTGCAAAGAGAGACGATGTGGGCAGGGAAGCCGGGGAACGCGCCCTGGCACCACCAACATTTTGGTTTTGCCAGGCTATCAGCTTCATCTGTTGAAAGGGAATGTCACTACGAAACCTAAAGCTAAGACATCAAAAATCATAATGACCAGCAAGTCTGCTACAGACCTCATCACTTTAAAACCTCCAAAACTTGAATTTCTATCCATTGGATGGGGAAGGGGCGATGTCTTTCCAAGGAAGGACGTGGCCTCTCCATCAATGGATGTACAGGACCTGCATAAACAGCAGCTCCCGCACCAAGGCCCTATTCCCAACTGGACATTTTATTCTTCCACACAAATTAAGCCGTTATATTAAAAAAAAACAAAACAAACAAACAACAAAAAACATCCCTCTGTGCATTAGAAGGCTGCAAAGAATACAGGGACAAGGAGAAGCCCAGGCCAGGGCAGCGCAACCTCAGTCCTCAGCAGATATTATGGCTGCCCAGAGAGGTGGTGGAGTCTCCAACTCAGGAGACTTTCCAAACCTGCCTGGACGCCGTCCTGTGCAACTGCTGTAGGTGACTCTTCTCTGACAGGGGAGGTTGGACTGGATGATCTCCAGAGGTCCCCTCCAACCCTGACCATTCTGTGATTCTGTGATACTTTACCACTAAATGAGTTTTCCAAACATATCCAAATGGTCCAAAATGGACCCAAAACCAGTCCACCAGCACAAGCAGAACAGCATGACGTGCAGAATCTCCCCGAGGAAGTTATGGCAGAGATTTGCTGCAGCTCCAACAACTTCAGTGTTTCTCAGAAAGTTCCCAGGAAAAGCTGCCACTTGAGCATGAGATCAGTTCAAGGTGTATGACATCAGTTTGGTGCTCGGGGAAATACAAGAGAGTGAGGTCCGCACTGGAAACCATTGCTGTAGCATAGGGACAGCAGGCAGCACCTGGCCAAGGGCACTACCAGAAGCCAAGGGACACTTCTTCTCCCTCATGTCTCCATGACTCATCATCCTCTTGGCCAACAGGGATAAAACTATCTCTTCTTCTTGCTGGTGCATTGAGAAAATAATTCATGCCTTGGAGGCATCGAGCAACAGCACAGCTGAGTGGTACCAGTAAGCCTAGGGGGAAATTTCCCAGCAGGGCTTGAAGCATTGCAGGCAGCACAGCTTCCATCATCTCCTACCCAGAGGAACAGACACTTCTTGATGAGTTTAAATCAAGTTTTGCACCAAAAGAGGCTGTGATACCGTGAAAAATATACCATTATGCCATGTAGTCACAGGATCTTGCTATATATAATTCTATTTAGGTGCCCAGGAGGCAAAATTAGGGTCAGAGAGGCATTCCCAACACTCGTCGTCTTCACCTTGCCATGCTTGAATATCAACATGAGTAGTCCTCTGAGTTTCACTGTTCCAAAGTAAATACTTCCACAGATCAGAACAGTTTTATTTCTGCTTTAAGAGACATTTCAGGACAAATCCAGGACCAGAGCCTTATCAAAGACACATCAATATCCATTTCCTCCATTTAAAATCAAAGAGGCTGCAGGGGAATTTTAAAATTCAAGGTAAAAAGCACCGTATGTAGAAAAGTCCCCTGGGCTGGGACCACGCACCCTGGGGGGCTGAGCTATGTATCCTCCGTTACTGAAAAAAAATCATCACTCGAAAATGTGGAAGTAACATCCAAACGAGGGGGGGAAAATGAGAAGATAAATCATTGCAGGTTAAGAGAAAAACCATACTGAATGTGGCCGAAAAAGAGTTTGAGAAACAATCCGATAAAGCAAAGGACGACTCATTTTTCAGGCAGCAGAGGCAGGATGCCCGGTACGGTGTGCGCAGGGCTGCGGATGGTGATGGGAAACAATCACAGGGAGAGACATGAAGCCTCGCATAATCCTAAAGCATTACGGATGAAATCTGGGGACGAAACAGGGACCAGAACGGGATAAGCAGGATGGTCCCTCCACAGGTCAGGTTAAAAACCAAGAAATAAAGACTGTCCATTACAGGTACAGAGTTGAAAAAATCCCTTTTCCATCCAGCTACAATTCCATGGTATATTGATAAAGTTATTCAATATTATCAGAGTAAGCGGAGTGAATTTGGCCATTTGTAAAATTAAAAACGCTCAACTAAGTGAATGTAACAATCCACATTTTCTGCAGAAGAAGGTCACCACGCGGGCAGTTGTGGTTCACCCTATTCAGAGATGACCAGAAAAAGGGATAAAAAGGCGGGGGAAGCAATGAGGTGACAGTCCCATGGTATCCATCAGGAAAGCAGATGAGCCTGAAGAAATATTCAGAGGAAAACCCATTTTTAATCGCACAGGCTTTACAGTAGGCTTCAAACCAGCCACCACCACATAGGTATCAGAGCTACGCTCATCCATTCTGGGAAAAAGCATCCAAAAAAAGCAACCTCAGGGCTGTGAATTTTTCAGGAAGATGCACCAAACAGCCAGGGCAGGCAGCAGCTCCTTCACCTGCTCGAGCCAAGACCACTCCTGCCCTGGTATTCCCTGCACGCCCTAACGCCGAGATCTGTTTCATCACCCATTTTATTTGGGGTGCCATCAATGAAGGGCTCCAGTAGCACTTGGCTCACGTCACCTTCATCTAGAAGAGCTACAAGATCATGTAAAATCTGGTCGTGGCGGGAAGGATGATGGGCAAAGCTCTCCAGAAGCTGTTGCTTTTTTTAATTAGTAGTGGCAGCGTCATGCAACACAGCTTGTTGGGGATGAGAAGATGGGTTGGAGGGGTCTGCAGGAACGCACATGTTTGCTTCTCCAATGGGATGCCTACCTGTCCCCCCAAAACTGCACTGATTTGTCAGAGCTGATTTGCAAACTCAGATGAGGATCTTGTTAGCGTTAGGCAAAGGACACATTGAGCCTGAGCCACGCACGGATGTCAAATGCATTCGGAAACTCACTAATACACAAGCTAAAGAGCACAAAAGGCAGATTAAAACCATTTTAACTCATGTCAGCAAATCTTTGAATTAAGCTAAATTGGTTTCAGCCTGGGTGGGAATGGCTGGAGTGTGTCTCCATCAGGGGCTCGCAATGTTTTATCCAGATTAACTGAAAAAACTCAAAAGAAAAATTACCGCTCAAAAATTATTCCATGTTTCCACCCAGCCGGCCAAGGGGAAGTCACAGTCCCCCGGCACAAATCCCCCAGTCCCATGCCACCGTGGGACCCTCCTGAGCCTGAATACGAGTCACGGGTGAAGTAAGGTTCCCTCCCATCTGCCATGTACCACCCGCAACATCAAAAATATTTTTTGAGCATGAGCCTGCCCCGTGGTGTAGCTGGGTGGGATGTCTTCCATGGTGGGTGGGATGTCCCTCCCCCACTGGGACATCCCATCACGGTGGGATTCTCCTCCTTTGGTGGGATGATCCCACTTTGGTGGGATGCCCATCCCCAGTGGGTTGCTCCCCCCCTTGTTGGGATGTCCATCCCTGGTGGGATGTCCATCCCCTGGTAGGACGTCTCCAGGGCTGGACTCACCTGGATGTTCTTCTCGCAGTCGGTCTGGTGGTGCAGCAGCAGCTCGCTCTCCAGCAGGAAACGTTTGCCACATTTGTCGCAGATCTGCATGCGGCTGTGCGTGACATTCATGTGTTTCTCCAGGTACCAGCGGTTGTTGAAGACCCGGGGGCACTTCTTGCATGGGTAGTGCTGCTTTTCCTCCAGCTTCACCTTCTGGCCCAAACCATCCTGTTCCTTTTTCCTCTTCCTTCCTCGCTGTCCTTCCTCTTCCTCCTCCTCCTCCTCTTCCACCTTGGCCATCTCCTGGGACCTTGTTGCCATGGCAGGTTTGGTGGCTTTGGATGCCCGGCTGCCTCTGCGGGGCTGCCCACCCTTTTCCCTTTTTACCTCCGACGCATCTTCGTCATCGTCATCATCGTCCTCTTCTTCCGTCGTCTCCTCCAGGTCTTCCTCCTCGCTGTGCTCCTCCTCTTCCTCCTCGCCCACCTCCGCATCCTCCTCCTCTTCCTCCTCCTCCTCTCCTTCCTCATTGTCCTCCTCCCCATCCTCCTCCGTGTCATGCCCATCACCACCAGGCCGCCCCATCACTGCTGCCTCACTGGCGGCTGCCTTCCCCTCCATGCCCTTGGAGACGTTGAGGGTCTGGTTGTTGAGGTTCACCTCCACGATGATCTGCTCCCGGTTGTAGGAGCCCTGACTGTCCAGGTCCTCCTCAGACTCTTCACCTTCCATCTTACAGACGGCGCCCGGACCACCATCCTTCTCCTCCTTGTAGTACTGCTTGGCTGGACCAGGGGGGAGTGTCCCACCACCTGCTCCATCCTCCACCCGCACCGAGTAGGGGTCATTGCCCTCCCGGGCATAGATCTTGGGATGAGGGGCGTCCACCTCCTGCTTGATCTCACAGTAGTATGGTGGGGGTCCGGCGCAGCCCTCAGCAGGCAGGGCCATGTCGGCAGCCAGGCTGAGCGAGCGGGTGTCGAGGAGGTCCTGGCAGGAGGAGGCAATGTTGTTCATCTGCAGCACGGCGGCCGCGTTCAGCACGTCCTGCACATTACAGGAGTTGACGAGGAGCTTGGAGGTGTAGATGAAGTTGAGAATCTGCTGGAGGCCCTGCGAGGTGAGGGCCTCCAGCGAGAGCTCCACGCGCTGTAGCTGCTTGTTTTGGGTGAAGAGAGAGTGGAAGAACTGGCTGTAGGCCGCCAGGACCCCCTTGTGCGCCGGGAAGATGCTCTTGTGCTGCACCAGCACGATGTCCACGTCGCACAAGTCCGGTTGAAAGAGGCGCTGCTCGTTCAGTCTGTCCATCAAACACGTGAAGTGGAGGGCTACATCCTCCACCAAGGAGTACTCAGCCGAAGGGTAGTCAGTCGTTTTTTCAACTATCAGCTGTGGGAAGAAAGGAAATAAAATCATTCAAGAGGGCTCTTCCTCCAGGAAAACAACCTGCCTGGCCACGCTACCCATCCCTGTCCATGCACCCCAAGTCAGAGATGCCAATTGAGAAGCTCCACTGCCAGCCCCAGTTTGGAGATGCCAACCAAGAAGCTCCACTACCAGACACTGCTTTGAAACACCAGGAAGCTCTACCACTAGGCCCAGCTTGGAGATGCCAACCAAAATGCTCCACCACCAGATTCAGCTTTGAAACACCAACCAAGAAGCTCCACCAACAACTTGAGTCCAGGAGACTGAACCAAGGAGGAAAAAGCCCAATCAAAGGACAGGCCAAGGCCATACGAGCGCCCACTGACATCCCTTCACCCTGGGTAGGAGGCACCATGGCCACCACATCACCAAAGAGGTCCAAAGCCCAGCTCAGCTGTCCACAATTGCAGGAAGAAGATGCCACACAGAGGAAGAGACACCTCAATACATCCTCAGTCTCCTGAACCAGGCGGGGACCCCGAGAGGACATTTGCCCCATGTAGAAGACAATTTTAGGCACCTGCTGAGCTTTAATCACTTAACTAGAAGGAAAATAGGATTTTAAACCTCCATACTTCTACACCATAATTACATAAAACACAACACCCTCTAATATTTACCGAACCACGCCGCGTGCTCTGACTCATGTTAGCAGTTAACTCACTGGCTGGATTCACCAGGATGATTTATGCGCTTTTTTAATGCCCATTTTAAATTGCCCAAGGGAAAGGCACTACCTGGAAAAATTCAAGTCAGGGAGAGTCAGCCCCGGGCTGAGAAACGCTGTGACTGCCAATGCTCCTCAGACTGTGTTTGCTGGATATTTAATTTAGCTCAGATGTATTTTGCACGGTGCAGACCACCCCTGGATGTTCATCACCTCTCCTGGGGACACCTGAGCCCCAGGATGGGTTTGTTGGCTGCATCCCAAACACAAGGGATATTCCATACCCTGACTCCCATCCCCGGTCTTAAAAGCAGGTTGGATATCCCCTTTCCCTCTGCTTCTCTTCGGCTTTCCATGCTGCACACACAAGTCATGGATGGAGGTGGATCCAACTATGTCAATGTCCTCTTTCCCCACCGTCGTGGGATGTGACCAAGGACACGGTGCAGAACAGCAGTGAAGATGGAGGGTTCAACCTGACGGGTTCATTCTGCACTTCCTGCTCCAAAAAGAGTTTCTCAGCTCCTGTTTTTTTCTGGGACAAACGGCAGCTCTTGATCAACACATGAATTCCAGCAAGACACATTCTGTTTTCCTTTTTTTTTTTTTTTTTGTGAGCCAAAGGCAAAAGCACACAAAGACAAAAATGTTTAAATAATTAAAAAAGGGTGTTTTCTTCTCTGTTTTCTCAACATGCAAAAAGAAAAAAAAACCCTTCCCCCCTCCCTGCCAAAATTTTTCATTTTCACTGAATTTCTGCTCCACAACCAACCCACTCGACCAATGGGCTCGTCTGCTTCGCATCGTCCCGATGGCCCCAGAGAACCCCAACAAACACCCACATCCAGGGAAAATGGGGAAAAAAACCCTCAGCTCTTGGCTCTGCAGCCTGGAGTGGGGCAAAGAGGGAATAAAAGAGGGGAGTTTTAAATGGATTTATATATTTTTAACATAAATTTTAGTATATTTATTTGTATATCTATATTTAAAGTCTTTTCTAGATATATTGAGCAACCTGGTCTAGCGGGAGGTGTCCCTGCCCATGGCAGGGGGGTTGGAACGAGATGTTCTTTAAGGTCCCTTCCAACCTAAACCATTCTATGATATATAAATAAATACACATATATGTTTTAAAAACAGACTCTTTATCTGCATTTGTTATAAAATGCTGCATCCCAGCTGGAACATCCACCCACCCCATCATTTTCGAAGCCTCGCGATTGCCAAGGACATTTCAACGAGAGGAACTTGGATGGCTCAGCCCCCCGCAAGCGCACAGACAACAAATAATGATATAATAAATATCGAACACCGAAGAGCTTTCAGCGGAACTGTTTGCTGTTTGCCAGGGACTCTCTTGCTTTATTTTCACTGTGAAACAAAAAAGAATTAATTCAGGTTTTTCCTCCTGGGGTCCATCTCACCCTGCTCCCCATATAGGATGCTCCAAGCCTGGCATGAAGAAATGGGCTCAAAACAGGGGGAATTGGGTCTGCTCGGCAGCATTGCCTCTGCACAGCCCAGCCTGGAAAACAAAAGCTGGGTTTTCTTTATTTTTTTTTTTTTTTTGCTCTGGATCGAGGTTTTTTGGCAAAAGGGGCTGACCCCTCACCCAGCACCGGGGCTTGCCAGGCGGCTCTAATCAGTCCCAGCAGCGGCGAGGACAATGCGTGTCTTGGCCGCGTCCCGTCGGTGACTTCAGCCCGGGTTTGTCAGCAGGAGGTTTTTGCTCTTTATTATTATCAGATGCTTTTCGTGAGCTCGCCCAGAGCCGGAGCCCCAGCCAAAGACAAGAGGCGCCCGCCGGGGTGAGATCCCGAGAAAGACCCCAACTTGCCCCAAAATACCCCTCCGGCAGCTCCCATCCCTGCAACGCCATTGGAGTGGAGATGCCTGATTAATCAGGTTTAATGGGAGGGTTAAATCCATTACCCTTCCCCTGGGAAAACACAAATATCTTAAATAGATATCTTTTTTAGAAAAAATATTTTAAATATATAAATATATTTTTAAAAAATACTTATTTAAAAAAAAAAATCAAAATCACAGTTTTGCTCTTTTCCACCATCCCCACCTTGGCCCTCTGGGTCAGTTTAGTCCCATGAGCAGCCCAACACGGCATCGCAGGAGCAGGTCACCCATGCCACCCCCATCCTGAGCCTGGGCTTGGGGTGGTCGTTGGCTCCATCATACCCAAGCGAACCCCCAAACCACCAGCCCCTACCACACGCCGCCGACCTCCGGGTAAGGCTCAGGCATCACCGGTGCTGAGAAAAACCCCATAAAAATTATTCGAAAGCAGCGTGGCCGCGAAAGTCCCCACCCCGAAGGGATGGCGGTGCCTCCAGACAGCCCTCCCCGCCCTGACGCTGCCCTCCGGCTCTATTTTAAGAGTGTTTCCAAGTGATGCTGCCAAAGCCCCGTCCTGAAACGGCCGGCGGAGAGGGAGGGAGGCCGGAGGACCGGGAGGATGCTCGGGGGGACCGAGGGATGTGGGTCGGCTGAGCCCTGATGGCGGGGGATGAGAGGAAGAGATACGGGTGAGATAGGAACGATGGAGGTGCTAAAGGTCACTGGACCAGGACAACTTCTCCCCAAGAGGCCACCAAAAATCCCAATATAGGAGATGGAGCGTGAGCACAGCCCCACTCCCACCCTCATCCCCCCGCTTGCCTCAGTTTCCCACGCCAACATCTGATCACCTCCCCTGAAAGGAGGCTGCCACTAGATTTAAATCACCGTACCAAGATAAAATGCTATTTATCTTAGTGGGTATTAAGAGTCAGATCCCGAAAAGCTCCTGTAGCAATAAACCCCCCCCAAGGGACCAGTAGGTCAGGTCTCCCTGGATATATTTAAATACTCAAAGCTGCAGCCCCCCAGAAGACCATCTCTGACATCCACCGGCCTCTTTATTTATTTATAGCCACGTCTCTCGCCCTCATCACCGCAGCACTGAAGACCATGAGTACCTTTCTCCTGTATCAGCAGAAGGACAGGGTTTTTTGGGGGCATAAAAAGCGCATCGAGGTGGCCACAAGCCCCCACTTCACGCCGGGCGGAGCGGTCAAACCCAGCTGCCAGCAAACCAGTTTCTGTCGGGCACAAAATTTGGGGATTTCCTGAAAATTTTTCAGCCCCCCCCAAAACTCCCGTGAAAAACAGCAATCGGGTTTTCCGTATCATTCGCAACCACCGCAACATTTACCAATGACCTTCAGTATTAAATTGCATTAAGGAGAAGTGCTTTAATAAGTAACTGAATACGACGTGCGCACCTGCTCCTCTAGAAAAAAAAAAAAAAAAAAAAGAGAAAAACCCACATCCTATTCTCAATTTGAACACCGCTGTGTTTCAGGGAGAAAGAACTTGGTTGAAACTATTTAATGCCGCAACTTGACTTTTGCTGAAGAAAGAAACAGTGCTAAAAACCTGTTTTTATGGATTAACTCAAACGCTACGACGGCATATCGCTAGAAATCCCAAAGACACCCACGCTTCGGGTTTTAATCCTCAATCCTCTATAATTTGCCCTCTGCTTTCAAGATCCTTGGATGAGACCATCAGCCTTTTTGCCATAGTTTTGAGGCCTTATAGGTTGTGTTTTTTTAAGGATGATGTGGTGCTCGCGTCTTCCCACGATGCCCAAAGCTGGGATCCACTGGGATGCAGCCGCCCCAGAACCAGCAGCACCGCCTGCACCATCCACATTCCATACATCACCAAAACCCTCAAAACCACCCATTTTTGGACCATGGCCATACCTGAAAACCTGACAGTGGGGCAAAACACATCCCAAGCCACCCTTCCCCTCACCTATCGCCTACCTTCACCGCTCCGCTTGCCCATCGCCCCCCTCCCCGGGGACCTCTCCCGCGGCCGCTTCACCCTCCCATGACACGGGGCTGTGCCGTGGAAAGGAGGG
>NW_009647422.1:1024414-1026219 GCF_000708025.1 Charadrius vociferus | reverse complement strand
GCCCACCGCCCGCATCCTGCCCGCCGGGATGCTGCCGGGGCTGGACCGGCCGCTCGCCGGGGTACGGTGCCATCCCAGCTGCCGAGGTTGGGGACGGCCACGTCTTTTAGGATGGTGGTGACACCAGCTAAAGCAGTGATTTTTTCCCCCCTCTTCATGCTGCCTAAAAGACTTGAGGCTGCCCAAAATCGAGCCCTATGCAGCGGCAGGGAGAGGACGCGAGGGGAAGGGGCTCAGCGATGCTCCCAGAGCCTGTCTCACCCCGGGGTGTCGGGCACCCCGAAAAACACCTCCCAGCCTCTGCATGAGTGAAGAGGAGCATTAACCCAGTTGGGGGACAGTCAGATGCTTCCCAGGCTTTTATTTTTTTCCCCTGCTCTTCTCCCCTTTGGTTGGGTTTGGGTTTTTTTAAATAGCATCCAGCACTCACAGGCTTCGGCTCAAAGATGCTTTTCCAGGGAGCAGCCTGGGAACGGGGACAAATCCCATTCCCTGGCCCCTGGCAGCCGGGAAGACGCCTCAGGAACCAGGGAAAAGGTTCATTCGGGCTGTTCGTGTGAGCGCCACGGCCACCCACGGCTTGGGGAGAGCCGGGGGAACGAGGTGGGATGAGCAACACAAGACTTCGTCCCATGGGGAGCGGGCACCGGCTTCCCAGCAGCGGAGCCTGCAGAGGGTTAATGGTTGGTTGCTCGCTGATTTATTTTATATATTTTTTTTAAGTTTTTAAACTCCGCCAGCCACTCCGGGCCTCTTGCTCCTTTTCTTTCACGTGCAGAGCTGTGACAGCAAAGCGACGCTTCGCAAGGACAGACAGACAGGCCAACCCCGCCGTCGTGCCCCATCCCCAAACAGGTCTAGGGAGGTGACGCTGCAAAGCTGCTCCCAGGGGATGCGACCACCACCACCATGGCACCGGGGACACCATCCCTCTGCCCCACCACGGGCGGCAGCGGAGGGCGTCGCCGAGCCCTCAGATCTGCTCAGTAACCTCCATCCCGACACGTGTGAAGGTGAACACCGTCCCCTGCACAAACACAGCAGCCCCGCTGTGAAAATACTGAGGTTTCAGCTCAGTGCCGCATTATTTCCAGCTCAGGAAAAGCCTCAATCCCTCTGTTCCACCGAAGCCGGGCTGGATGCACCCGTCCGTCTGTCCCTGTCCCCTCGGTCGGGGCCAAAAGGGTTTTCTTTGGGTGCAGCTCAGCTGACACACGGTGCAGAAGAAGCTCTCCAGGTAATTCATGACCTGCGCTAAGCCCGTAGCAAGGTCTGGAAGGATGCTGCTGGATTTCGGTGGAGCCAGCATCCTCCTGGCAAACACCAAACGCAGCCGGGGCAGCCGAGCCATGGGGTCTCCGCCAGCGCCTGGCGCAGCTAGTGACACCCGGCTGATGGAGATGTCCCCGAGCCACCGCCCTGGCACGGGAGCAGGCAGCGGGACAGGATGCTGCCCTCCCGTCTAGGGGATGCAGGACCTCCTGCAGAGCCACTGCTGGGGTGGAAGAGCCTGGGACACATACACACACACAAAGCCACTGTCCCCCTCCTTCCCCTCCCCGAGCAAAACAAGCGGAGGAAAGATCGAGGGAGGAAACGAGGACAAAACCCAACGCTGACCTCCCCAGCCGGGCTGTCGGCCAAGCGGCTGCGCCAGGGGCCAGCTCCGGACCGCTGCCCAGCCCGGCGCGAGCCGCGCGAGGCCGAGGAGAAGGCGAGCATCATCCCCTGGGGACCCTATGGGTGTCCCCAGTGCCACCAAGGGAGGGGATGGATGCAGCAGGGCGGGCGGGGCACTGAGCCCG
>NW_009647422.1:1023602-1024367 GCF_000708025.1 Charadrius vociferus | reverse complement strand
GGGAGCCCCCCCCGTTGATTGTCAACACCTTAAAGCCATTGTGTCCCCAAGCCAGCCCCACACCCATGTGCCACCACGCAATGGCTGAGAAGAGGCTGAGATCCCCAGAAAGCAGGGTGGAAGGATGGGTGGAAGGATGGGTGGAAGGATGGGGCCTCCTCCCACACGCTGCCAAATCAGGCCAGCATCAGGCGGCAGCATCCCCCTGCCCGGCACCGCGGTGCCCATCCCTGGTGAAGCCACCGTCATCTTCCAGGTGGGACAACAGCAAGGTGGGATGATGACACCTCCAAAGTTTGCCCCACCCCTGGCTCCCATCAGACCCTAAAACCATGACGTTTTCTAACCCAACTCCAGACCACACAATTGCCGGAGAGGTCTAAGGCTGAGCCTCTCCCAGCATCCCAGGCAGGGCTTTCCATCCCGGAGCATCCTCCCCAAACCCTGGCACTGACCCTAGGGATGGTTCCCACCTCCAGCTCCATCCTAAACCCAACCTTGACCAGGGGCTCTTTGGGAAGCACCCGCCATTCTCCTCCGGTCCAGCCATCCTTCTTGCCCAACACTTGAATATTTTTATGAACATGCATTAAAATGGCTTATTTTTATCTCGGCTATCCAGCAAACTCAAGCAGCTCGGGGTGTTTGCAGCCCTTGGCTCCAGGCAAAAGATATAATAACAAAAATAATTACAATAAATTGCCCTTTTTAAACCATTAAGCCTGCTACCCATCGTATCTGCACCGCCATGGCCAGTCTTTCCCT
>NW_009647422.1:1022284-1023579 GCF_000708025.1 Charadrius vociferus | reverse complement strand
TACCATCAGGAGAAGCTGACGAGGCACTGAGGTTGGCTGAAGCCAATCGCAACCCCGAAGGACACGGGGACAAGTCCTCAGGTGTTCCCATGCAGGGAAACCCAACGGGGCCAGCCCTGCCCTGCAAATACCATTCCAACGCAACGCAATGTGTTCCTTTTAGAAATAAGAGAGGAAAAATTAGGGGCAGGTGGCACCAAGTCTGACCCCGAGCTCGTCCTCCCCACCGGCATCCGCTCCTCCAGCCTTCACAGGGACCACAGATCCCATGGGATGTCAGGGGACATGTAGGATGCAAACCACGCGGGGGACCCGGGGATCCCCTTTTTTGGGGCCACGCAAACGTGGCAGCAAAATAAAAACTTCAGCTCTTGCTCTTCCTGGAGAGCACTTTGTCACAGCCATTGCCACATCCCCATCCAAAAAGGCTCAAACACAGCAGTGCCGGAGAGCCCTTAGTTTTCTCCTCCACCCGGGGCCAGGAGGGAGGATGGGGAAATCAGCAATTCCCCCGAAACCTTCAAAGACCCTCTGATGTTCTGACACATTCGGTTCATCCGCAAAAGGTTTCTCCCTGTTTTTTTTTTTCCCTCCCCTCGAAGCAAGAAAATCCGCATCTTAAAAATAACCAATATTTAATCGACTCGCAGGCAACCTCCCGCTTCCCCTCCCTCCTTCGCAAAGGAGACATCTCCGAAGGCAGCAGCGGGTTATTTTTATGAAGGGGGGTGACATGACTCTCCTCCAGACGCGAGACAGAAATACGAGGCCATTTATCTCACCCGACTCCGGCGTTCGCCTGGTAATAACCTAACGCGCCGTTAATTCCTCGCGGGGAGAACAAAGCTCCGCCGTGAAGCCAAACCGGGCGGCGAAGGGGACCCTCCGGCTGCCCAGAGCAGCGTTTAGCCCAGACGGCATCCTCGGGGGAAACTCCACGGTCAGAGCCGAAAACGTTTGCACCCAGCCAGAAAAAAAAATAATTTCACCCCAGATCCAGAAAAAAAAAATAATTAAAAAAAAAAAAAATCCCTTAATATCTTTCCAAGGAGTGTTTTTGCTCCGTAAAGCAAATTTTCCTCTGGTTCTTGCTGAGGCCAGGCGCAGAGGAAAGGTTTTAATTCCCAACTTTTCCCCTTCTTCCCAGCAGGGCTGCCCGCTCGTGTGGGCTCCGGGCATCTCCATCCCCACCTCGGGGCACAGCATGTACCCCCCAAAACCACTCCCAAGGTCCGCCTAGGGGTGGGGGGGGAAGGTCCCCACCAGCATCTCCCTCCGGAGGGGATGCAGGGGCG
>NW_009647422.1:1014922-1017912 GCF_000708025.1 Charadrius vociferus | reverse complement strand
GCGCCGTATCCACGTCCCTCCCGCGTTTGGTTTATTTAAGATATTTTTATTATTTTATTATTATTATTTATTTTTTTTTCAGTGCCCTTTCTCGCTCTCCACCCCGCTCTCCGCTCTACAGGAAAAAAAAATAAAAATAAAAATAAAATCCTGACCGCCACCACCAGCACCTCTCCCCTATCAGAAAGCTTTTCGTGAGATGAGTGTTTGGCCTCGCCGGCACGTCTCCTACCCTGGAAACGTTTCCAAAAAAGCTACATAAGCTCCTGGAAAACACCCGACTGACACGCGGCCAGCGCCGGGGTGAGGGTGAGATGAGGCCGGAGGTGGGAGCCGGGGATTTAAGTTCTGCTTCTGGAGCCCAAATCCCTGTGGTACCTTCGTGAACGTGGCAGAGGGGACCAGGGAGCTCCGGAGCCTGGAGTGCTCATAGCTCTGAAGGACACAGACCTGTAGGCATAGGCAGGGATGGTCAAAGCCCTGGTGCCGCTCTGGTGGGCTCACCAGGAGGTCCTTGCCTTTTGGGGGATGCTGAGCCCCACCTCTCACATGGAGGCCTGGTCTTTGCCAGCTGCAGTTTTTCCTTCCTTGTGTGGGAAAAGCTGTTCCCATGGTGGCCATTGCCACCAACACAAGGGGAAATGCTCCGGAAGGGGCACAACCAATGACACGTTTGGGTGAAACGCTTTATTTGACAAGAAAGACTGAAGCACCTTTCCTAAGAGGTGAAACACACGTGGTTTCATTGGCCACTGCCACCCATGGGCTCACATGGAATTTGCTGCAACAACTTCCCGAAGCTCCCAGCAGATTCCACCTAACCCAGTTTGTTGGGATCTCACCCAACCTGGTTTGGTGGCTTTGCTGTGTAGGACAGGCAAGTTGGTCTTGTGTGTGACCGGTGCAGCACAGGGGCTGTCCTAACCCACTAAGTCCAATTCTTCTGCTCCTCATGCCACCATGCAGAGGGCCAAGTAGGGTGAGACCTAAGACGCTTCCTCATAGGTTAAGGTTAATGGGACACAAGGACAACTGATCTCTTGTGGGAGCTTTTTTTCTTCAACTGCTGGGATTTCTGAAAGGGGGGAATTCCAAGATCCTGGTGCCTTCACGCGAAAGATCGGGAAGGTCTGGAGTTTTTGTGGGAGGGTGCGGGCTAGGAGATGGCTCTGCCGTGTCTCGCATGGCATCACTGACTGAGGAAAAGGGAATGACCAAGGAAAGGTTAAGGGGGTCCGGCTTACCACAGAGGGATCTGGGTGTCCGGAGCCCAGTTCAGTCACTGTTAGCGAATGGGTTCCCAGCAAGAGGGAAGCTCTGGAGAAACTGGTAAACAAGGAGCACATGGAGGGAGGCCCTGGTGACACAGGAGAAGTGTTTGGTCTCCTCCTCGCCTCTTTCCAGCACTGTGGTGCCCACAAAAGGGACACCTCCTATAACTTTCCCTCTTCCTTTCTCTCACTGGGCCATGAGACAGCAACCCAGTGACTCCACAAGGTCATAAGGGGTCTTACAATGAAAGACCAGCAACAGCAGTACGGGGACTGGAAAACACTTAGGGAAACCAGGAGATGTTCTTATTTCGTTGTTTATAACTGATCCCTGATATTTCAATTAGCATTTCCATAGCTTAGGTCTTCTCCAAGAGAAGTGTCAGCAAGGACAAGGAACAAGAAGAATGCTGATAGCCTGTAATAGCTCAGAGAGCTTTGAGTTTGTGAGGACCCATGCAAGAGCCTGGAGGTATTTGAGACATGTAGACATGGCGCTTAGGGACATGGTTTGATGGTGGACTTGGTAGTGTTAGGTTAATGGTGATCTTAAGGATCTCTTCCAACCTAAACGATTCTAGGATTCCATGAAGAACCAAGTGGACCTGGAAGGGTATCTCTGAGGTGGGTACCACATCCTCTCACTGGGTCGGCCTGCCTGGGCTGGATTCACTGCTTTAGGTGCAGCAACTGTGCTCTGCTGAGCATCTTCTATAGGCTGGAAGTCCCATGGATAGGTGCTCCAGGAGATGGTGAGATGTGCTTCCTTGGTGTCCACCCTTCCTGAGCCAGCGTTGAGCCCCCAGTGCGTCAGGGCATGTATGTGCTTGGGGAAAACAGGAGGTGGAAGAGCCCTCCAGATTGCTGTGGCCTCCCTCATGGGACATAGGATGGAGGCTGGGGACATGGTCAAACCTTCAGGGACGTATCATGGGCTTGGCAACCGTTTTCCACCCAGCAGCTGGTTTTCTGAGCAGGCATACAGATCATGGAAAAGAAGGGATCAAAGCAGGCCAAGAGAGAGAAAGAAATTTAAAAAAAAAAAAAAGAAGGAGAAAGCAAGAACATTCCTGGAGGCTCTTTGGCCTCTCTCCCTCCAACCTCCTGAGAGGAGGAGGAGAGAGACAAAACAAAAGGCACAAGAAAAGAATGAGCCAAAGCGGCGTTAACAGGAGGGTTGCGAGGTCCAAAGCGAGCGGCGTGGTGATGCAACGGGGCAGGCCCCTTCCCAAATGCCTGTTGGAGCGTTCGGAGGACCCGGGGGTCCTGCAGAAAACGCTGCCCTTTTATGGCCAGGCGAGGAGGGCCGTGGCGCGGGAGCCTGCCCTACTAAGGGAAAACATCTCCCGCTTAGCGTCTGCGATGAGAACACCCACAGTGTAAGTATAGACAAGCTCTCAAAGGACGACTGAAATACTGCTGCTTCATGTTGACCCCAATTCTTCTCTTTTTTTAATTCTTTGTTAATTTATTTTTCTTCCCCCTCTTTGATTTCTCGCTTCTGCCTCCCAACTAGGGGAAAAAAAAATCAATAATATTTTTTAAAAAGCGATGATTCAGGCGGGGCTGGCTGGTTTCAGGTGACACCCTCCCATCACCGCGTGGGGATCAGGTTCAGAAAGGTCATCTGAGGACATGGGTGAAGCCCCCGCGCGGGCAGACCTTCGCGCGGAGCACGTTCTCCTGCCCTGCAAGCAGCTGCCGGCAGGCGAGCCCGCA
>NW_009647422.1:1008285-1014885 GCF_000708025.1 Charadrius vociferus | reverse complement strand
GGGGGGAAGGGCTGCCATCCAAGACGGGGAAGACGTCGTTACTCTACTCTTAAACATGAGGGTGGGTGCCAAGTTCATCCACCCGCCGCTGCAAATCACAGCCCGGGCTGACCCGGCATCACCCTGCCCGGGAGGCGGCCACCGCCTCCCAAAGCTGCAAAATACACCTTGTCCCTGAGTCAGACAGTCTTTTCCTTTGGAGGGGTCACAACTCTGCTGGGAATAGCTTCTTCTCTTTGGTTGGCAGAGGCAGGGAGGGGATTCCACCATACAATTCCACCCTGACCCATCGGATGCTCCAGCGAAGCTCCCGAATTTGTATTTTCGGTATTTCTCACGCACCCAGTAATTTTCCCACCCACAGATACCTGCTGGATCTGGTGGCAGCAGCCAGGTTTGAATTCTCAGAGGAGCTTGTAGTGGATTCTAGGTCCTGTCTTCTACCCATTTTATAGCAATCAGGTTTAATTTTATATGTGGCAATGCCAACATCAGGAAGTTTACTTACAACCCTTGAATTACAGTACGGTGATGAGAAAATCCAGGTATTAAAGAAAAATTGCTTGGAGGAGGAAGGTGGAGACGCCCCCCACATACACACCCAGATTCCCTGCAAAATATTTAGCTTATTTTACCCCTAGAAAAGAAAGCGTAGGTTCATGGATCTGTGTTGGAAGGGGTCTCCAGAGCTCACATGGTTCAATGTCTCGGTCAAAGCAGGGGCTTTCTCCTCTTTTTATTTCCTCGCTGTTCCCTCAGCGCTCAATCCGAGGATGGGGACAAAAGAGGAGCCTTAACCTGTATCCTTCACAGCCTGAACATCTGCCCTGCTGCTGAACATCAAGAAATACTTCCTGGGTACCAAAACCCAGAGCAAGGTGAGGCCGCGATGTGCCTCTTCGCCCTGCCTGGCTCAGCGTGGCTTGCGTGTCTTTGCATCCCTCGTGTGGCGTAGGTCTTAACAGACATCGGCTCATTAGTGGGACTCGTTAGAGTCGGTGCTGCACCAAACCAAAACCAGAACTGGCGCCTTCGGGTATTTTTTCCAGGTGGGTCATAGAATGGATCACCTAAATGCCTTATATATAAAAATGCGTTCTATCTATAGATGTGTTTTTATATATAAATGCGTTATAAGGGAGGAGAGCATGGTGCAGTTGACATTACCCTGCTTTTTGAGCTGGTCCTGCTTCTCCCTGGGCTGAGTTACAGCAGAGGAACAGAGCATCACCAGGTCTTCGTTTGGGGGGAAAAAAAGAGCTTATTTTGAGCGTTACTTAACCGCAGGTTTTAAGATCGAGGCCTCTGCGCTGGATGCATCAAGCAAGCCAAGCCAAGCAAGCCAAGCCAAGTTGTCCTCACTGCTGTCGCGTTTGAGAAACAATCTCTATTAACGACTTGACTTGGCAGTTTCAACGTTTTGGGGAAAAGAAATATTTTTATTCTCCCACCAGGCCTTTCTCCAACCATTATTGGCTACTGCTTTCCTGCACGAACAATTTAACTCCTGTTACGTTCACAGCACTGCACAAAAGTAAATTCAATAAAATTTAACCTTTTGCATAAAAACGCATGTGGGTTCTATGTTCTAGGTGGGAAAACAGTAGGATTTTATAATATTTATTATTTTTAAAGCCCTCAACAAGGCCATTAAAGAAACTAAGTTGCCACGGGACTGGAGAAAAGGTCCTTTTATTGCTTGAAAGCTGGTTAAAAGACAAGAAGCAAAAGTTAGAGCTTTAATGGTCGCTTTTCAGGATGGAAAAGAGTCCATGGCATGGTTCACCAGAGACTGAGTCTGAGGTTTTTCAACATTCTCACCAGCAATCTTGAGGAGTAAGAGCAGACCCATGTCTCTGCATTTGCAGGTGAACTCTTCCAAGGTCATCAGATGCCACACCAATGGCAAGCAACCCCAGAAGGCTCTCAGAAAAACTAAAAAACAGAGAAGAAAGTTTCAAATGAGCTTTGGTATCGGAATATATAAAGTCTGGAGGAAAAAGGCCTAAACCACCCTTGTGTGATGCTGAGGTTGGAACCAGCAGCTAGATCTGAGATCTTGGATTGCCACCAGCAGCTCTCTAAAATTGCTGGCTCAACATGCGACCAAGGTGTGTTCAAGGTGGCAGCCAAAATAAGCCAAGAAGTTGTTACCTCCAAGACAAGCACGATGGTGTTGGAGAAGAAGAAAGAACTACCATGACTAGTGGGATGGGGCAGCTGCTTTACCAGGAGAGATGTCAAACTCAGGACACTTCTACCTGGAGAATGGGAGGCTGTTGGGAGCTTACGAGCAAGGTGCAGCAAATCATAGAATCATAGAATGGTTTAGGTTGGAAGGGACCTTGAAGATCATCTGCTTCCAACCCCCCTGCCATGGGCAGGGACACCTCCCACCAGCCCAGGTTGCTCCAAGCCCCATCCAACCTGGCCTTCAACACCTCCAGGGATGGGGCAGCCACAGCTTCTCTGGGCAACCTGCACCAGGGTCTCACCACCCTCAAAGTGAAAAATGTCTTGAAACCATTCCCCCTTGTCCTATCACTACATGACCTTGTAAAAAGTCCCTCCCCAGCTCTCCTGTAGGACCCCTTTAGGTACTGGAAGGCCACTCTAAGGTCTCCCCGGAGTGTTCTCTTCTCCAGGCTGAACAACCCCAACTGTTTCAGCCTCTCTTCATAGCAGAGGTGCTCCAGCCCTCTGATCATCTTTTTGGCCTCCTCTGGACCCGCTCCAACATGTCTGTGTCTTTCCTGTGCTGAGGGCTCCAGAGGTGGACGCAGTAAATCAAAACCTTTACCCAAAGGAGCAGGAGATAAGTTTAAAACAAATAACTAAGTCCTCCTCCAGCCAGCATGTTGCCACAAGAGCCAAATACGTTAATAGATTCAAAGAAGGGTTGAAGAAATTCACGGGCAACAGGTCTGCCAACAGATACCGGAGAGAACGGGCAGGCTGGTACCCACCAACACCCATTGTGTAATGAGTGCTGATGTGGGGAGAGCAGTGGGGAATGAACTGAAGATATTTTGCCTTGCATGTTCTCCTGAAATATTATCTCCTGGCGCTGTTGGAGAAGACTATTAGGCCAGAAAAACTTACAGGAAAACGGGGCGGTTTACTGGACCAGACTCTTCCAAATCCAGCCAGGTGCACTTGGATTACTACTTGTCACCTCCAGACTTCATCAAGAAGAAGCAGTAAGTCCAGTCCTTATCCAATCCAAAAAGTGGTTCCTGCATTGCATCGTGCAAACTTAAAGACTGGATTTCTGCGACGGCTCAGAAATGCTTTGGTGTCACCTACGAGTCACGTTCGCAGCGCAGCGATGGCTTTGCTTGTTGACGAGCCAGGTGTGAAAGCTGTATGGGTCTTCCCAGCACGAGGCTGGCAGATCAAAGGCATCTTCACATATCAAAGGATAACGCGGTGAGAAACAGCATTTCATTAGTCAGGAAGTCATAAATTGATATCTTGATTGAAATAATTAGCAAGAATTACAGGAAATACCCGGAGATGCATTTATATTCAAGAAAGTCTTCAGGGAGTAGGGGAAACTTTGCCTCAAAGAGGAGTTTCTGTTGCAGGGATGCAGCACATCAAAATGAAGTCCCACCTTCAGACCCACCACACCAATCCTATTTCCTTAGAACAAACCAGATTCTTACTTTTTTCCTTAGATAGTCTCGGGTGAGGAGTGATTTTTAAGACTGCTAAGGAGATGCTGGTACTTGGTGGAGTTGCAAAGCAGGTACGTGTGAACTGCAGTAATTTCAAAGGCCCTTTGCTCCCTTCTGGATTTTAGGGCTCTGGAATCCATAGGGAACCTTTCCATCACAACAGGGGTATAAATCAGTAATGTGAAAGACAAGAAAACGCCTTATTCAGTAAATAGCAATATACAGTGAATTTTCTTCCCCTGCCTAAGCCATGAAAAATAGTCGTGTCCCCCCCCCAAAAAAAAATCCAGGGTGATATATTGCATAGAAATAGTCTGATTTGTATCAGTGGTAAAGAAAAATATGAAACGTTGGTATCCTCGATTGAAAGAGGATGCAGAAAGATGTTCAGCGGAGAAGGTCACAGGGGTGAAGCAAAGGCCTGGAAAAGATGTCTTAGGGTGAAGAGCTCAAAAAGCGCGAACCGCCGCTCCATTCCTCAAAGATAAAGTTACAGGGGGGATTAGAAACACAGTCCCCAAGGGTGACCATGGAAAACAAGCAATGGGCACCTTCAGCCAACGTTTTGTTCATCCCAACATCCAGAAGCTCAAGTTGGACAAGCCTGAAGTTCAAAGTAAATTAAGACGCCTGCCTCTGCTCGTGTCCCTGCATCCCCGGCATGGCTGGAAGAGGAAAGACGGCAGGGAGAGACGCCACAAAGCCTGAGCGCTGGAAGGAGGGAACGTTGCTCAGAGGAGTTATTTATGATCCGCCGGGAAAACGAAGAGATACACAGCCTGGGAGTCCCCGGGGATCTGTCCCAGGCCTGGTACTGCTCAAAATATTTTTTTTAATAATTACTGGCATGAATAGAAAATTTGCTTCTTACAGCTGCGAATGATACCAAACCGGGAGGGACTTGAAGTACTTTGGAGGACAGGCTGGAACTTCAAAACAATCTTGACACATCAGAGAAATAGCCTGGAAAATAATAACAATACTACTACTAATAATAAAAATAGGCTGCAATTTGGTAGAAACAAAGGGAAAACTTGCTGCTTGTGTAAGAACAGCTGAGCTGCAGAGCTGAGGACAGGCAGGGAGCGGGGATGCGGCAAGGGAAGGCAGAGGAGGCAGCGCGTCCCCACTGGGGTGTCAGTGGCCCTCCTCGTGCTGCTGTGGACACAGCAAGTGGCAGGCAGGGAGGGGCGACCCTTGCCTGCAGGACATGTGGAGCCATGCTGCAGGTCCACGTGGCACTGTGAAGCCTCAGCCGGAGTAGGTTGTCTGCTCAGGTATCGTGATTTGGGGAGGTCAGGGGCTGGTTGCAGAGTCCAGGAGATCATAGAATCATAAAATGGTTTGGGTTGGAAGCAACCTTGAAGACCATCTAGTTCCAACCCCCCTGCCATGGGCAGGGACACCTCCCTCCAGCCCAGGTTGCTACAAGCCCTGTCCAACCTGGCCTTGAACACCTCCAGGGATGGAGCAGCCACAGCTTCTCCGGGCAACCTGGGCCAGTGCCGCACCACCTTCAGAGTGAAAAATGTCTTCCTAATATCTAATCTAAATTTACCTGCTTCCAGTTTGAAGCCATCCCCCCTCGTCCTGTCACTACATGACCTTGTAAAAAGTCCTTCCCAGCTCTCCTGTAGGCCCCTTTAGGTACTGGAAGGCTGCTAGAAGGTCTCCCCGGAGCCTTCTCTTCTCCAGGCTGAACAACCCCCACTCTCTCAGCCTGTCTTCATAGCAGAGGTACTCCAGCCCTCGGATCATCTTTTTGGCCTCTTCTGGACCCGCTCCAACATGTCTGTGTCTTTCCTGTGCTGAGGGCTCCAGAGGTGGACGCAACACTCCAGGTGGGGTCTCACCAGAGCTGAGCAGAGGGGCAGAATTCCCTCCCTCGCCCTGCTGGCAGAGGCAAGGTCCCAGGTCAAGAGAGCTTCAGAGCATGAGCTGAAGGCTGTCACTGTTCAGGCAGAGTTGCAGGTCCAAGCAAAGTCAATGGAATAGGAGATATCTAGCGTGATCCCCCAAATTATGTCTAAGCCTCGGTGCCAAACAGCAATGTCACCTGCAGAGCGGCCGTTGCTCTGTGCCAGTGACTAGGGGTTACACGAGCAGCCAACGCGGAGGACGGCTGGGCAGCCTTGGCCAGGGGATACAGTAAGGACTGACTGGTCTCTACAGGGAAGATGTTGAAAATAAGGGACATGAAGTGGGCAAGGAACGGCTGTGCGCTCAAAGCAGGAGCTGAGGACACCCAATGAAATGATGACACTGCCCATTGCAGTCGAAAAAAATGAACTGCCCACCCCCGGGGGTCATTTCTTCACGAGGTGGAAGCCATGGCACTGCAGAGCTCAGCATCACAAAGGCATTTAAAAAAAATAAAATAAAGATCCACAACCGCTTTACATGGCCATTATTAAACATCAACACGCAGGCCCTTGCAAAAGCCTGCGAAGTTCACTGAGAAAGGAACATGTATTTGTTTTCCTGCCTTTTTTTTCCCCTTTTTTTTTTGTGCACCTGCCCCTCGATTACCACCACTGCTACGCTACCTTTCTTCTAGCACCTCGCTTCCTTTACAGGAGGGCTACAAAGATGATTAGGGGATTGGAGCATCTCTCTTATGAGGAAAGGCTGAGGGACTTGGGGCTTTTTACTCTGGAGAAGACTGAGGGGGATCTTATCAACACTTATAAATTCTTAAAGGGAGGGTGCCAGGGGGATGGGAACAGTCTTTTATCAGCGGTGCACAGTGACAGGACAAGAGGGAACGGGCACAAACTGGAACATAGAAAGTTCCATCTTAACATGAGGAGGGACTTCCTTCCTTTGAGGGCGGCAGAGCAGTGGCACAGGCTGCCCAGAGAGGTGGGGGAGTCTCCCACGCTGGACACATTCCAAACCCGCCTGGACGCCGTCCTGTGCC
>NW_009647422.1:960696-1008216 GCF_000708025.1 Charadrius vociferus | reverse complement strand
TTGGATATTAGGAAAAAATTCTTCATGGAAAGGGTTGTCAAACATTGGAACAGGCTGCCCAGGGCAGTGGTGGAGTCACGATCCCTGAAGATGTTTAAAAGATGGGTAGACGTGGTGCTGAGGGGACATGTTTCAGTCATGGTTTTGGCAGTGTTCGGTTGATGGTTGGACTTAATGATCTTAAAGGTCCCTCCCAACCTAGACGGTTCTACGATTCTGTATTTTCTGACAGCGAGGCACATCAGGCAGGGAATGGCTTCAATCAGAAATGAGCGGCACTCGGGTTGGCCATGTTGAGGGGACACCGAAGGTGGGATTTGCCTGGAAAGCGCTGGCCTCCCTTTCCCTTGAAGTTCTGTGACAGTGAGTATGACCATATAAAAATTGACATAGCTACACTGATTGAAAAAACAAAAAGCTTTCTTTATTCCAAATAAAGACATATAGGGGATAGGACGAGGCGGAACGGTTTTAAACTGAAAGAGGGGAGATTTAGATTAGGTATCAGGAAGAAATTCTTTACTCTGAGGGTGGTGAGCCCCTGGCACAGGGAATTAATTAAGGAATTT
This sequence comes from Charadrius vociferus, assembly GCF_000708025.1. NCBI lineage: Eukaryota > Metazoa > Chordata > Aves > Charadriiformes > Charadriidae > Charadrius > Charadrius vociferus. Next base: position 1,007,647 of record NW_009647422.1, on the reverse strand, counting down.
TGCAGTCTAAGGCCAGGGCTAGGACATCATGCCAGGGTGGGAGGGACAAGAGTTCACAAGCTGCGCTGACCTTCGCACTCTCCATGTTAGACCATCCTTTGGGTGAGGACATCAGTTTTCTCGGGCTGCACCACAGCTCTGTCAACGACAGCTACAAATCACAGCGAAGTCTCAATTAATACCAAATTAATGCTCCCCCCCTCCATCCACTGCGACTCTGAAACATTACTTTCATTACAAAAAGAACCCCCAAACTGGCACAGACTGTCTGATTTCAGGCATGCGACCCTATCAACTTCAGCAGAATTACACCGACATTATTAAATTCAATACCAGGTCCCTTTAATTGTTTAGATAAAACCATTTAAAAATTAAGTTACCAGAGTTAAGCAGCTAAAAGCATTTTAAAACCAGGTGGAGAATAATTTGTTTCACAACCATATTAAAAAAAAGAAAGAAATTAAAATTATTTATATGGCTGTTAAGTAGGGGCGGAGCACGGGAAGCTTTATCTTCTCATGATTTAAATCCCAGGCAGCGTTCGGTTTGGAAATGACACCAGATGGATTCCAGAGTGCAGCTCAAGGTCATCTAAATACTGTGTTCTCTGCTCCAAACTGTACGCGTGATCCGTGCGAACCACACAAAGCCATCAACAGAAATTTAATCCGCCGTCAGCTACTTGGTGATCTTCCGAGAGCGCGCTTCGGACGCATCTCCCCCTCCAGCGCAAGGACACAAACAGCCCTTGTTTAACGGTGACGGAGCAGGGAGGAAACCTCTCAGCGTGCCGTTATTGTAGGCAAAGCGCATTTATGCTGCCGCTTTGTAAATACGTGCTCTAAAAGCAGTTGTTTAGCAGCCAGAGGGTTCATTTAATATCGCCTTATTCTAGACGAGCGAAGTCGCTCACCTGCAATGGGAGACAGAGAGCCTCTTCCTCCAGAGCTGCACCACGGTATTCCCCGTGCCGTGCACGGCGTCATCCATCACCAAAACCAACCACAGGCACGCAGAGCTAAGCTTACTTACAACTTCCCCACTTCTACTCGAGTAATAATTTCCCTACGCTGCAGGATTTGAGCCTTATTTTAATAGACAAAACCAGTCTCTAACAGATAACCGGGTGTCAGCCGCTCTATTTTTACCGCTGCCTGCCTCCTGCTGGGGACAGCTCATGGGGACGGCTCGACCTCTGCAGCAACACCTGAGAGCAGCCCCGAGAGCCCGACGTTTAACTTCTGCACTGAATAGGGTATTTTAAGCACAAAACCCCACATTAGGCAACAACCTGTCTTTTAACTGCATAACTCTTTAATGAGGGAGACTGTCCCACTCTCCAGCGCAGCACAGAGCCTGTCCAACATCACTCAGATTAATTTTTCTTGGTTTGCTGTCTTTGCCATCACCATTCACCCCTCTCCTACCTTAAATTACAATTTTTTATTTTTTTTTTTTTTTTTTTTTAAACACATTTCATCACTATAGTTCATATCACCCAGAGTTCCTACTTTTCCTGCGTAGGATTCCTTGTGTCTCCTCCTCCAAGGTAGCACCCTGAAGTTTGGGAAGTGCCAGGTTAACCGGATGGCACTAAAGACTTAAATCGAACAAAGAGGAAACACTTGCACTTGTTCTTTTTACCTCAGACCAAGGCAATTAGCCTTTCCATTAGGACAGAACTGGTAATTTCCAATGAAATCCAGTTTTTCTGGAACAGAAGGTCGAGAAGACTAATGGATTAGTCCGCTGAGCCACTGCATCTGCTGACTTGAACTAATACCACGTTTCCAATATGCTGCGGAAATGCTGTGGGAATGTGTATTTGGGAAAGAATATTTAGCAAAGTAGTTAAACTCAGCACATTTAGAGATTTCCGCGCAGATCTGTTCAGTGTATCTTTGCACAAAGGATTAGGAACCTCTTATGTACCTTGAGGAAACGGTGAGACCTCAAATCACTCGAGAATTTCAAAATATTTGTTCCTCCAATGACTGTTATGTAAACCCGGTATGGAGTCTTGCTGAGGAATCATTCTCGATGTAGGTCAGGAAAAGGAAAGGCAACTTGTACGGAGTCTTGCGAGGGACAAAAGCGGATACAGAAATCAAAGTGTACTTTTAATTTTCCTGCCCACTTCCCTTAAGCAGCAACGGAATTTTCCAGATGCAGAGAAAACAGCATTTGCAGATATGTACAAAAGTTTATTTTACAAACAGCAACTACTTTTGAATAACAAAATTGCAAAAACGGAGAGCAACATTAGAAAACCAGCTCGGGGTACATTTTCTATCCGAAGCACAATTTAACAGAGTTCACCAAGTAAAAATATTCCCCCCTCCCTCACATCGCTCCCCAACCACCTGCCAGATGGAATTTCTTCATAAAGCTTTAATTCAAGATATGAAACAGACATTGGTGACGTTGCAGCAATTCATCGATGGACGGTCTTTCTGTTACTTTTTCCCAGCCTTAAGAGAAAAAAAAAGTCAGCTCAGATCTGAAATAGGAGAAAGTCCTATTCTGTAGCAGTTTTTTCCTCCAAGAAGCATTGAAAGGGGATGTTCATATTTGTTATTTTGTTACACAACTAACTCACCGGTATTATTTTCTCAGTAAGGGAAGAAACAAGTTACTTTTGTATTTCAAACTCTGAAATGGCAACAAACATTACCTTGAGTTAGCAATTAAGTATTTGTTCAGGAGTCTGAAATGGCAGCTACTGTTAGAAACCTGTCTGCAAATGTATACTGAATGAGTAACAAATGTACGTACTGTTAAAAAGCCTAAGAAGGTTACAAAATATTGATTCCAAAGGATCACGTGCACGCGCTTTTTCATTGAACTACAGGAGCGGGAAGGGTGCTGGAAGTCCAGAATTTTGGGTTCTTCTAGAAAGTGAGAAACCTACGACAAATTCAGTTTTAGGAACCTGCGTACAAATGTCTTATTCAGCTGTTCGCAGACAGAAATGGAGGGCATCGTTACAGTCTTCAAACTTCACTTTGAACTTTTCATGTTTCAGAAGTGTAGCAAAAGCTAATTTTGGATGGCTTAATTCAATCAAAAGAGACAGTACGAACTGACGTCTAAGCAAGAAATTACGACTTTTAATTTTCAAAGCCGCTGGGTCCTGATGAGATTTAAAAAAAAAATAAATTCAATATCTGAAAACATTTGAGAAAATGAAAGCATCTCAAGATATTACAGAAAGTCAGTAATGAAAACTATTATAATACAACAGTATTCATTAGCTCTAATAAAGCTATGTTAGTCTTTGTTCACTACAGACCCCACTTTTCAGGTTACATTATGTCATTAAAAAACTGTTTCTTAGTACACAACTTTCTAAACACTGAAAAACTTTACAAATTATTTCAAATCAACTCAATCAGAATATTGCAAAAATTACTCAATGCTCTTCAGCTTAAATCTATGGATTTTTTGCAAACCATTTACCTGTAACATGGAGTCATTTTTGGTATTAAACTTTACTTGGAAAGTATTGTCCATGCTTTTTACCAGGCATACCAGTATTTTTGCAGTCATACCACTTTAACAATATATAGTTCAGTATCTGCAATATCAGTATCTGATATTCCCTATGGCAAATCGTCTACATCTATAGATATTTTATAAAGGAGCCATTATATTGTGGGGTTTTTTCTCCCCTCAAAAAAATTATCATTATTTAAGCTTTTTTACAAAGTGTTTTGGACAAACTCATGATATACTCAACAATTTACAACATCCAACTTCAAAATGAGTTTAAGTATGCCAAGCACTATAATACGAATTGAAGTGAAATTCAAAAAGTGTTTAGAAACACTTTTTTTAGACTCTTAAGAACATTGCTGTTTTATCACAAAATCCACTTTCAAACATAAAAGTTTAGACAAGTTGGATATTAAGATCAAAACTCCTTGATCCTCCTTTCGCTCGCTGCTTGTCAGTTTGACAGTTCCCATTGTGTGGAATCTCACCCTTTTCAGCAGTGTTCTGCGGAATCACAGTACAGGAAGGATTAAGACAGAGCGGCGGTCTTCGTTTTCATCACCTCGCTGTTGCGTATATGCTGTACATAATGCAATAACCAACAAACAAGACAGCAGGGAACCCATCTCCCAGCATTAAAAAACAAAGCGCATTTTAATAAACTAGAAATGGCAGCCTTTGTAAGAAGTTTTCTTCACAGTTTTATAGTTGCTAGGATATATTTAATAGTAACCGGCAGAAAGCCCTAAATTGTTTATAAACATACTTGAAGACAGTACCAATTGCTGCACCCAGAAAAGCGGTGGCAGCAAATTCACTTAAGTGTCATTCATGGCTTGGAAAATTCAACTCAATGAAATAAAACTGTTTCTTTTTCTATTTTGTAAAAGTAGCTTTTGACATTAAAAAAAAAAAAAAGGTCAGTTGAGTTGAGCTCAGTACTTCTCTCCATATGTACACAGTCAGTCAAGCAAGTTCATTGATAAATGGTAAAGTTTCAGCTAACTTGGTAAACACCCTTCAACTTCACTTGTGACACTGTCAAAACAGTTTGTTTTGTTTTGGTTTTTTTTTAACATAACACTGAAAAAAATTATTAAATAGTTTCCATCGTCAAAGAAACCTTTTCAGCTATATCTGCTGCTCTCACTGGGACTTCGATTGTTAGAGTAACTGCGATCACTTTCACTGTCAGAGCCGTAAGACCTACAAAGAAAAGATTAAAATGCCTCAAAATTGTATTTTAAGTTTCAAATTCAAAATTGAGTCATGTAAAAAAATTGTCAAGACAGACACGCACAAGACAAGAAGAAAACATACAAGAAGTCTTCTACAGGATCATATTTCACATAACAGAAATATTCATTACAGGACACAAAATTAGAATAGTCATTAGCTTTACATGATGAAAATCCTGTGTAACTCCAGTCAAACTGTGTTTGTCACTACAAAATGTCTTGCTTTCTCCAATACAGCTAAGAAATCATCCACAATTACTGTTTTTGTAAATGCTAATAGCTGACTGAGAAGTATATGCTAACAAATATAATTTTATATTGCAAACGTTTCTCAACTAAGAAAATTTCCCAAATCCTTGCTTTACATATTGCAGTTTTTCATCTGAAGAAGGGTCTTAAGAACATAACAACAGGAGTATGTGAACGTCTGCAGAGTGGAAGCTGTAGATTAAAAAGTTTTGGCTTATCCAGAAGAATTCCAAGCTCAGCACCTGGCCGAACATCAAGATAGAGTCCAGATGGTTTCAGACAAGCCACAGGACATATTCAAATTACACAGAATAAACTCTTCTCAGAGATTTTCTAGCCTTGTGCCCGTAAGAAAAGCTTTCTAATTGGAAGATGAGCATATCCTAATCCAACATTGTTTCTCTGAAGCTTCCCAACATCCTAAAACAATGATTTTGTGAGTCTATTTCCACACTCTTCTTTAATCTCATTATTTCCCCTCAAACACAAGATGAAGGTTGTCTTACTGTCAGAAATAGATGTGGAAATGTGTGAGAGCAAAGTGCATTAAGAGTCGGTACAAAGTTGTGAAAAAATGAGTATGAGGACAGCAGAGGATGAATATTTACAGTAGTGTTGGAGATCTGCCCGATTTACCACTGACTAATGTGGGGCATTTTAAAAGGTACAAAACAAATCATCACCGATATTAAAAAAAAATAAAAAAAATCCACATCTATCTCCATCCTGTTCCAATTCTGATCTTTGTGAAACGTGCTCACTTATACCCGTATAATTCCCCTGGACTCAGTAGAACCAAATTTATCCTAAATTCATAGGAAGCCCACTGGATGTGCTGGTAAAAATGTTCTTTCAAAATACATTCTAGGAAGTTAAAAATAAATTCTGGGTAGCACTACGATTTTTAATTTCCCTTCCATTTTTTTTTTTTTAAATCCACCTTTCCAGTCTAACCAAAAAGAATTTACCATCCAATGGAATTCTTCGCATGCTAGGTAGCTTTTAACCCATAACAGGGCACTTGATTTAAACCCTCAGAGCTAGTTCACTGTAGTTTTTGAGAAACATCTACAATTATTAAAACACCCCAAACATGCTTACTTTAAATGCATACATACAATGAGCCGGAGCCTTCTCAAATCTTCCTAGGGTTTCTAGAGAGAGTTTTCTAGGGAAAGCAGGGTTTCCTCCCCATCCTCAAATTTAGTATGTCAGAAATTCCGATTTCTTTATTCGCACACTTGCTCTAATTTTAATTGTTTTTAATTAATACTTTTGGTAACAATATATTTTTTATGTTTGGGGGAAAAAAAAAAAATAGCCTTCATGAACATCATAAGTATGTATTTAGCACTTTCTTTTTGCTAGCAAAGCCATGCTAGCAAAACACATACCTGGATCGCCTATCATAACTTCTGGATCTTCGATAGCTGTCACTCCTTTTACTTCTACTTCGACTTCTGCTATAATAACTATCGTACGTGTATGACCTACTTCGAAGGGAAAAGAAAGTAATTGTAAAATTACAATTTTTGTCTAAAATGCTGTTTATTTTAAAGGTATGTTTTATAGACATTTATATACAGAGATAAGTGGCTATATAGAAATTACTTTTGAAGGATGTGGCGAACAGTAGTTCCACATTTTATAAACGTTTAAATACAAGAAAAAGTATCTTCAAAAGAACAGCAAAAATCTCAGATTTATTAGCCTAGAAAAAAGACTTACGACAAATTGTAGATGCAGTAAAAATCTTGATTGCTAATACTTCTGAAAACAAGTAACAAAGTGATTCCATTTATAACTCAATTTTATTTTAACAATAAAGGGAAATGTGTTCACTATTACTTACCTCATATCATCACCTATAACTGTAATGCCAGGATAATTTAGTTATTTTCAGCTTTTAAGTGTCTTATGTTAGTTTGCTTTGATTCAAGTTGCTATCATGATATTGTATTTTTAAGCAGCATAAATAAAGGGATATTCTTATACTAAGGTACGTTTATAATAAGTACATTTATTGCAGTTTGTATAAAACTATAATCCATACCTGGATCGACTGTGATGACCATAAGAACTACTTCTGGATCTACTTCTACTATAGGTTCGACTGACAAAAACAAAACCACAGAGACATTTTAAGTTAATCAAAAAGAAGCGCTGAAGAGAGCGGGAGGAGTGGGGGAGCCAGAGGAGAAGAACATGTTTTGATCAGAATTCCTTATCCATACTACAAAACATTGAACAAAATTATTTTCCAGTAACAGGAAATTTTGAAATCTGACTATTCCCATCTTGCACATTTCAAGTAGATACTTTAGACTGCGGTACGCATAGCTAAGCGCATTTCCAACTTGCTCAGAGTCCAAAGCACTGGACTGCTGTGCCTTAAATACTGTTTTTGTAACACACCCCAACACTAGAAGCTTACCTACGACTCTTGTAACTGTGGTAGGAACTACTTCGACTTCTTGACCGATCTCTACTATACCATCCTCTGCTTCGGCTTCTTGTATAGCTTCTTGACCTACAATCAATGAACAACTTTGAACAGCACGAAGTAGAACATAACCAAAGAGAAGAACAGCAGAAAACAGGAATCAACAGCATTATAAAGCTTTATCTTTTAAGCTAAGTATTTATTCTGTACTCGCTAAATGATACAGTGCTGTTTAAAAAAACGTGAGCTGAAAAATTAAAACATGCTCTAAAAATATCAACCCTTTCAAGTGAACACTGTAGGCTGTGGGAATAGCACAAACTTCTTACCTATATGAATATGTAGAACTTCGGGATCGACTTCTTGAGTGACTGTAAGATATGGACCGTGTTCTGTGTCTGGATTTAGACTCAGATTTACTTCGTGACCTACTGAGACTCCTGGACGGGCTATTGTCATCTCTACTTGGAGATTCTTCCTCACTGGAACTTTCCTGGTTCCTCGGCCTTCGATTTAGCCGTGCTGTTTTTCTAACCTCATCAAACAGAGATCCAGGCCTTACTTTATTTTTAGCTTTTATTTCAATTCTTAAACCTGCTGGTTTAGGCTCTGGAGCTGAAGCTATGTTCTTAACTTCTGCAGCAGTACTAATTGCTGCTGGCTGTAAATTACCAACACCTTGCAAAGGCTTCCATTTATTATCTATCATATTGCTTTGCGTATTTTCAGTAATTTCACTTTTTAAACTACAGTCTTTAGCACTAGACACAGGGACAGAGTTATTTTCTGGTCTCAAGGTTTCTTTTTCTTCTTTAATATTAATGAATTCTACAATATTGTTTCCCAGTTTGACAACATCTTGTTCAGGGGTCTCAACCTGTAAATCTTTGTTTATACTAGCACTTAAAGCCTGAGGTTTAGCAGTGAGAATCACAGGAGCCAAAATGTCCTCATCAACCTTCCCTGGTGAGTTACGATCTGGCGTACAAATCTCCATGTTGTCATCTGTCTGAATAACATCTTCCAATCCATTCTGGTTACTTTCTTCAGCTTGTTTAATCTCATTCTTACAAGCCATCACATTTATTCCTGAGCTTAAAACAGTGGTTGAAACATTTGTTTCAATGCTATCTCTATTAGGCTTACTGTGATCTGGTGAGGTGTCACATACGGTGTTTTTACCTAAAAGGTTTTCATCCACACAAGACTTTTCACCATTTCCCATCTTATCTTTGACTATTTCATCCTTTTCATAAACTTGGTTTTTATCCTTCGTGTCCCCGGTAAGCTGCTTTTCTTCTTTATCGTCCTTAGTAACCGGCTTATCATTTATCTCATCATCATCTTCTTCACCAAACTCCAGGGGGGGTTGCCAGTGAAACATTTCTTTTCTTTTCTGTACTTTGTGTTTCTTCTCCTTTTTCCCTTTTGATTTTTCTTTTGCTTTTTTGGAATGTGATTTTTTAAGAGTTTTTTTCAATCCATGTTTGTGTTTTTTTGACTTTCCTCTGAGGTTTGTTGAGCTAGAACAAGAACTCTCAGATTCAGAAGATGACAACTGTTTGCTTGCCTTCCACGTACAATCAGAATCCAGAAAGCCTTCTGAAGAATTTGATTGTTTTTTAATCCTTTTGGTAACGCTAAGCTCTGTATCAGATCCTGATGTGGCCTCTCCTTCTTCTTTACTAGAGGAGGGTCTGGAACCTCCCCGGTTATGCCTTGCCTCCCCCCTTTCAGAATTCGATTCGGAGTCCCATTTACTACCTGAATAGGATTTTCGTTTGGTTTTTGCACCACCTTTAGGTTGCGCAGAAGATTTCTCTTTAGCTGCTTTCTTTTTAGCACGATCAGAATCCCGCTCACACTTGGACCTCTCTTCCCCTCTCTCAGAACTTAAGCTATTTTTATCCTGTTTCTGAGTATCTTCTTCTAATTGAAAACGGCCTTCTTTTTCTTGGACTCTTTTTGTTTTGGCAGAACGCTCACTGTCAGTAGAGAAGTCTGAAGATGACAAACTGTCACTCTCTTTCAATCCTTGTGAAGACTCATCGTAGTCTTTTGCACACTTATAAGGGAGAATACTTTCAGAGCTCGTTTCTTGCCTCAGTTTAAGAGACCGAGCTTTTTGATCACTTGATGCAGATTTTCTTTTGTTTCTGTGTCTATCATCATCGCTAAGGGAATAGTAAGATGTTGACTCACTATAACCTGACCTGTCGCTGCGGTATTTACTCAGTGAAGGTGATCTGCCAGAAGAACGAGATTTTGTCCTAGAGCTAGATGGACTCCTAGATCTCGTATAAGATCTTGAGTATGACCTGCTTCGAGAGGACCTGCTTCTTGATCTCAGCCAACTATCTGAGCTTCTGTCACTACGATATCTGGAATAACCGCTTCGATCGCTATCTGAACTCCTTTGTCGCTTACGATACGAGGAAGAAGTGTTAGCCTCTTTAACGACTACTAAATTGTAATTAGTTTGTGTGGGTATTAAATGGGTTGTTTTAGCTTTCATTTCCTGGATTCGCTCATAAGATGGCTTCCATGGTTTCTGCCCAGGTTTCCACCTTGAAGGCGGTGGACTATCACTTAAGGGTATAACAGGGAGGTTTTCTGGGACAACTGGTGGTACGACAACTTTATCACTTGGGAGTATAACTGCTCTTACAGGCTCAGCAGTCTTGTTCAACTTATTTTCATTTAACCGTGTTGAAATATTTCGTGGAGAATTGGAAACTGTCTTCTGCTGCCTAGGGTTAGAACTTGACCTTGACCTACTTCGGGAACGCGATGATTTAGAGGCTGATCTTGACCTAGAACTTCTTCCAGAATAAGATCTTGATTTCGACCTAGATCTGGACCTGGACCTGTAGTGTGATCGAGTCCCTCTGCTCGATAAAGTTGATGAGCTTTGGTCTTCCTTATCAGATTTAGACCACTCTCTTCTGGATGAGTGTCTGGAAGACAATGAAGAAGAACGAGATTTCCTCTCACGATCACAAGATGATTTTGTCCTCCTGAGGAAGGAATGAGAGGATTCTACATCTGATGAGGCTGATGTTTTCTTTTTTTTTGTTTGCTTGTGCTTCTTGAAATGCTTCTGCTTTTTAGATTTCTTTTTATGTTTCACCTTCTTTTTCTCTTTTCGGTGCTTTTTGTGATGGCTAGAATATCTCGCAGTACCTAGATCAGAATAACCGTTATGTGACCAAGATCTTGATCTCCGGGATGCACTCCTTTCATCCCATCTGCTTGTACACGGGTCACTCAACCTAGAAAACAAACAAATAAGCCCCACGCTAAGTGGAAATTCTTTAAAAATTTCAGATAAACTAAGCACTTTCCCCCACCTCCAATACAAGTAATTTAAGTTTTAAAGAAAAAGTAATTTAAGTTTTAAAGAAAAATTACCATCCTCCCGCTCTTTACTACCAGAAAATTGTTTTGACTGAGCTTGTTACACTTGTTTTAAGATAAGGAATTACATCATTATCAAAAGAGCTACTTCTCTAAAATAAATGAATCAGCCAGCATCAGATTTTGCACATTGTAGAACCTGTGTAAAGAGATTTAAGGTTTTAACTACCCTAGTCCACAGGACTTTAACCTCTACAATTATAGGATTCTTAAACCATGTTTAAATACAAATTCTAAAACATCATCTTATTTAGTAGCCTTTTAGCTGGTACATTGCGATACAGCAATAAACAGAACACGCTCAGTATATAAAAAGAACTATGAGTAACATTTACAACTATTCAATAATGATTATATATAATATTCTTCAGTTTTTCTTTTGAGGTTTATCTACCATAACCTGATAGAATCTCATTTAGTATCAAGACATCAGGAATTCTGGAGAGCTGGCTTCCATCACAGAGTCTGCAATTGCAGAAAGAACATGTAAACCAATATAAGGTTGGTGGATTCGATTGTCTTATTTGGTATCCAAAGAAACCACGTAACCAAGTTTGAGGCTAAAAGAAATCTGACATGAATAGCTCAATGGAAAGCAACAGGAAACTGGGCAGGTCAATTAATTACTTCTTAAATAAGTATCCAAAATGGCACCATCAGAAACAAAACTTCTGACCTTCTGACGCATTTCGGCATGTGTTCATCTGGTGTTACATTGGAAGTTTTCCACTTCTAATTTTTTGGAATTTAAATGGAATGCATTAACCACAAAAATATTTACATTTTTTTATTCAAAAATGAATGACACGGTACATCTACACAATGTATTAAAACTTCTGTAAACAAAACGAGACATTTTAAATTGGTAATAAGGAACTTACTTATCGCCTTTACTCCACTTTTCTCCACTAGGTGGTCTGTACGTTCGTAATCTCTGCATTTCCTCTTTCCAGTGAGGAGGGGTCTCACTGCTCTCATCATCATCGGATTCAGAACATGATCGCGATCGAGGTGGGGTGTGATATCGCTATGAAAGCAAAAGAAAGATAGTTGCATAATATATCTTTCATTCAAAGAGACTGGATAATATAGAAGATACACAGTGCCTCTTACACAGATTTTGCATGTGTCTTCATAACACAAGCCAGACAACATTATCCACACAAGGCCCATGAAGAAAACATAAATTGTAGATTTCCTGCCTAAAATATCCACTTTCGCTATGCATATCCCCCGCATGTGAGACTGGATTACATTGCTAACCGGTATCTTTTCATACTCAGAGCATTTCCCAAAGCTTGAGAGGGGCCAGCAGCTACCCCCGCTATTTCAAAACATAAAACAGGTCATGGTTTCCCTTTCTGTAGCACCTTTTGGAATAACATAATGACTGCAGATAACGAACTTTTTGTTCAGGGTACTAAAGCACAGATGTTTCACTTCAGTTAGCAGACACTTAACTGCTTGTATGAGTAAAGACAAACCCCATTTCAAAAATTATTGCTGTTCAGCTCTTCAGAAATGGGAATCCAGCTTAAGACACATTCTAAACAACAAAAAAAAAGAAAAAGTATTTTAAAAATAATTAAAAAAAATCTATGCATAGGCACAGCATTTAAGTAGGCAATAAGAGCTACTTGTGCCGTAGAGAAAAAACTCTAATATTGCTAACTCATTATTTTCCATTACGCAGTTGGATACCCACTTAGGTAAATTCTGTGAGGAAATTAGATGTGCCTTGACTTAATAAAGAAAAACATCTGGATTTTACTCAATTATTTTGAGCCACTTATAAAAGCAAGCAATGTGTGAAGAAAAAAATATATTGTCCCCCCAGAATAAAACCAGAAAGATGCATGTACTGGTTTATTTTGTTAATTACAGGCAGAAGGCTTTAAGACAACCTGTTTATATTAAAAAACAAAACCAAAAAACAACCCTGCCATGAAGATTTGGAGCTTCCCTATCCTTTGAGCTGAAGCAATGACTACTGAAAAAAAAAGCTTTCACAGATGAATGGCATATAACAGGTTGTGAAGCTTTGGTGGACCTCCCTAATTCTCTCGTATTATACTCAGGAGTCACTTGGAACCTTAGAGGATTCAAAACCACAAACGAGTATCTTGAAAAACATAAAAAAATTTCACCCTGGATAGAAACTGCTGCTAATCAGACTGCCATTAGAGATGGCAGAAAAATGTGTTTCTCCAACTAATTGATAGCCCTGAATTATTTCTCATATTACTGATTTTCATTCTTAATTTTGCCAAGACAGTGCCAAAGTTAAAAAAACCAAGACACAGACACCCAAATCCCTGGCAAAAGCCACTTCCACCCAGCTTTAAGCTCATTTTCCAGAAGTCTTTATTTACATAAGTATTTCAAAACATTCCATTTAAAAGGCTTCCTTTAGTGAATATCACAAGTGTCAAATACAAATGAAAGCTGTCAGACACAGCAGAGACAGCTATCAGATTTAATGTCAAGGCTGGCAAATAAGGGTCAGTTCTCAGGTGAAGCTCAAACACTACCATACCTCGGTCTACGCTTGGGCCATTGAAGCTGTTAATTTTATGGCTTAAAATAATTGCATCGTGGGGATCAGAAGAAAAGTACTTCTTGAATCCAGTGGCTATCACATAAGAAAATCACGCTCAGAGGAGTCTCAGCTAAGATAATTCTAAGAAAAAGCATCTTTGGCTATACAGATAGTGATTTTTTTTTTTTTTTTGAGGACTTCCACTTGCAAAAAAATTTGGCAGGACCAAGCCTTGGTTTGGTTTATGGTTACCCAAATGCCGCCTGTAACTTGATCCAGGAAAACATTCTAAGGGGGAAGAATATGCTCAGTCATGGTGCACTACAATTTGAAACACACCAGAATCAAATGCACAATGAGGAAACCTTTTCTTACTCTCTCCCTCTTCAACTGACTGAAAAACAACAGCGTAGCTGCGCAGCGTTCTGGGCTCTCTATTGTGAGTTATTAGAGAAGACACTTTTGCCTGAGTATAGTGGAACTAAGGCAAAAGCAAAAATCTTCAGCACACCAAAGATCCAAAGTAGAAATGAAACCTGCATAAACAGTAGCAGTCTTCAGAGGAAGGTAGGAAAAAAACCAAAAGGACCAGGTCTGTGCATCTGTAAAAATGCTTCGCTACTAGCTCTGCACAGAAGTAACTTCTTGCCCGTGCAGTGTCATTTATGATATTACACAGACTGGACCTCAGCCAGGACAGCTGATGAAAGCTGACAAACTACATTAAGCAGCTAAAAAAAAGGAAACAAAAGGTTGACTTAAAATGTCAAAAAGGAGAACAAACAATGTAAGTGATTTCGACAAAGTTGCCAACAAAACTGTTGCTTCTCAACAATGTATGCACAACCACCAGAAGATGCAAATACCACAACTCGGGAGGACAAGCAATACGCATCAGAAAGGGCTGTACACACTTAGGACACTGTAGAACAGCTTTGTCTACTGTTGTGTGTTACAGTCCTAAGGCTTAATGGAGACAGCAAGGAAATGCAATGAGTGGAGAAGAGTAAAAGCTCTTGTCACTTCTCATTACTTTAAATCTTGGGACTCGCGTGAGACAAATCTGGCTGAATTAAACTTCAGTCTTTAAAAAAAAAAAATAAATTTATTCTTATGATTGAAGACTTCTCGTAGCTGAGGAGTAAGCATTTGTTTTCCCAAACAATCTTTAAGTAAAAGGACAGCAACAAGAAGAATAGGAAAAAAAGCATTCTAAAATGAACTACCTAACAACAATATTTCAACCTTCTAAGCTAGAATCTACATCATCGCAACAATAGTTGAAGTGTCACACAAAGCCACCAAGGAAATTCAAGGCTCAAGGTCAGAGAAGATACTCTGGATGAGAGGAAAGAAAAAAATAATTAAAAAAAATTTGTTACATACTATTGTGCCTCTTCCTTTAATTTTTCGTCCAGATTTAGAGACTGATGGTTTCTGGTCAGTCAGAACTGGCGTAGAATCAAGAAGCTTCCTACATAAATTAAAAAAATATAAGCTTACACTGAAAAGAACAAAAAAAAAGAACCTTAAAAGTAATTTTAAGGTAATTACGCAAAACATTCACGTTATTAATTTACTTTGAGATGGCAGAACTAAGAATTCATTGAATTCTCCAAGAAATAAAGCAAGACACACATGCCAACAAAAGGCAAATCAACACATACTTGTTTTCAACCAAACGTGTAGCCTACCTGACCTCTCTCTATGTGTAAATAAATGCTAACAGTGAACTTGCAAAATACTCTGTTAAAGTTGAAGGTGGTTTTTCTAAAGAGGTTAACTTGTGTTTGGTGCACAAATCATGAAGACAACATGGGCAGAAGATTTTCAGCATCTCAGCAGTTCCACAACAATGCCTTAGCGTAGGGAATGGCAATTCACAATAGCTCACAGATTCTAAAGCCTTGCTCCTTTCCTAAGCAACAAGAGGTAATTCAGCACTCCTTTTTACAGTTTGTGTAATATCCTCAAAAGAAGCAGTTACTAAGGCTTTGGAAACATGAGTAAAGTCATGTTTTAAGAGGAGGCTTGCAGGAGACTATACCATTAGCTGAAATTTTTAAAAAAAACCCTGATTTTAGATACCTGGCAATGTAATGTATTAGCTCATCTGAGTCCAAAAGCAAAGAAATTTGCCAGAAAAAGAACCCCACTGCAATTTAGTAGAGATGAAAAACACAAATCCAAAGTAGCTTCTGAACTCATGACTTCCTTTTGATTCAAAGAAGACTATTTTCTCTTATCCTCAGAATCAGATGGGTCATAAAATTCTGGTTGATTGATTTTGAACCAAAGTTTTGTCTTCAGTCTAAGAAAGATGAAAAATCACCTCTCCCAATTAAGTCTACCTTATGACCAAATATTTGCTGTGGTTTTCATTGCAAAATTTCTCCTAGAATTATTCGCTCATTTTTTTTGCAGCATCTATAATTGAGTTTATGGTTGTAACCAATAAAACTCACTCATTAGATTTCACTGAAAAACCCTGACACAGGTTGTGAAAAATATTACAAAGAGAACTGTAAAAAGGACAATTAAATTACCTCATTTAGAAGTTCTGACACTACAACCATCATTTGCCATCAGTACCAGTAATACAGCGTTAGCAGGAAACTGTCATGCATAGTTTCCATGAAGTCAACATAATAAGAAAGCTCAATGATTCTTACGGTTCCGGCTCTACATTGACAACAGGCACATCTCTTCTTAGCAAAAATCTGTTTTCAGGCACTGGGGGAATTTCTTCAGGACGTACCACAGGTTTGTCCCTCTTTGTGCTAACATCGACTGCTTTTTCTGTTGTATCACTCTTGTCAGAAAGGCTGCTACAGGGAAAGGTTGATAAATAAAAATTAACTATCAATTCATAAGCAACGCTTTTCAAAGTGAATTCCAAAACAAGCCCACATGATGCATCAATCTTCAGGATGGTTTAAAAACCAAAAAGTGTTTCACTAACAACCCATTTTAGGCTACAGGAAGGACGGTGCACTTTTATTGGAAAGGAAGTTCAGTTCTTACTTTACAGCAATTAATTTTGCTTTTAATTTGCCATTTTTCATGAAATATTTTTAAAATATAAGCAAATATAAATCAAAGATCTCTTATTTGCCTGTCTTACTACAACATAGGCATAGTGAATCCTAAATACTTTTAACACGCTGAGACTTACTTCAAAGCCACTCTAGCTTCTATCTACACAGATCTTAAACTGTTTCATAGAAGCAGCCACCCAACAAGCTCAGCTTTTTATTTTTGTTTGATTGGTTTTGTTCGTGTATAAAAATCAACCATCAAAATCCAAATTTAAATAAAAGCATTTTTACATTCATTACTTGAGTACTTCATAAAAACAAAGAAGAATTTCTCAGATTTCTCTGAAATTCTTAAATTTAAGAGACTACTCACCGTCTTTGGTTTGAGGTTCGCTTGCACCTTGGATCCTCTTTTTTTCTCTCTTCCTTTCTTCGTTTTCTCGATTGTTTGGGTTTAGCTCTTCTTTTACGCTTTCTTCTTTTGCTTCTTTCATTTTCAGCTTCACTGTCAGATGAAGTTTCTGAAGAGCTTGATGCACTGGAGGAGGAGTCTGAAACTTCTGAGTCAGAACATACTTTCTTCTTCTTTTCCAAAGCTTAAAACAGACATTTGAAATTTACAGTATGTTCATATACATGTACGTTTCTTGCGTACATATACAACACAAAATATACAATTTCATATATGTATAAATACACACATGCACTGCTCTGGTGGAGCTCTGTGGATAAACTATGAATTTTTTTCACAATGAATTACATTAAAGTACAATTATAGAGTCATATAATTGTGTCCAGCCTAAACCTGTAACAGCCGAATGATACAAATATTTTCCAGCAAAGACAGCTGTAAACAGATTTCTTCAGTTGCTGTGAAATGAACTGTAAGAACTCCCATGCACAACCTCCACCATATAAGATGACATACAAATGTTTTGGCTTTGCATTGACAAGTTGTACACAGTAATTTTATAACTGAAGTTGAACATTAAACTTGTGCCAAGGCGATATAAAGAAACTTTGAGAAATAAGTATAATTTTAAGAAGAAGGGTTTCCCTCCTTTTTTCCTTTGAAAATGGATTTTAGGTTATAACACTGAACTCCCACCTTTGGGTTAGAATGGAATACACGTGTAAGTAAAGACCATTTATAGTTAAAAAATTAAAATTAGTTTCTTTAGAAAGAAATGCACAGATTATAAAACAAAGTTTAAGAAAGAGTCCGTCACAGCCTCAATCATATATTTTTTATTTCTAAAACTTTGTCATTCTCTTCTTTCTGCATCCTCACACTTTTACATTATCTATCCTTTTGAATTTCTTAAAGGACATGAATAATCACATTACCCTTAAGGAAAGTAAAAAATAGAGTAGAAAACTGACACTGCACTAATTTGCAGCAGCTGCCTAAACATATATTTAAGATCATTTATTTCCCATGAATTCTCATGAAAAGGAAAATTACGTTGACTACATATACCACATACATTAACATTACAGGTTCTTAAAAGAAAGCTTTGTAAACTGCACAAAATTCAACTTTAAGAAAAGTTTAGGCTCGTGTCTCCATCTTTCAAAGTCAGAAAAATAAGTTCTAATTACTTTTTGAGCATGTTGCATTAACCTCAAACAATAATTAAGGAGAATAAGAGGCAGGCATACATTTTCCAAGGTCAGAAAACGTTTTCCCTTGCTGTGCCTTCCTCACCTACACCAAGCTTTAAATTTTCAATGTCTGTAAGAATTAATTAAGATTCTAGAGATTTACTATAATGATTTTTAGATGTTGGTGTAATTTTTATACTTTCTGAAAACAATGTCAACATTTAATTAACTACATTTATATGTATGCTTACCATCTTTTGCTGATTTTGTAACAAGCACCCCACAGTCAATAACTCGTACATCTGCATAGGGCCTACTTGCAGTATCAGTTTTCAGATTTTCTATTTGTTCTATTACTTCAAAACCAGAAATAACCAGTCCAAAGACAACATGTACACTGCAGAAATAAAATATTTGGAAAGTACAAACATTTATATATTGCTGTAATTATTTTCCAATGAATTTCAGATTTTTAAAAGTCATTCTGAAATAGAAACATTCAGCTTCACTGGCATTATCTGGCTGTTGAGATGTAATAAACTTAAGTAAGATTTTTTATTACTTTTACATTTACAACAATGCTAACGTTTCAGCAATATGAAACAGAGGGCCACTGCAGTACAATTTGAGAGAAATACTTGATGTCATTCTACTCTCTTCTACAGGGACAATGCAAACAGATCATTATTTCTAATCTATCCTTCTATTTTTGAAATTTCGTGCAATAGAGACATCAAGAGTCCATAAATGAAAATGACAAAAGTGCAGTTTTCCCTAGAGAAGAAGCATTTATAGGTCTATACAAACTCAGCATACAAGTTCCCACTGGCACTGGAAAGACAGTTATAATTACGGAATCCCGAGTTTTGTTCTACCATCTCACATTCCTCTGTCCTCCTTCTGTTTGCCCCATAACTTATACTTATGGGAACTAAGATATTTTGGGCATAAAGACATGTCACAAAAAAAGAGTACTATCAAATATATTAAACTTGACATTTCAACTCACTGATTTATGGCCTGAGGGCAGCAGTTTTAAAGAAATTAATGTCAGGATTTAAGACCTTCCACATTTTTGACCAGCTTTAGGAAATAAGTTGCAACTTGAAATTTTTATAGAGCCGAAACTTTTGTTTTCCATCTTGTTCTATTGTATAATCTTTCACAGAATTAAGATTTTTTTTTCCCACTGTTGTTTACTTTCAATACAACATGTGAGGATTTACAACCTTCAAATTTTAGCCATTGTTGGAGAAACTGTAAAGGATTCTTACCCATCCAGATGAGGAGCAGGTTTTGTTGTTCTGTTTGACAAACAGCAAGATGGTAAGATGGTAAAAAAAAATAAAAATCAGGGATTCAGATGAAATAAAAGAGGAGAATGACACAGGGGAAAAAAAAAAAAAAAAAAAAGAGGTGAAGGTAAGACAAAAAAAATAGTGAAAAAATCCAGTTACATACATGGAATTAAAAAAACTTTACAGATTATACACACTGGCTTTTTTAAACTTTTACATGAAATTTGTTTGAAGTTTAGCTAACTGTGCATACTTGAAAGTTGTACCAAATATCATTTTCTGCATGCAATAAACAATCTTCAAATAAGTGTCTTTAAATACACATTCAAAGATAACTCACTAACATTTTTAATCACAGGGAGGATACAATTTGGCAACAAATATTGGGTAACTAATGGAATTTAAAGGTTTCTGAAATTATCACGTTCTTGCATTACCAGGTCACATCTAAGTCAGTTTATTTAAAAGAAGAGGGTTATCACATGTGATAGGTTCTTTGCTTCCCTCCCCTCTACTTTTTTACTCTCCATTGACTTGATCGGCTTCGTGACTGGGAATACAAAACAATACTCCCATTTTAAACCAGCAAGACTACAGCACTTCAGCTCAGAAGCTCACAGGCTTCCCAAAAACAGCAGCATAATGCAAGCGGACATTATACGCTACCCTACAGTTGACTCCTGTGATAAACGCAGACTTCTTCCCTATTTTTCAGCCTCCCACATTTAGCTGTTTCTAGCCTGAAGGAGAAATGCAACTGTGTTACATTTTGTACACTATCTTAAAAGGCATTTGGAGTTATGCCAAATTTCTGAGCTGACTTCAAATAGGAATATTCAAGACTGTGCATATATAATTACATGTTGAGATTCACCTTTTTGATGGCAATGCTATGACCTGATATCTCTCTATATTCTTTTCCAAAAAAGAAAGGAAATTATTTCTACAAGTAATAACTGAATAACGTTGCACAGGGGACCTTGCTATGCAGACAAATTCAGTACAGAATATCAGAACTTGCACTAATCTTATATATTGGGGAAGAAAAAAAAAAAATAGAGGTCAAGATAATTTGCATTTGAAGCTACTTTAATATTTGAAAACATTCTTCCTCTCCTCCCCAGGCACTATTTTGCCTTCCTAGCCTTCTCCGAATGAACTCCCCTCTCTCTACATAAGTAAGCAATCACAGATGCTTGTTCTAAATTTACAGTAACACAGATGTGGTACAATGAAGTTAGTTTTTCACTATTAAAATACTACTTTTTAAGCACATATCTTCACTCGAGTTTTGAACTGTTAGCTCACAAAACACTGCAGTGCTGGAATGCATGTCAAAAGATGGAAGTGGGAATCAGGAGTGTTTACACTCTTTATTTTTTTAAGCTCCAAATGCCAACCAGACCTTCCACTTTTGTAATACTAAATAATACAGAAAACTTCTTTGGTTTAACACAGGGAAAGAAACGCTATGAAGATGACATTTAATTTCTCAATAGTAGGGGGTATTATTTGTTTTTCTCTTGCTAATACAGTATATTGCTACAAACAAAAACTCTTACAGCTTTTGAAGTTCTTTAAGCAAAAGTTAACTGCGTTAACAACCTGCTGTTAAGTAAACAGTTAAGCAGGCTTAATTATAAAGCTGATTGATTTAAAGTACTGAAAAAACAGAAATGGGTTACTTCAATGAAACCAATAATAAACATAACTTAGTGCTTAGAATTAGCTAGAAATAGCAACAGGTTCAAAAAGACTGTGTATGAATGCTGTAGCAATGTGCTCCTGCCACGCAGCAGCAGCACTTGAAGACCAATTGAGCAAATTCCCTCAGCACGTACTTGCTTTAGACTAGTCCTCAGTAAGCAAAGAAAGGGACAGTTGGTACATTAAAACCCACGTAGAGGTTTCTTCCATTACAGTGGCAGTTCGATAGCTAGAACGGATAGGATTTTTCTCCTTTACTTCTTCATGAAGTGAAAACACAAGGAAAAGCATTATCCAAAAAGAAAACTTTGTCAGATGCATGACAAGGAGTTTGGTGACTCAAACTTCCTACGGGAAGCAGAAACCCCAACTCCTCATTGTGCTTTTGAAAGTTCTCATCTCGATGTTAAGGTTGTAACATGACATTTATTCTGCAAACGTGCACTTTAAAAGACCACTTGAAAGTTTTCTGCCTACGTTCTGCCTTTCAATCCTTGAGCATTTGCTTTGGCTTCAAAACTTAATCAGGAGAAAAACCTACTTACTGCCTTTGCACTATAGGAACCTAGTCACGATGAGTTCCTCCCCCAAAATAATATTTTATTAAAACATTTCTATACAGAACTTTTATAGTTTAAAACATTCAAAATCTGTCTTATAATATATACTATTATCCAAGTTATGTACAGAAGGACAAATACCTTTCTTCACTTGAGTTTAAAGTAAATTGGTTTGAGATACTGCTGAAGAGAAAAGCATCTTTTTGGTAAAAGCATGTTATCACTCACCCCCCCAAGAACCTCAGTCCTAACAAAGGATTCAATGCACATAACAATATGATCAGAAAAACAAGAAAGATAAAAACAGAAAGAAGAAAAGGAAAGGACACAGCCTTAGAGGAATAAGACATTACCTTTGGAGCGCACGATGTAACACTGTTTCTGTAAATTTTACACAAAAATGGCAGAAATAAATTGTAATACATTTTCAGACAAAACTGAGTCTATGTTTTATTAAATACAAATTTAAAATTAATATTAATCAAGTTGTATGCAGAACAAGGATGCCTAAAAGAGGGCTCTAAATTTTCTTTAGAATACAAGGTACTTTGAAAACCACAGCAAGTTCTCCTTAAAAACAAAAAGAAACCTATAGACATAACCTGCTTGCATACGCTATTAAAAAGATAAATGGTTAGAAAAGAGAACCCTCCCGCTCCCCTCTACGTCTCAATCCAGCAAAAGTGTGAGAACACATGCATAACTTCAAGCAGATGAACAACTGATTTCAATAGGTTTATTCATGTGCTTGCAGTTATATAGGTGTTCAAAGGCTCTACTGAATCCAGTCCTAAGTATATACTTCATAGGATGGCACACCATAGCTTAAATGCTTTTATTTACAAATGAAATGTGTTAAGTCAGTAAGTCTACAACTTCATACATTTCATAATTAGCTGACATCTTCCTCACATTATGAAGCTTTTCTAAAACTAAGAAAAATAGGTGTTTTCTCTAAAATACGTACATTACTATTAGATTGCTTGTGTTCAGAATTATAGAAAAACAAACACATTGCAGACTCAAAAAAGACAAAACGTGCACCAGCTAAGACCATACTTTTGCTCTGGTATAATTCTGAGCAGCAGCAATGTTTTAAAACTGCATAATCAGTTGAGCTCATCCCTATTTTTTTCTCCCAAACTATTACTTCTTAATTACGGCTCTGCTTATCTGAGCAGTGAAATGACCTGTTTGCTACTTATTACACATAAAAGCATCCTGTGAATGCTTTCACACGGGCTGTGCTTTTACATAAACTTTTGATCAAGCCAATGGGACCTGCTTGTGTGGTAAGTGCACATATACCACTTTTGCTCAAAAATAATGCAACGTCAGCCCCTTTCATTTGAAATTTTTAGGTTTTTTTATATTACTGTCAATTTTTCAAAAATTTGTTCAAAGGTATTTCATTCACAGTAAAAAAATAATTACTGTTTGTTAGAAAAATGCCTGTTATAGGACATCAAGAAGACTTAGAAGTGAACCACTTTTAATAAGCTGGCAACATTCAGAAATAATTTGTAAAATCAAGAAAGTCCTCACGATTTATTTTATCCTTCACTTAGCAGATCAAAGTGGTTAGTTTGTTTGGATTTAGTAACTAGGCATGGCACCACACATTAAAAACATTTTTAAAACCAAAAAAAGCTATTTAGTTTTCAGCAAGAAAGCAGAGCTCGAGAGACACATTAAACCAACAATACCCTCAATATGGAAAAAAAATTAGTATAAATCTAGCAGTAATATCAAAACAGCCTCAAGTTTTAAATAGCTTTTGAACACAGAGGCAAGAACTCTAAGCATTTGAACTGATAAGGAACACAATCGAGGCCTCCTCTAAGTTGTAATAAGGACATATTCCTCAGTAAACTACATGTCTAAATAACAAGGCAATAAATTAATAATTACACAAAACTTCCCAAAGACAACAAAGAGGTTGTTTACTTTTTTTTGCCTCCTATTGTTTTCTTTATGCTTCGTTCTGCAGAGTCACTTCTATTTTTCTAGTAAGCATAGCTTGACAGATTTTGTAAGACAATGGAAGCAAAGTTAATCCCATGCAAGCATTTGTAGGATCAGGAGTCTCATTAAATTTATAGTACTTTATCTACTCATTTGCGCAAGGGTTGCACTTATTTTGTATTGCAACTTTCCTTACTAACAGGTTGGGTATGGTCACAGGCATGATGGTGTTGGTCTAAAGAGACAAGATACCATTATCGGATCAGCTCAACTGAGAAGCAGAATACATGGCTCAAGAAGAACATCACCCAACAAGTAATACAGCCACTGAGCTTGGAACATCCAGGAACGGGCTGACTATCCCCCCCAACTCTAAATCAGGGACCTAAAGACATTAACTGTATTTGTGCAATGCTCCCCCAGTAACTAATAATAACCATCATAATCTTTTCAGCAACAGTTCAAAACAGATATTGGAGTATATAAAAAAAAAAAGATTCTAGAGTGGTTCTTGTCAACCTCTACCCCATTCTAGAGATTCCATATCTGAGTATCAACATGGAAAACAGGAGAATTAAAAGAAAATTAATGCACTCAGGTACTCGGGTGATGTTTAGAACACTTGCTAAATAAATGATGGTTCTGAAAGAAGTTATTCACAGAAAGGAAGCAAATTAATAGTGGTGTTATTTGAAAATGCAAATAGCTCATTTATAAATTGGTATCTTACAACTGTCTTCAACACAAGCCTTTTCAATAAAATGTTACAACAGATCCCTTTGAGTATAGAAAATTGAAATTCCAGTATTTCACAAATCTGAACATTATGAAGGGATAGTCTCTGTATCCTTTCCGCTGGCTTTCAACAAGATGCGTTTCCTCAGACTCGGAAATGTTTCTCAGACACATGTGTGAGTAGACTTCGCCTATTTAGAGTGCACGTGCATGAAAAAACAATCCTGCCTTAGCTAAACAGCCTCCTTTCAACCCAACTGTTACTACAACTCAAGTAAGAAAAAAAGATAAGAAGTGGGGAAAACTAGTCAACGAGCATTAAACAGTACTGCTGACATTATACTGTTACTACAACTCAAGTAAGAAAAAAGATAAGAAGTGGGGAAAATTAGTCAACGAGCATTAAACACAGTACTGCTGACATTATATATATACACACACGCTTCTGACTCTTTATTCTACTTTCGAATCTTGCCAGTTTCTACCAGTGCTTTAATTTATGCTCATTCTAGTTACAGTGGCCTCACTGGAGATTTCTAACAATACTTACACTGTCTTTTCCATGCCTAGCTCTCTATTGTTGCTTATAAATGCTTCAAACTCATTCATGCCAGAGAAATTCCTGATGAATCAAAGAAAGCTGATGATACTTTAGGATTGGTCAGATGCTTGTTTACATTAAGATTAGTCTGGAGCTTCTATTTCAAGTAGAACTCACCACTGTTGCTCAACTTAAACAATTTTTAGGCATTGCACAGAGACTTGCTGTGACCAGTTTGTTAGTACAGTCTGTCAAAGAGATATTCACTACCTAATTACTGTCTGGAAAGGCTCGTTATTCCAAATGACACTTTCCTGTGGTAAGCAGGGAAAGCAGTTCTGATGAGCAAGCAAAACTGTTACAGTCAGGATTCTTGCTATTATTTTAGCCCTACTTGCATAAATACTAATATAAAAGAAAATAACTTCTTTGAATTCCTTATCTGCTACATTAGACATGTGCACGATAGAGCAATATAGAGTTCTCATCCTTGAAGTAATCTCTGAAAAAAATGGAAACATCTAGAGTTCAGATGGAGAGGAACTATTTCCCTTTCTATAAATCCGAACAATAAAATGAAACATCTTCAAACCATGAAAAAAATATATCTAAAAGACTGACACTGAAGACGGCCTTTCACACAATTTTCAGGTTACACATTTGAAGAACATTTTTCCTAATGATAACTACTGAATAACTGAGCATTCTTTTGAGTATAAGCTGAAATTAAAATGTGTTTCTTAAAGTAAGGAAACAAACGTATTTTATTAAAGAAAAGCTGTATAGATGCACAGTACATTCCCTAAAGTAATTAGACAAATGTCACCAAGCAAGACTAACTGCTTTAACATATTGCATTTTAAAGTTAAGTCAGAAACTGCCTAGATAAAGTCTTTACCAATTGTTTCCTACTTTGAATCTTGAAATTCTAACTCTCCATGTTATGAAGCAGAAACCAAGTTCCACCATTAAAAAAAAACAAAACAAAAAGACAGACTGTTGAACTATGTGTTTCACCATTCATCTTTGCCTATTTGTAAATCGAGTTACCAGACATGAACCTGACTTTGCAACTGACTGTATACATACACACCTGCCTTTAGGAGCAGCCTCAGCAGCTTCTGCATGGATTCTACAACTGTCCATATTCATTCCCAGGATTAGCTGAGTACTGGAGGCCAAAGGTGGGTTTCAGCTTAAGTGCATAAACTTGAACACAGTAAAGGCATCCGCAAGTGAGCTAGGCATCTCAGCTGCTGGCCAGATCTAGGGAGAACGCTCAATTGCCAACGTACAGGCATCCTGAGCTGCCCTACTGCATCCTGCCTGGCTTCCAGCTGCTACTCCAGGAGCGCAGGGTGTCTTGCAGGTGCTATATCGTATCTGCACGCCCTGTTTTGGAGGTTCCAATGGTGTCTCAAACAGCATTAGATGTCTGCACGTGGCAAAATGAAAAAAGCCCTGGTCAAGAGGGTCACAGCAGCCAAGAGCATTAGAACATGCTTTAAAGACTTAGACAGCAGCCCATCTAAACCTCATCAGTTATACTGGGAGTTTACACCTGGGCTCAATTCACTTGCCTGACTCTAGGGCAAGCTGGTGCCATTTAAGACACTACAGGATACCCAAGAAATCTGCATGGGGCAGGCAGGTGAGACATAAGACCTTCAGAACATCCACACCTTTCTCTCCCAGCAGCTGAAGGCCAGGTAGGACACCCCAGGACCCTAAATACGGCTTTAGACTCCTACAGGCAGCTGAGGTGAACCTAGCTTACATGGAGATGACTACGTTTACGCATCTTACCCTGCTTGAATTTGCACCAAACTAACACTTTCACTTTAACAGTGTTATCATGAAGGAATGGATTTTTTGTGAAGAAATCTGCATCTTTCAAAATACATTTGTATTTGAGGAAAGTGCTCTTAAATACCGTTCATTTCATTGTCCCATGTAACTTACAATTTAGCATCTAAAACAACCTTAGGTTGTTTTGGCGTGTGGGGAGAGAGAAGGTGTTTATGTCTGTTAAATCAACAGATAACAAGTAAGCTGAGTCTACTAAGCATAAGGGAAAGAAGATGACTTCTGAATCAAATGCAGGAGAGAAAAGAAACTTTAGAGCCCTCAAATGATAGCTTCTTGACTGATGCGACATCTTTAAGTTTTCATGTATATTGTCCAGATAAGCTTAAAAATGGAAAATTATGACAAGAGAACCAAAAGATAAGTCACGAACTAATAAATAGCGAACCAATGTCTTGCAGAGAGCTCAGTAAACCACAAGGGTTTTTTATATATAGATTGCATTCCATATTAATGTGTATATATTTCCATTCAGATTTACTGTGAGGAAGAACATCTAAAATTTGGTTTGAGGGTAATAGAAAATGAGGGTTTTGGGTGGTTTTTTTTCTTGGGTGTTTTTTTTGGGGGGGTGGTTGTTTTGTTTTTTTTTTTTTTTTTTTTTTTTTTTTTTTTAAACACAATTTTATCTCTATGGAAAGTCAGAACAGTGATAACTGTGAAAGACTTCCTCTTAGGTTCCTACTGATTTTCCATTTTTAGGGCATTCTTTAGGAAGAAACCTAAAAATGTCTCTTATCTGAACTTCATTGCGTCATACTGAAGATCTTTTTCAGGCAAAGAAATATTCTTGAGGACATTTTACTCCTTTAGTGAAGACAGTGAAGCGCCATTCATTCTTATCCCCCAAGAAAGATGGCAAAGAAAAAAACAGTTTTTCTAGGTAAGTAACTACACTAAAATTTACTTCTGAAAACACCAATGTTATTTCACAAAGCTCTTCTCAGCACAAGCCCAAAGTTATAATCCAGATCTTTCCAAATATAAACTGTTAAACATTAACTGAAGGTAATTTTTAAAAGGGAGTTAACAGGAGGAATAATCACATACAAATAAGCATGTTTAAAAATATTAATACTGAACCTAGAATACAACCGCTTTAACCAGAAGACCCTGACACGAGACCTGAGTATTTATTGATGGTAGAGAGAATTGCATTTTCTACAATTTGAAAGAATATGCCTACATACTAGAATGGATTTTTTTTATTTTTTTTAAGGTAATGACGGAAAAATCTGATCATCAGAACATATTTTTACATAGTGCTGGTACCAAAGTAATTGGTATATGCACAGGTAAACAGAACTATGCAGCAATATAGAAGAAAAACACGTCAGGAACAAACACTCCAAAATTAAAAAAAAAAATTAAAAAAAAAAATCCAAAACCACAAAACTCCTACTCATCCTCCCCATGAAAAAAAGAAACAAACAAAAAATCCCCAAACTAAATCATAAATCATCATATTTTAAAGGGCACATGCAAAACCAAACAAAAAATCCCCAAACTAAATCATCATATTTTAAAGAGCACATGCAAAATCATACAAACCACCTCTAGATCTCACTCCCTTTAGCATACAATGCTCAACATCGTAATTTGCAGATACTCTGTTAAAATTTGGTTGGTGCACACACAAAGCCAAAGAATCTATTTTCTGGACACTAAGAACTTATTGCATAAGCCATATTTTTAGGGTAAAAAGTGATGAACAAGGAACATCCATGTAGCACCAGCTTCTAATCCAAATGAATGCCACAAGCAAATTGCAATAACTTATGTTTCCTATTATTGCTTACAGTGCAGGTACCCCCTCAACCCTATTTAAAATAAGACGGATAACACTGTTATAGATAATTTAGCAATACCATCTTTCTCATGAACAGCGCTTCTCTGTTTAAGAAAAGCTCAACTGTCATATTACATCTACTCACATGAAAAATTGGGAACCATTGGTATGTTTCCCTCGGTTTGCCATTGACAAAAGGAACGCTCTGTCATGTTTGAGAATAAAGTTTTCATCTGTTTGAAGAAAAAATATGTTTGTCAGATTTTCCCTGACAAGGAATGCAAATCTAATTGTCTTAGTAACTTATGGATGCTATAAGGAGAAATTCTTTCGCTGCTGAAGAAACATGAACAGGTTGGAAAAAACAAAGATCAGGTTTAAACAAGCCTCTAAAAAGTTACAGTAGAAGCAGTTATGAGACAGAAAGCATTCATTCCAAAAGGAGTAGCTTCAGATACAGTGCAAAAATTTCTAATGAAAAAAAAATAAAGTCATTATTAGCATCTTCAATACACATTACATTCTCACAGACTTGGATTTAAATCTATCATTTTCTGAATAAAAACAAGGTTGGCAGACTTACTGACATCCTAAAACAAGACTTAACATACATGATACTGTTATTTACATAGCATGTACCTCAGGTAGAAAGATCTAAGCCATTCCCCTGGTACGGCACATTAAAACACAGCCACTTATCAATTCAAAACTGGAAGTCTCAAAATGTACAAGGGAAATAAACCCTAGATACCTGAATGAGAAACTAAAGAACATACTCTTCCTGCAACCTAAGTATAAAATCAATTAAGACTAAACTAAACATGCATTTTATGTTCCAGTGATCTAAAGAGGACTCCTGATTGTACAGCATAATATAAAACCAGATCTTCTGAAGTTCATTTTCAAAGCTGAAAATAGTAATTTGAGCGTACAAAGCCGTTATTATTGCGATTACATATCAAAACACGACGCATATTTAGCACTCTCCACCTTTAGAAACAAACCATAGTAACTTCTTAGCAAATGGATCTATTCGACACTTTCTTTTGACTAAAGGCTGTAATACTCCAACACCAAACTATGTCTGTTTCAGACAAACTTAATGGCACGCACTTAACCACACAGAGCTACTTGAAAAACACACAGAACCAGGGGCTGTTACATAAATACATATAGTGCCTTTATTAACACTTGAATACCACAGTAACTACCTGGGGTTTTTTGCAAGAAAGAATTGTATGTCTTTAAACAAATATTTCATAAACTCACCATTTTCCTTCCAACAACAGATTTCAAAAAGAGGTATGTGTACATTTATTTACAAATTCTTTGCCAGTAAAATAACTTGCGTAGCATATAAATGAAGTCAACACTTTTAGAAAAGAACACCAAGCATACAAACCTTGAATAGGGAAGGGGAAGAAAGGGACGTTAACAAAAGAAGAAATAACTGTTTAGAGCCGGAAATTATGCCAGTATTCTTTCTCAGAATAAGTCATTAACCCTCAGAAAGGTTAGACACAGAACTCTTCATTTCTCCAAGCAACACAGATATCCATCTACAAACGGACGTATCAGTTGTCTATATATTTACTAGGGAGGGTACAAGGGAACAGAGTTTGAATTTGTGTTACTGAGCTTTTGTCTCTTACCTTTTCATTTTGCAAAAGACCACATTCTCTATAAACAAAAGAATATGTTGACAGTTTTAGGCAGGAAGATAGGAGTTTATTCATGAATAAAGTTGCCTAACCTCCATGCTGAAAGTCATGTTTAACCAATAATGTTAGCCTTAATTAATTGTCAGTTAAAGTTAAATATTACCAAAAAATTATCTGAAAGTCATGCATGTAAAAATAATTCTCATGCAACATTAGTTTCATGCAAAAGGTGATCTATAAGTAGACCTGTTTTCATTAAGTAGCTTGGGAATCAAGACTTGTTTATCTCAGAACTGAATAAAGAATCTGCAAAGACATATTTCCTCTTACCTTTAAAATAGCCACCATAAATAGATTCACCTCCTTTTCCATTACCTACGCAATAAAAAGCATGAATTAAACCTTTTGCTTCATTATGAAAAAAAGTTGTGTATAACTTTCTACCAGTTTATAAAAACCAGGATACTCTGGCCAGTTACTACTACCTGAGCATAAGTTCCTTAATTAAAAGTCAGCCATGCATTATCCTGCTGACACTCAAAATATTGAGAATGAAGATTGCCTTAGCGCTTTTGAACACTGGGAAGCCTGAAGCAGGGTTCCAAAGGCTAATCCTCACTGGGATTTGCTAAAGCAGCAGCAGACAGCAAAACAATAATTGCAACCCAAAAAAAAAAGAAAAAAAAAGAAAAAAAAAAAGACCACAGTAGGTACGACCAACAGTTTTGCCCAGCTCAAAGTGGCAGAGACACCACTAGAACAGACAAGGTAAGAAAGTAGCTAGCAGTTTTAAAGGCACTTCTACTCGACTCTCGAAACAAGATATTCCCTCACCACACCCGTTTTGTCAGGTACAAGGTTTCAGGACACAGTGAAGAAAATACACGTTTTGGTAAGGACAGGTATTTCAGGAAAGACTAAAACATTATGGTGTACACATACTGCAGGGAAGGAAACAAAACTCCTGAAAAAAATCTCCTTTTGGAGACATATTTGTTAAATGCTTCTAGCTCATTTTCTACAAATAATGAAGAAAAGCAAACTTTTTCACATAGTTAGGTCCCCGTACCAATAGAGCATTACTAGTGTTGCCTCTACTGCAGACACAAAAGAGAAAATCAGCAAGACTACATCTTGGATTTGAATTCTGTTTTAACAAGATAGGTGATAACTCCAGCAAGGTAGTTTTATTTTCCTTCTTTAACTTAACACGTTTTCTAAATAAATATTACTTCAGTTGAAACATTTTAGAATTTCAAATGTTAACAAAAAAATGGGTGATCTATGCTATACTTCACAGCAAATGAAATATTTTTATGGCATTGTCATGCTTCCATTGCATTTTATAAAGTTGCATTATAACCACGTAAGTTATAACATTTCTGTTCCACTTAAAACATTGCTGTTTTAAAAGTGTATTTTACCTTCGCTGAAGTCCCCACCCTGAATCATGAAGTTTTTAACCACACGATGGAATGTAGTGCCTTTGTAACACAGCTTCTTTCCAGTTGTTTTGCCAATCCCTTTTTCACCTGCAAGAAGGTTAAACAAAAAGAATCCGCAGATTGTCACTGAACAAATTCCAAGAGTTTTACCTCCCTAGTGCTAATGGATATAAGAAAGCCATCAGAATAGCACACGTATCAAAGATAACACAGTGCCTTTTCACCACCCATTAATGGCAGAACAGACCTATTTACAAGGGGGATCTCAAGTGAAGATTACATTTCTTCTTAAAAATGTTTCCTCCCCTTCCAAGAAGGGGTGTACTTGTTAACAATACTTACTAGCAACTCATAACAATTTATATGAAAATAAGAGATCACGATAACGATGGGTTAACTATTTTCTGTGGTTACAGACACACTGCTGTTAGCTGAAGCTTCACCGGAGCCCTTTTCAAACCACTTACGCAACTGGATGTGCCAGCTGAATCCCAGGACAGAAATCTGAGGTCAGAACAGGTTTCAACTCAGTTCCAATGCAATCCACTCTTGGAAAAAATGGGACTGAGCTACTCCAACCATGTGTCATGCATTCACCAAGCCATGCACAGTGTCAGGCCATCCCTTAATGCCAATCCGCCCAGCACCAATCATCACCATCTCAGTATGAAACTCACACAAAACAGACCTCAATTTCTGAAAAGACTGACAGAACAGGGGAACAAAATTGTGTATACAAGAAAATTCAGTTTGTCCTTGAATGGTAACAGGCACAAACTTTAACATAGGAAGTTCCATCTAAACATGAGAAGGAACTTTCCTGTGAGGGTGGCAGAGCAGTGGCACAGGCTTCCCAGAGAGGTGGGGGAGTCTCCCACTCTGGAGACATTCAAAACCCGCCTGGATGCTGTCCTGTGAAACCTGCTGTGGGTGTACCTGCTCTGGCGGGGGGGGTTGGACTAGGGGATCTCCAGAGGTCCCTTCCAACCCCTGTCATTCTGTGATTTTGTGAATAAGAATCAAAAAGGGGGTGGGGTGGGGGTGTGTTAGGGTTAAAAAAAAATAATCTGCCAAACCCTGAACTGGTACCACACCCAGCAGCATAAACCAAGCCAGGCCACGGTACTTGTTAATCCATTCTGAGCCTGAGATTTCCTAAGATGTGGCAGTCAGTGGGGCTCCTGGTGCAGCTGTAGTTCAAGCCTACCAGTGATGTTTGAGAAAGGCATCCCAGAACTTCAAGCTTCATTAAGATTTCTTCCAAAATTCAGAAGAAAAACTGCACTGGACATGTGGATGAGGGTACTACTACTTTCAGGGCAGAGGTCCTACGTAGTAGTTCATGAGGGATTCATACTGGTCCAGACAAGGAACATACAAGAGACACTACACTGACTTTAGCTTCCAAGAAGAGGGGACCTGACAGAACATGGCAATTAAGAGTAATAGATATATAACACCCTGTGCAACAGCTAAAATACCATGTAAATCACACTTGCAGGAGAGACAGAACAAATAACCCAACATTCAGTTTCATCCCACCACGGGGTATGGAACAGGCATTTGACACTCGGTCAGAGGACACTTAACCAGTATGTTCTGCACCATATAGTGCCCTTAGACATGTATGTGTACTTGTAACCCAGAGCCAACACTCCCCTTTTGCACTATATTGTTCCTCTACCCAAAATTAGCTGATGCCCAAATCACCCTAAATTTGCCATTCCAAACAGACTGTTGCTGTCACGATGAGGGCAAAGAGCAGTTTGTGGCATAAAAACCACTCATAGCATTGCTGTTTATCGTACTTGTAGAAGTCTTCACCCAGAGAATACAACTTATTTTCCATTACCCTGACTCTGTGCCCATAACCCATGCCTCCTCCTACCCCATTTTTATTTTCCACAGAATTTATCCAAGCAAAGCTATTTATTACAGGGATGGACACACCTCCTTCCCCCCCAAAACATGCCCCTCTTTGCTACAACGTTGGAAACTCCACATCAATCAATACCAAGGAGTACCTGCCTACATTTTTGTTCATGTTTCAGCTTGTCCCTCCAGCTATGGATAAACCCCTTACGGAATGGGATCCTGCATTGCGCTTGACCATGTAACTGAGCTGAGGTGAGGTGAGCTCTAGACCATGGCTAGAAGTTGTAGCCCCTTCTTCTACTCTCCTTTACAGTATCACCAAGACAGTATAGTCCTATCATAATAAATTGCAATACCTGCGATGTTCCCTTCCTTTCAGGCATTGTGTAACTGTGGGCAAAATCATATAACTCAACTACTTCCCCATAAGCCACAGACATTTTGGACTATGCACTTAAGCTGCTGGCCAAATGGTGGAGGACTAAGTTCCTACTATGTCACTCTGATTTTCAAAACCAATCCTTGAACTCTCAGCAGGCAGAAGACAGAGACCAGTTGTCCTACTGGTTAGAGCTGCAGCACCTCCCTAAGCTTGGACACCTTTCCACAACAGCCAGTACAAAGTCCATGGGTTGGGCTTTTTTTGTTTTTGTTTATGGCCAAATACTAGCCTTATTCTTTTGACCTAAATATGCCTGAATTTTGCCTGAAAGACAAAAAAAAAATTCTCTTTGAGCCACATCTACTTGCACCCTTCCTGCCTAAACAGTTCTTTCCATGTGCTGCAAATCACTTGGAAATGGGATGGTGGAGGAGAACATACATAGTGATTGCAAGAGATAACCCATCAGCTGAGGAGGGCACAACACAAGGGCCTTTATCAAAGTGCCCTTCTCCCTTTGGCAGGTAAACTTTGCTCTCATGCCCTATCCACACCCTGCACTGCCAACCCAATCAGATATTTTTAATTAGGTGCCCAATAGAGGTCTCTGTTTGAGATAATGCAAAGGGAAGCTCTTGACAAAGCACCAAAGAGCAGGTGGGCTTGTGCTTATTCAATAGGTGTACTGACTGCAGGACCTGCAAATGCCAGTTTGCAAGTCCAGATGTTTTAATTTAAAGGCAAGGAGCCTCTTGCTGTTGAGGCAGACAGCATTCTTTCACAGTAGCCAGGTCTATTTCTGACAACAATGTCAGGCTGCAGGAAAGCAGCCAGAATCACCCTGGCCTTCTCCATCTGTTTCTGACAAAAACATCCTGGCTTGCCTCAAAGAGATTATGGAGGGAGTAGCAGACGTGACGATGGGCATAGCATTTCAAATGCTGGTCTCAAGTCTTTCTCCCAGGGCATATCATCTTGCCTTGAGACAAGTGAAACCACTCTTCACAACGACACAATGGAAGTACACAGCACAAATCAAGGTGCTCTGAGGTCCATAACAACTTAAGTGAGGACACGTGGTACTGTGATGCCTTTATTAGCTACAATGCAGGTGGGTACCCGTACATGTCTAAGGGAAAAGAACATGCTGGATTGGCCCAGCATGCAGAATCCTGAATTTATGTAGTATAGAAGTGTACAATGCTGAAAGTCTGCTGCTAAGATGTGCCATTATGTAGACTATATGGTCCAGAATGGGATAACATCCCCTCTATTATACAGCTATATACATCCCTAGATGAGCACAGACCTCACACATGGCTACAAGATGTCAGCATCAGAAAGTGATGCTGTATTGAGTAAACCTCCAGTGATTCAAAAATTTCTTGCAAAGACCAAAAGATAAGGACTAAAGGTACACCCAATAGGAACTCACACTCGTATGATGACTACAGTTCTACCAATGGATCTTGCCGTGAAAAGTGGCAGGAGTCAGAGGAGCCCGACTCCTGGAAGCAAATGACTTATTTGGTGTCTGAAGATGGTACAGCCGCTCACAACTCTAAAAAAATTAAAGCAACCCTTCACATCCCAGTTCCGGCTGCCAGAGGTCAATGCAATCTTACCAGTACACCTTCACCTCCCATCACAGAACTGCTGCTCTTCTGAACACAGGCTTTGTACGTCCTCTAACATAATCTAGGCAAACACAGCAGCAGTAGCCCAACCAGAATGCTACATCAGTTCATGAGGACAGGGAGAAAGTATGTACCAGAGAACTGCTGGATCCTACTGTGAAGAATGTGGACGATCCTAAGCTTGGCCTGCCGCTCCTGGCCGCAGTTCTCATGTGTGGTACCATGCAGGAGACAGCATCCTTGTGTAGAGTGTTCAGTTTAGATGCTGAAGCAATTGAGGTTTTGACAGTACAAGGCAGGAGGGCAGGGAAAATGACATGCATAAAACAGATAAACTAGCAGTAACAAGTACACTGGAAGAACTTGTCAAGGAGAAGCAGAAAGGCAGACAGAACAGTTGATAGGAAAAAAAACTCAGGCAAACTGAACAGCAACACAGATGTAATTGGTACAAACAATAAAAGAATTAATATTAGCCATGCGACCCTAGCTTCCAAGCTTAGCCATCCTGAGTTCAAGTTTGAGAACTACTATAGCAGAAAAGACATGGCTTCTACCAGCAAAAGAAATTATATTAATTTAATTCTCTTAACCATTACGTTCACCAAAAGAAATTAAATTACTTCGGATTCTTCTACATGCTTTTTCTCCCCCACAGAATTTAATTATCATGTGTTTATTACCAACTTTTTAAAGATACCTGTCAAATCATCATTCTATCCTGTGCACACGCAGTAGCAAACACAATTTGCAAGAACAAAACAAATGTTTCGGGTAGCTTTTAAGTCTGAGAGTCTGACCTCGAATAGACCTCCTAACTTTGTGCTTACTTTCAAATCTTCTTCCAATTAAAGACAAGTTCCAGCTGAAAACATCAATGAAACCTGTACAGTCAGCTGTAGAACAGAGTTCAAACAGGGATGCAATACAAAGAAGTCAAGCTTTCTTTTTTTGAAGGTCATTCTCTCTTCTGCTTGTTTGTTTCATTCCACACCATCTCCAACACCTCTTCCTTCCTTTATCTCCACCTAACACTTTTCCAGCAAAGTTGTTCTAAGGATTTAAACAATCCTTCAGAGCTATGGAATATGTGGCTCAGACATCACACTATTCAGTCTGCTACTGCATTTTATTTCTTATATTTTGTAATCTATTCTGATTAAGATAAACTTCAAACAAGTTCCCATTATTCGATAACAGTTCATAGAATCATAGAATTGTCTTGGTTGGAAAAGACCTTTAAGATAATCGAGTCCAACCATTAACCTAACATCGCCAAGTCCACCACTAAACCAGCATCACGTCTATCCATCTTTTAAATACCCCCAGGGATGGTGACTCCACCACTTCCCTGGGCAGCCTGTTCCAGCGCTTGGCAACCCTTTCAGTGAAGAATTTTTTCCTAATATCCAATCTAAACCTACCCTGACAGAACTTGAGGCCATTTCATCTTGTCCTATCACCTGTTACTCAGGAGAAGAGACCGACCCCCACCTGGCTACACCCTCCTTTCAAGGAGCTGTAGAGAGCGATAAGGTCTCCCCTCAGCCTCCTTTTCTCCAGGCTGAACAAGCCCAGTTCCCTCAGTCACTCCTCATGAAACTTGTTCTCCAGACCCCTCACCAGCTTTGTTGTCTTTCTCTGAACACAGTCCAAGTTGTACCATTCTTTCCCATTCTCAGTTTATCCCTAGGTATCTCTTTAATAAGCATAAGTGATAAAAAAAAAAAAAAATCAGCAAGAAAAAAATAGAGGGGGCATCACCACACAGACCTCAAAAAAATTAGCTATGTACTGTACCTTCCACAAATTCATAGTATTACAAAGATCTTCTAAATCTTTACAGAGATTATCTAGAACACATCACATTCTGAGATTTCAGCTCTGACAAGATGAACTTTAAGAAGTTAACATAAAGGGATAGCAACAAATTTGTTTCACATAATCGGTTAGCTAAAAGCTAAAGCCAAATACTAAAATGCTGCCTGGAAACTCTTGCTGGCGCATTTTAATGATTTGGAAAAGAGTTATTTCATATACAAGGTAGAGGCTTCACTGGTGCAGTTAATTCAAGGTATATTGCAAGGCACTGAGCATTCAGGTATAAAAGGCCAGGAGATCACCAAGAGACACAAAACGCATTCTTCACAGAATGCATTCTTTGCATAAATAACACATACCAATTCCTATAATCAAGATTAACCTTCAACTTACAGCTGAAAAATCCCTGACGAATAGTGCAGACCAAAGAAACCCCCCCAAACTCTTACTACCTTTACTCTTCCAATCATTAGAAACCATTTTTAAAAGTTAAGTCCTGCTTAAAAAAATAGGTTGGAGAGTGCTACATTATAGCCAGACATTCTTTTGCTAACGCTGTCCCTTTGATGTCACAGATCTCTCCTCTCTCCCACCAAACAACCCCAGGATTTCTAAGGGACTATCATATTCCCTTTTAGTCCTTATTTTAGCTAAAAAAGAAAAAAGATTTCTCAGATTTAATAGAAGCTCCTGTCTTCTGATCCCTGTGTAGCACTTTTATGAACCTGAAATACACTCAAAATTTTATTATAATCAACATTTTATAAGAAAAAATTTATATATATTCAAAGTTTTATGTAGTGTCCCAAGTCAAATGTCACCATTATACTGTGCAGTAACATTAATACTTAATGTCTCTCCTGATAAATCCTAAAGAACTGCTTGCTGTTATCACATTTGTGTAACTCAAGTGACCAATAATTCCACCACAGTCTCAGCCTTGTCAATCACTTCTAGGCTAGAGGAGCCCCACATTAGGGACAAAAAAAAAAAAATAAATATGGTTTTGCCATAAATTCAGTTTTGCATTCTGTAATCATGTGTTATCTCCACTACTCTAACTCAGCCACAGTTATAGAATACCACACTATTTCCTACTACACGTTATTCAAATCCTCCTCAGCACTTAGAAGTCTCAGCTTTGTTTTTACCAGAAAAAAAAAAAAAAAAAGGATCAGCACTATTATTATGCTGTGGTTTATACTTGCATAAACAAATAATAACTGTAAGAAACATTAAAATTCTCCAATATAGGCATGCTACTTACCCGAGCACAAGCAAAGGAAGTTTTTGCAAGTCTTCGGACATATGTCTGAGAAGAGCTGAAACATAATTCGACCAACTAGAAGATAAAAAAAATAAAGAGTTTTATAACTCTTTATAACGACATAAGAAAATCTGCATATAAATAAATCAGCATGTTTTGAAAATGTAATTTTCTGAGGAAAAAGGTATTTTATCAAGTAGAATAAGAAATCATCTCAAATACGCATATATTAAAACAAGCAGCAGGAAAGAACAATACTCTTGGGCACTCTGGGCCCAAAATCCTTTAGTTTAAAAAAAATAATAAAAATAGACAAACCAAACAGTAAAGATGAAAGGCGGGCAGAACAATACTAGCAATTTCAGGACAAACACTCCACTTGCCAGATACTATGAACCAAATATTACTTTCCCTCTGTGCAAAGTGACAGAGTAACTCTCACTCTCAGTACAGCTAACCCCATGCTATTGGTGGTAGTTAAGGTATGTACCTTGAAAAACTATTAAAATACTGCTGAAGAGTGGTTTAACAAACAAAAACTATTTTGGAACTGAGTCACATCTTCTATTTTATTTTCCAAGATACTGGAATGTATATTACTAAAGAACAGAACCAGAAAACTCCCAAATACATCAAGTCTTTAAAAAATACATAATTAGCAAAGAAAAAGTTGTTACTCTATAGGTTGTGAAATAAGCCATAAAAGCCACGCTGTTGGCCAGCATTACAAGACAACCAGTAATAATCTGTCAATGCGCACTACCCTCTAGTGGGGTACACCGGTAAGACTTCAAAGATAATTTTAAAAAGTAACTACTCCAGGAATTACTTCTCTTTTCCTCCCCTCAAGCAAAAAAAAAGAAAATAATTGAAGTTCAAATGCGTTTTATTCAATACTTCGTCACCAAGAAATATTCTGAGAGGTTCCTAAGAAATTGCATTCAATTTTAGGGCTTTGTCCAAATGTATACAATTGTCAGCAAGGTGAATTGTTGGTTCAAAAAGGGGAGAAATAAAAAAACAAAACAAAACACAGGCCAGCTGTATTTTGTATTCTTCGAGAAAAATTCAAGATACCTTCAGCTGTTGAAATGTCTGCATTTTGTTAACTGCTGTAAATGTTTTCTGAGCGTTCATCATTACAGCAGGAAAATCTAAAGAAAATGGGTAGGGACAGTCTCCAAAGAATGAAGAAATAGCAAATGTTCAAAGACCCTACATTAACGAGTGGTAGCTGTAACTACCACTATGAAAAGACAGCTATTTGGAAGTGAAGAAACCATTATAAGCTATGCGGACTGAAGAGTCATACAGAAAACACAATAGAGAAGACAGTTTAGTAAGAGTGTTATCAATTTTCATTATAAGCACAGTAATTCAGGAGAGCAGAAATCCCATTCGTCTGCTTGCAAAAGTGTTGAACTGAGCAATGACTAAGTGCTTTAGAAAGCCACGTACAGATTCCCTCTTGCATTCACTATATGAAGCCTTTCAGAAAAAAAAAAAAAGTCACTATCCCCTTTCTACCAAGAGTAGAGAAATAAAGACCAGCTGCTGATTTACCGAGATGACAGCTGCCAAATAAGTAATAGGTGTCACTGCCTATGGGCTCCAGGAAGGACTTCTGCCCTCAGGCATAAACTGCAGAAGCCTTATGGTTTCAAGTCCCTGTCCCACATACAAACCCCACCATATTTAGCACCTTAAGCAACAGGCACCACCACAACCGTATTCTCGTGGAAGAACATCGTCTTAAGTTCTTGAAGATGTCAAGGCAGAACATGGAAAAATACATTCGTAACAATAGTATCATGATTTCAACAGTATCTTTCACTACTGCTTGGCGAATAATAACGTCTGCTAACTTCTCATACCTTTTAACTCCTACGAACCGTTTGTAATGCACATATCCATCATCAAAAGACTATAGGTACAGTTTAAACGATAAGGACGTCTCTCCTCCATACAATTTAAAATGTTGCTTACCTGGTTATGTCCAGCTATATAAAATGTGCACTTATAATACATAAACCACATACTGTGTATCCATCTGGTGAGTTACTATCTGTATTTTACCTAAACTGAATGAAAACTGTTATCACTGAAAGCTTGTATTTTCCACTGACAGTCAATGAAATGTGCAAGAGAAGGATCAAACACATTTTCACACCTGATCAGACAAATACAAATGAAATAACAGCTGCTAATAAAAAAAATAAATAAAAAAACGTATAAAAAGTACGCTTAGAATCTACGAATCCTCCTTTTATCTCTTCCACCAAAAAAAAAACCAAACAAGGAAACATCTCACTTTAAACTTGGGGTTGAGGTATACGCCAACATAACACAGATTAAAAAAGCATTTGAGATGCTACTAATTTCCTCACATTTAGACACCTCTTCTCCAAAATGATTCACCTTCACTGTATAGAGAAAATTTCCAATACTTTCTTCAGCTTCATTTCCCCGATACAAAGATTATCTGACTGGGGAACAAGTTTTCTGTGACTAACCATAAGACTTGAATAGTAAATTAAAACCAACAAACAAAAAATTGCTGAGAAGGGTTATTCAAGTAGGTAAAGTCAGCTCACAAACCCAGCCAGACTCCTCAGTCGGCTTTAGCCAAGAAATGAGCCTGCAGAGATACCTCACTTCCAGACTACAGCAAAAAATGCTGGGATTATATTTTTAACAATGAAACTCTTGCTTAACTTGAGATGCAAATCTTCCAGTACCACAAGGAAGTTATACAAACTATTAAAATCTTTATTTTAATGCATCAACAGGCAGGACATTTCTGTAATTTCAATTTAGTGTTGTTCACAATAGAAAACTGATTCTCACCAGCTTATAGCTATGAAGACGTGTTCATCTGTACCACAATGTGGATTTTACAGTACGTTACTGTACTTTTTGTGCTAGCCAACGCCATAGACACTTATCCAAGCATAACAACATTTGCCTATTATTTGTAAGACAATACTTTGATAAAGTATTCTTATTTGTTAGCAGGCTTTTAACTTAATTAAAGATTTTTTTGAAAGAAATTAGAGTAAGTGATGAAAGAAGTATTTACATTACTGGTAATTACACACAGTAAGTGATGGATATAGAAAGTCTAAGATGTTTTGAAGTTTGATTTCATAAAGTGCTATCTGTAGCTAATGAGCCATATCAATTATAGAAACCAGAAGGCATAACGTCCAGAAAAGAAAAATCCGATTTCAGAACTCTATTTTTCAAATTGAAAGATGAAAACTCTTTTCCTTTTGTTTTATTTTTGAACTCCTGATAAATTTTTCAGCCGCAGAAGCACTAGTACTTCATTCAAATTAAGTGGTAAAAATTCAGGGTAGGAATATCCA
This sequence comes from Charadrius vociferus, assembly GCF_000708025.1. Classification (NCBI taxonomy): domain Eukaryota; kingdom Metazoa; phylum Chordata; class Aves; order Charadriiformes; family Charadriidae; genus Charadrius; species Charadrius vociferus. The sequence continues at coordinate 965,706 of NW_009647422.1, read as the reverse complement.
TGCTATATTGCAGTAAGGGCTCCTGCTAGCCAAGTTTATTAAATTTATCATTGATTTCAAATGTTTATCCAGTGATTTCCTCCAATTTAGCTGTTTGACTTTTTAGAAACAACCTTGGGAGCCAAACACATATTGCTTGAATGGATTTTCCACGTAATACAAACTGCTTTGCTAGATTATGTTATGTTCCGTCCATAAAGGTGTCAATTTCAGACAGATGCTCCCAAAAATAAACCTAGTTATTCAAAATTAAATTTAAATATATTAGTTTTGTCTTTTCACAAATTCTTTGCGCAAACCAAGTAAGAAGCCACTGCAGCACTTTTCCCAGTATATCAACAGGAATATCCTGCTGAAGGAGAAAGCAGGGATTACAACCATTAAGACAGTGATGCACATGACTTACAGACCAGGGCCAGGAAGTCTGCCAGAGGCCCAAAGGCTTAGATAGATTTGCATACAAGCTTAAATAACAGCTCACTAAAATGACCGTATTTTCATTTTATCAATTTATTTATCCCCAAATTTGTGAACACTAAGTAATGTAAATTTAAAAAGACTGCTTTGAAGTAGAAATGTGGCTACAGTTTTCAGAAAAATAAAAGCTTAGTGTGGAAGAAGAACAGTTTTATTTATAACACCAGTTAAAACAATGGGTGTCCCAGTTCCCCTGAGCAGGGACCTATAATCTTGACACATTAACACTTTGTTAATGCTTTGTTACCCCACCTTACACTCTTTGCAAGGAAAGCTTATCTCCATAAATTTCTTTTCCCAGCTGTCTACTAAGCCAGTCTTCCACAAATACTACCTAAAGCTCCCTCCATTCCAATCTTCCATGGTCTCCACAAAAGCACACATATTTCAGTACTGCACACAACAAGAATTTACTGTCTTTGGTTTCACAGAGATACGCAAGTGAGAGACTACACTTTGTCTTTTCTTAGCAGAAAAGGCTGATCAGTTTGGTCTTCCATTTACTAATCCAGACTTCAAGGTAAATCTCCAGGGTATTTCATTTTGCATTGCCTACAACAATTATATATGATGACTGGGTTACATGTTTTATTAAACCAGAATCTACATCTTATCTCCCTTACACACCTTCTGACAAGGGTCCCTGATATCACACGCCCTCTTGGCTCATGTTGTACTGCATTCAACTGGATTGCCAATCAGTTCATGGACAGAATCAAAGTTCTCATCTGTTTTCTGCCAATCTACAGCTTTTTGCTTTCAAATCGATAAAAGTTAATGGGAAGCCAGTCAAGAACATTCTCCATCTTCAGGAAGGGTAACAAAAAAACGCATAAGGCCTCCCTGGTTCTACTAATGCAGGCACAGTACTACCATGACTTTTGCAGTGGAGCTCATTTCACATAAATTCATAGCAGCTGAAACTTGGGAACTAGGAGAGATGTAATGAAAGAAAAGACTGACTGATAAGGCCATAAATTCATAGCAGCTGAAACTTGGGGACTAGAAGGAGAGATGTAATGAAAGAGCAGACTGACTGATAAGGGAAGGGACATACCCCAGGAAGGAAAGAAACTGAAGTGGAGTGAAAAAAGTTAATAAGGGGTCAAACAATAACATACTGTTTGACAAACGTCACATCAGAAGTTGACAAACGTCACATCAGAAGTTGACAAACGTCACATCAGAAGATGGGGGGGGTAGAAGTTAAAAAAAAAAAAAAGAAAAGATGAGAAGAAAGAAAAGTCTTCATGAATAAGAATAAAACAACATACTTTATGATGGATAAAGCCAGTCAGAGAGGGCAGGGAGCGAAGAAGTGTGAAAAAAAAACCTTGAACAGCCACACGAACTGCTACAGCAGACTACGTATGTGACATACTAGCCACACATCTGTTGTAATTATCACAGTTACCTGAAAGACTGAAGTTCCACACAGATTTTGCATCACAGAGTAAAGACAGAATTATTTAAATAGGCATCTGCTGCTATCCTGAATTTCTTGGCATACTGTAAGTAGTTCACTCTTATGTGCATGCTGTATGCATCCAAATCCACTGGTGGGGGGGACCCAAAACAGAGGGTTGCTGTCTGTGCTAGTATCAAAATAAACGCTTATTCCTGATTTATTCTCCATTTGCTCTTTAAAAATTATGAACCCCAATGTGCATTCATAAAAAAATGCTTAACAAGCAACTTATTAAAAGCAGCCTAAATTTAGACTTAAAAAACACTGACACAAAGCCTACAAAGTTTGCCATACTGCAAGAGGCACATACAAGCAGGCATCAAGTTTTATTCCAAGATTCAGTAGCTACAATTGAAATATGGACACAAAAGCTGTAATAAAGCGCAGCCAAAGATACGGTATTAATTCCTGTATTTTCTAAGCGATATACTTAAAGAGTAAAACCAATCTGAGCTCTGCAGTCTCTTCCCTTCTCACATACACACACCCAACACACACATACCTTTTGCTGCTGCTTCTCACCTAGTCTGTGCACTGCTCTCTTATTTTTAATTGCTACAGGTATCTTGACAAACATTGGGCAAGCAAAGTCTGTAAGGGGAAAGCTAAGAGCTAGCAGCTGCATGGAGGAATATTTTTGGACTCCAAGCAACCTACACTGTTAAAAATGACACAGTTTTGTTTTCTGCAGGCAAAGAGATGTCTCCAGTACTGAGAGGCGCGTCCTCTTATTCTCTGCGTTTTGTGGAGAGATGAGAGTTCAGCTTTTCCGTGTAGACAGAGTGAGGGCAATGCCTTATATCTTGGCTAGCAAAAAAATGCAGGATTGTTCTGTTCCCCAGTTCTTTCTCCCTACATCTAATAAGAATCGGTTTACTTGATTAAAGTCCAGTAAGCAAAATGTTAATTTGAAAATCTTCCGGCAGTTTAAAAGTTAAAATAAATACCTCACTAGTATCAGCAGGAGAGTACCTCTCAGAGTTAGTGCTTCATGTCATCTGGAAGCACTGCTTTATCATTCATACTTGATTCCGCTTTTGAAGGTCATCTTACAGCAAGGTTCAAGCTTTTTAAATATAACCTTAAATCCCGAGACACAGTTGCATAGTGAGTTTATAAACAGACACTAGAATAAAATACTATAACCAGATTACACACAAATCCCCATACCAACATTTTACCAATTGGCACATTTTCCTGCAAAAATACAAGCCATTAGTCAGATGCAATAAAAACAGCAGGACTCTGAATTTGATAGACAGCTGGGAGATTCCTGTTACTTTAAAAAGAAAATAAAGACAGACAGCCATGAACAGAGCCAAAGCCCCTGTGTCTACTCCAGGTACCAAAAGCTCTGCACCACCAAGAACACTAACGCTGCAATTCCTCTCTGACACCGCTATCAGTCATCAAACCCAAGTGGATGTGAGGGAAAACAAGGTAATCCACTTTCACTCGTGATGCACAGCACAAGGCTGAGAAGGGGACAAGGCAGGCAGCAGGAGGTATTATAAAATGGGAACAGGAATGTCTGCATAAAGAAAGAGCCAAAGAAAACAGCACAGGCAGAGATTCCTCAGATGGAGAGTCAAAACAACAACAAAAAAGCTAACAAAGATTAAAAGCAAGTGAGATGAAGGATAAATTGTCTTTGCTATAAACCAATTTCATCAAACTACCATTCCTAAACCGGAAGCTTACCCAACCTAAAACATTTTTAGTAGTCTTATTCCATAGCAAATCTGAATTTAATGCAACAGAAAATGTTAAAACTCCATTTAGATTAACATTTTTCTCTCCAGTAAAAGTATTCAGAAAAGGCACTTTCAATTAAAGCAACTCAAATAGAAGTTACAATAGCAACAGATTTATAGATATGCCCTATCAGATCACTGAAGTTAGAATTAAGTCTTCAGGAATTTTGGTGAAAACAAAAAGCAAGCCAAATGGGTTACACTTACATTTGAATGCAACTGAAATTTGAAAATGCAGAGATATAAACACTTATTTCAAAGGCTTTCAGAGAGACATTGAAGCAGAAAATGAAAGTGAAAGCATAATGAAGCCACCACATTTATTCATTTTTCTGAGAGACAAGTAGTATCGATACAGAGCACCGAGTCTATGTGAGACAACCAATACGCATCGATAAATTCATGTTCAGAAAGATGGGTAAGTAAATCTGTATGACCATTTTTACAGAGTAGGGAAAACAGAAGAGGGAATCAAGTAACTATTCCAGGATTAAAACTCACAGTCTACCACTTACAGGTGATTACACTTCCCATAGCAAAAATATGAGTTAAGAGATGGATTTGTTTTAATTGGGTTTTGTTTTTTTTTTTTTTAAACAGGCCACCCGGGGAGACATTCTATGCTTCTATGGTCAATTCTTCCTCTATGTTCAGAAGATTCATTTTGAGCAGGAGGAGGAAAGATTTAGACCAGATGACCTCCTGAGGTCCTTTTCCAGTTTTAATTACTGTGTGATTAAAAATACTTCTAGGACTACCTCTCCAGTTTCTTCACAACTCGCCCCAATATTCCACAGTTTATAAAACCGTAAAGATGTAATACAGAACCAGGCAGCACTTCTAATAGAGAAAGCTTTCTATCTTCAGAATAGTTAGACAGACTCACCGAACCTCTCTCTTCATGTATGCAAATGAAAATCAACAGCAAGGCGGGGGGGGAAGCACCCAGCACCCCAGTAAGCACCAAAAGTTACTAAAAACTGAGAAATAACACATCAATGGCCAAACTCATTGCTAACGCCTCGGGTCAATTATTAAGGCAAAAATATGGTTAAAAAAAAAAAAAAAAAACAGCCCAAAACAGGAAACACAACACTTGAGAGGAATGCCTGTGTCAGAGAGGCAAACCTTACCTGGTTCCCGGTTGATTTCTATCTCGAAGAAGCACTGGGGCCGGTCCTGCACCCCCATGGCGGCGGGCAGCCCGGCGGCCCTTCGCCACCTGGACACAAAGAAGAAGCGCTCAGGGTGGGGAGCGGCCCGGCACCGCCGGAGCCCGCCCCTCGGCCGCCCTCCCTCCCTCCCTCCCTC
>NW_009647422.1:948663-960171 GCF_000708025.1 Charadrius vociferus | reverse complement strand
GGCGGGGGTGGGGGGACAGGGAGGCGGAGGAGGAAGGTGCTTTATAGAATAAGTAACATGGCGATCCCCCGTAGAGGGGGGGATCCCCCCTCACAGACCGGTCCGTGCCGGGCCCTGGAGCTGAGGGATCGCCTCCGCGGTGCTTCACCCCTTTGTTTTGAGAAGCCTGAGCGGTTTTATAGAGATGTTTCTCCCTCTGAAGGGAAAATGGTTTTGCAAGCACACACACACACAAAAAAAAAAACCAACCAAAAAACAAACCAAACCCAAAAACAACCTCAGAAGATTTTGTATGGGAAAATGTTCTCCACAAGGTGCTCATCAGGGCTGTGGTGGGACAGCTCTGGTCCATCAGCTCCACAGACCAACCTGGGACGATCCTGCCCTGTGCTGCCCGGCCTAAACTTACCCAGCCATGGCTTTAGGAGCCCAAGAAAACATAAACCAAAGAAATTACAATTATTGCAGCAGGCCATACGTTATTTTTTTCTGAGTTTGGGATGCTGGACCATCCCAGGGTGTGGAAGTGGTAGCCTCAGCAATTCAAGTGTCAAACTGTTCAGGAAGGAGTATTAAATCTATAAATCCTCAGCCTGCATCATCCTTCAGGCCGAGTTACTTCACTCCGAGCACATCCAGCAGCTTAAAACAGCTTCTCATAAAGCCCCTTCATATTAATTTAATTTGTGTAATTACTCCTATAACAGTGACTTTGTTCTCATCCGTACGGAGATGGGTTTTCTGGGAAGGCGGAGGAAGGCAGCACCTCCAGCGTGGTTGTCCTGGCTTGAGCGACACAGGATTAATCTCTCTTTCAGTAAGGTCTCTTCTAATGCTTGGGAAAACAGCATTTTTAGAAGACTCTAGTGTCTGAGTTTGTGAAAAAATTTACTTTATAGCCAGCTATGGTGTGCAGGTTTCAAGGTGTCAGTGTTTTCCAGCTCACCAGGATGAGGAGTGAGACCTGGGCACTTGACCCAAGCTGGCCAACAGGGTTATTTCATACCATGAATGGCACATTCAGTATAAATTAGGAAGTTTGCTGAGGAGTTTTTTCTCTCCCTTGATGGCTGTGATCCTGAGAACTCCTTGCCCTGGTGCCGGAGCCCTGAGCTCTTCCCTTCCTCCTGAAGCCGCAGCGCTCACAGTGTCCCACATTGGCTGTCCCCTGCGGGGACTGCACAACTTCCTACAGATAGAACAGGCTGAGTATAATCCTCGTATATTTTATATTGGTATAGGGATGAATATTGGTTCTTTAGTATTATTAACGTTTATTATTTAGTCTTACTCTATTAAATCTGTTTATATTTTAAGCCCTGGGTTGCCTTGTTTTTTCCCGATTCCCCTTCCTGAGTGAGGAGGGGTCATCAGGTGAGAGAATAACTGTGTAAACGACAATAAATTGTTGTGGGCTCCTCAAAGTACACACCCTGCATACGCTGTGCCATCCCTACAGCCTTTACACAGTCTCCAGCTAAACCACAGCCTCACCACTTCGTGCAAAAAAATGTCTTTTATTACTTCCAGGAAGAAGTTTTGGCACTTTCTGCACTGTGAGGACACTCTTTTATTAAAGTCCTCACCACCGAAGAAGCAAACCATTTCTGAATGCTTTCCAAAAGTTGTGCAAAGCAGAACTCATTGCCGTAATTTTACCTGGCAGCAGTAGCTGTGGTTACGTCCTTGTCTGAGGAGAAATTCAGAGGTCTTAGATTTTAAAAAAAAATGTGCTGACAATGAAGAGTAGCGATACTGAAATCAAAAGATATTTTAGAAGCTAGGAATGCAGCAAAGTGGGGTTGGTTTAGATGTAATTTATCTCTAGCTTTAATGGCTGCTGTCACTGTAGTGTTTGAACATCTCATGAAGTTTCAACAGCCAGATTTTGTCAGTCTTTATGATGTCGAATAACACGTGATTGTCCTGAAGGAAGCCTGTCTTTGGAGTTGCCACATAGGTTTGCTGGTCCTTTGGGGTTACTTGCATGGCAAGATAACACACAACGTGAAAAAGATATAGCACAGTCTGGCCCTGAATTATTTAGCTGTGAAATGTTCTTATAAAATAGAAGAGTATTATTTGCCTCACTTTAAAATGGTAAACTGAGAAACAAAGCAGCTGAGAAACTGAGTTACAGTAAGTCCACAGGAATTCCTTTCCAAAATTAAAACTTGAAGATACATCTCTTTTGTTACCTTAATCTTCCCAAACAATAAATACCATACATTTGAATTTTTATGGTTTTAGGTGTTTTTTTTCTCCTGAGATGAAATAAACTATTAATTCCCCTGTACCTGCAGTCTCTTGCTTTTCCATTTTCAGAACATGAACTTGCTAAAGGCAGATGAGCAAAGAAATAAGCAAACATCTCAAAAAAGATATGGAAATGTGCTATTTGCTCTTCATGTAAGTAGCTAAGATTGTGAGCAATAAAAAAAAAGTTAATTTCAAGCCCTGATTATTTTAATAAAGAAGCAAATTAGAAAGAAGTTCTGATCCCCTGGGAGGTAAGCTCTTAAGATCATGTCTAGGAGTAGAGCTGATAAATATGCAGCCTGGTAGAAGAAAGACATATCCTAAAAAAAAAAAAAAAATATTCCAAAGCACATCTGAGGCCAGTCTTTTGAAACATGGAACATTTAGTTACAAATGAAGATTTTTCCTAGTGTTTCTCTCTGAAAGCTCTGCTGAAGCTGCTGTTTTGGTAACATCCCATGCCCATTGAAACCAGTGACAAGGTCCCCATTGGTTTCAGTGCCTACGGCTGCAGGCTATTTGAGGGGGATTCAGGTCTGTGTGGCAAAGCAGTATAGTTATGAATATTTGTTCGAGTTACGAGTATTTGATAAGCCATAAATTTGTGAAACGCCTCCTTTTATAGGCTAAAATTTTCCCAGCTATGTTCCAATGCTATGGACAACTTTCGCATGCAGCAAGATCAGTGCACACAACTTTATTTTCTACCTAAAGTCAACCTCAGAGATTTCCTGGTGGTACATTTTATGGCCAAGAATTCCCGTTGACAAATCTTGGCTGAGAGTTTCATTCTTTTCTGAGATAGAGCATGCTTGGCTCCAGGAGTTTGAAAAGTAGGAGGGTGCAAAAGCCACCGCTGAGTGGTTATGCAACCTACGTGCACATTAGGGTAAAACTGCTTAAATTAGGACATGGTCTTTATTTTCCAAAGTGTCTTTGATTGCCCTAATAATTACTGGTCTACATGTGGCCAGGAAAGCTCGAAGTAACCAGCTTTTGTTTAGGTATTTATGGAGGCTTTTCCTTATCTTTTTGCAAATTCCATACATAGAACCGGAGTCTGAAATTGAAACAAGCTTTTTTATGAGCAACAAGTTTCTCATGCTATTTTAGACGTTGCCATTGCAGTTACATTTGATAGGCCATACATGATAGGATGAGGGGGAATGGCTTTAAACTGGAAGAGGATAGGTTTAGATTAGATATCAGGAAGAAATTTTTCACTCTGAGGGTGGTGAGGCACTGGGCCAGGTTGCCCAGAGAAGCTGTGGCTGCCCCATCCCTGGAGGTGTTGAAGGCCAGGTTGGACGGAGCTTGGAGCAACCTGGGCTGGTGGGAGGTGTCCCTGCCTATGGCAGGGGAGGGGGAACTCAATGATCTTCAAGGTCCCTTCCAACCCAAACCATTCTATGATTCTATGATTTTATTTGTCAACTGCAATACTATACAGTGTCTGAAAAAGCTCTGGTCTCCTCCTCGTGTGCTGAATATTTCCTTACCTAATTTGTGATTTTCACGCACGTTTGTTAGATAAGGAGAAGAGATTTTCAACATAGATTTTCATTATCTGGGGCATTTCTGTTGGGGGGGTGGTGCTCAAAATACTTCTGTGAGACAAATTCATGGCTGCTTATTCGAGATCTCGCTTTGTAGCTGCTCTGCACAGATTCTGATCTGGCACGAACGGATGTGAAGTGTTGACACCAGGAGGAGAACTGACTCAGAGCTGTTCATGAGGGTCACTGAAGTTTTGAAGTTTTTCTGCAGTTAAATTTAAAAACTTGTGTTACTGAAGAACAGACGAGCACCTGAAGGGTTTCCTTCAATCAGTCAGTCATGCAAAACCATTTCTTTCGTATTTTTTCGGAAGGATAAATATTGCGGACCAGAATAACTGAAAAAGGGCTTTAATTATGAAAAGCCTCACTGCTGAGCAAACAAGAAGTTAAAAGCGAAAAGCTGACAAGCAGCTATCTGTCAAGCAAACTTAAACAGTGAAAAGGTGCTTTAATTAAAAAATACCCATGTCAGCATATGAGAGTGGAGATTAGAGTGTTAAAGGGAAGTAAATGGCTTGGGGATAAGTAATAAACAGTAAAATCTGTCAGCTCTAGGCTGCTGATGAAAATCCACGCCGTGGCAGCAACTTCTGATGTTTTTCCACACGTTGAATGCCAAGATGTTGAAGATCCATGCATGGCTAAGCAAGAAGCTCCTGCTCACATTACCAAAAACATGAAAACTCTGGGCTTTTTTTGAGCCTTGGAAGCAGTTAATGGTTCCCATTTTGACAGGACTGACTAAACTGGGAACTAAAGGACATAGGAGAATGCTCCAAGTGCAGCAGGAGATTTGGGGGCTTAGGCGGGTAGGGCTGTCGCTAGTGCCTGCCTTCGGCGGCAGCGTTCCCGTTTGGCACCGTGCAGTAACAGCTACTCAAAGAGCCTCTGAAGGTTATGGCAGAAACCATCTGGTACCCCTCGGCTGCCCTGGAGTCCAGCGCCTAAGCGGTCCAGCAAGTCTGCCCGTGGAAATGGAAAGCTGGATCTTTTGAAATCACTCTTTCACTGAACATGAACATGGGGTAAAAGTAAAGAAAGGTTATATTTACTGTTACAAACATACTAACAATGTCAATAATAACTTGAAAGCTTGGAGAGGGACTTTTTGCAAGGATATGTAGCGATAGGACGAGGGGTAATGGCTTCAAACTGGAAGAGGGGAGATTTAGATTAGATATCAGGAAGAAATTTTTCACTCTGAGGGTGGTGAGGCACTGGGCCAGGTTGCCCAGAGAAGCTGTGGCTGCCCCATCCCTGGAGGTGTTCAAGGCCAGGTTGGACGGGGCGTGGAGCAACCTGGGCTGGTGGGAGGTGTCCCTGCCCATGGCAGGGGGGTTGGAACTAGATAATCTTTGAGGTCCCTTCAAACCCAAACCATTCTATGATTCCATTAACTTCATAGAGACAGCGGCACAGAAGTAAAATAAAACCAGATTATAGCCACCCATCCACTGAGCCAGCTCCAATAAATTTCCCTCTCTTTTGCTCCCTGACAAACTCTTAGGACGCTTACACAGCGGTCCCGTAGCTGAAATTCATGTCTCAAGCAAAACCTTTGTCCTAGGGCTTGCTTTTGCCAAAAAGGAGCATCGATGTGGGAACACGCGTGTCCTCAGACGCGTTACAGGGATATTTGTAACCTCACACATCCAGACACTCCCTGTGGTTCTCTTCATTCACGCTTCTCTTTCCCCAGGAATTTCCTGTGAACTGTAACCCAATCAATACCCGAGCCATTAACACACTTCCTAAAGGATTACTGAGCTTTCCCCAATCCTGCCCAAAAGCTTTAGGAGTGTTTCCATCCCTGGCATGAGTAGGTGGAGCCATCTGCTATCCGGGCAGCAAAGAGAATTTGTTAATGACGGCCTCAGTGTGATAGAAATATAAGCAAACCATTAATCCATTATGCAGTAAATTGCTTAATGGGGCAGGGTATATTCCTGTACGTGTAGCTTCTTTAGGCACTGACGCCTGTATTTCATGTGAACTAGTGTATGGGCCTTTAAATGGACAGGATGTATGCAGGTTATTACCGGCAGCTTGCTGAGACTAGAAATACAGCCAGCCAGTTGCTGGCAGGCAGGTCAGGTTTGGGAGACGTGAGGTCTTCTCCTCTGGCCGCCTGTGCTCTCCCCGGGTGAAACAAACAGCTCCATCCTCTCTGGCTGGTACAGCATAAATCTCAACAGTGCCAACATCTCATCCAGAAAACATTCAAAAGCAAATGCTGTCAAGAAGCCTGAATATGAGTGAGTTCAGAAGCTGGAACATCATTTAATGTAGTTTTCTATATAATTCTCCTTGCTGCTCCAAACTAACTCCTACCTCTACAATCTTCCCATCTACATAGCTGCTTATTTTCTCCCCTGCATTACTATCTGTGTCACCCCCAAATCATTTTACAAAAATATCACCATTTCTCTGTTCTTTCACTGTTTGTAGAGAAGGAGATTGATGATTGATTTGTTGATTCAAGGCCAGGTTGGATGGGGCTTTGAGCAACCTGGTCTAGTGGGTGGCGTCCCTCCCTATGGCGGTGGGGTTGGAACTCGATGATCTTTAAGATCCCTTCCAACCCAAACCATTCTATGATTTTATATTTCCTTAACCAATAAATGCCAGATGTCTGATGTGTGGGCTGGTGTATTGTGTAGCTCTCTGTGTGGCTTGATCCAAACCCCAATGCAATTAATTTTTTTTTTTTTTCATTTACTTCAGGGGATTATAACTCAGGGCTATTGAAAGAAAATGATGTCTTCCTAGTAATCAAAAGTATTCTTTATCCAAAGGATGAACCCTGCTTCAGATCAGACTTGATTTACCCCTTCTATAATACTTAAATTAGGTAAAAAAAAAGGAGATTCTTTTATACAGCATGTAATTAACTGGTGAAACTTGGTGCCACAGGAAAGTGCAGAGGTTAATGATACAATACATTTGTTTTTGCATGTGGAGTCTTGTGTGGAAACTAATGAGTGGGCCACGCCACATAACAGCAACACAAGTGAGTTTTTACCCTCACAATAAAATTAGACTGTTGGTGTTACCGTGTTCTTGCAATCTCCCATCTGTTTCTCTGCGCCTGTTGTCTGGTATTAAATTATGAGCTGCTCTTGGAATGGATGATAACAAAAGTCTTTTGGTAGGTACTTTGACAACCTGTATTGGTCTTATGTCAGTGAAAGAAATAAGGCAATTTTGCCTAAAAGCCTGCCCTTATTCAGAAGTGACACTGAGGTAGGGATTAGAAATAAAAAAAAACTGGTAGTGAACAAGTAGAAAAAAAAAAAGGAAAAGTCATACATATTGCTGAAGGCAGCTAACCGACCCTGTGAAAAGCTTGCTATGAAATGTAATATCCCCAGGATCGCTCTGATTCAAACTAATATTTAATTAATAGCTTTTTGAGGGGAAAAAGCCGCGATGATTCCTTTCTCCTAGGTTTTTTTTCTTTCTTCTTTTTTTTTTTTCCTGAAGTTTAGTTTACCTTTTTACCTTTGCATTAAAGATGTATAAACCCCAGCTCAATGTTCTCACTAAGCACCGTCTGAGAACACTCTGCTACGCAGCACAATATGCTTGAAATGCTTGAAACGGAGTCAGCTCAGGTACTTCAGAGCTTGTTAGTTTTAGCTCAGTCAGTTTGGATGTTTCTCCACCATGGTTGCCAGCACTGTGCGTTGCAGGAGGGTTTGGTAATTTGGCTGCGATGCAAATGTACACAGCCAGCAGAGGTTCAGGGCAGCGCCCGTCTTGGGGACCACGAAGCAGAGACATCAAAGGAGCTTTGCAGACAAGCCCACCACCAGCAGAGACTCATCAGAGACAATTTGCTGTGCTGAGCCAGAAATGACTTCGCGGAGAGCTGGTGGGACACCTTGTCACTGTCCTCCCAAAGTTACTGCTTCCAGGAGTGTGACACATGGCACGGAGATGCTTGAGCTGGTTCCAGGCCAAACCAGCTGAGCTCTGGCAGGGGTTTACTAGCCAAGGCTCAGCACCAGTTCACGGCAGCTGCATCTCTCCGAGACCCAAACTGGCCCCAGAACAAGTACAGCTCCATTTGTATGCACTGCCGTTACCGAACCAATAAATCATATCGAAGCCAAAGCTGACTCTGCACGAAGCCATCTCAGGTGCATCTAAATCCAGGCAGCTGGCAATGCTTTTAAAAACAAAGAATTCAAGTCACGAGGCAAAGGTGACGGGGTGAAATGCAGTGGCCCTCGCGAGCTGGGAGGCCAGACTAATTGATACAGCACTTTGTTCTGGTGTTAAAGCTGTGAATCTACATCTGAGGCTCCAAAGCAGGGTGATGATACCAGCAAGAACAGTGCCAATAAGGAAAAAAGCTGAGCGGTTGGCAGAGCCACGGCTGCAGCGAGGCGGGTAATTCTCCCCAGATCAGAGCAGGCAAAAGGGAACAGTCACCTGGCCCTGAAACCGGGGGAAGAACGGAGAATCCTGTGCACAAGAGAAAGTCTGGCTTGTGGATACGGGCCGAATTGTTGGGATGAGGGAGAGGGAGGGATTCACGCAGGGAGTTCCTGCAAAGAAGTGGGAGGTTTCTATAGGAGGAACTTGGTGGGGAGTGAAGGATTGCCAGAAGTCCTTGATTGGCACAGTGAGTTTAGAGAACAGTATTAATAAAATATGCAGTGCCTCCTGGTAACAGCGCTAGTAATAACCATCAAGATTAATGATAATGTTGATATAAATAAAGTGATATGCAATTATGATTGGCTAAGGTCAGGAAGATATTATTTTTCTGGGTTGAACAATTAAGTGTGTTGTCTGCACTTACAGACTGGAGAAGGTTGGAAGCGGGGGGATTTATATTGTCTTCTGAAACATTCAATGCTGACCACTGTCAGAGACAGGATACTACATCGATCTGTTTGGGAATGACAATTTCTCTTTTCTGCAACAACCGCAAAACATTTGTGCTGGGAGTTCAGAAGCTTTGGCCTCACTTAATTCGATACTAAAAGATCTCGGTGGACAGAGATATATAAAACTGCCTGCGTGTTCTAGCGAGAATTTTGTTTATGCCTCTGCATAGGAAGAATTTGTCTTATGATAAGGCAGGAGCTTAAAGTAAAAACTGAATGTAAACATATAAATAACATAGTTTGGTATTTACTGTAGGCTCTAAATTCTAGCTCCCAAAATATAAATTAAATGGCTTGCTATTTACTCTAGCTCCCACTTGAAATGCAGGCTAGAATGCCATGGGTTTGTTCTAGTTTAGCAGCATGCTAATAATTGCAGATATACCATCAGTTGTGCTGGTGTATTCGTTTAATGGATTGCAATTATTGCTATAAACAAATGCTAATTGATTGGGATTTAAAATATACTGTAATTGCACTTTTATCATTGAACTTTTGTAATATAAAGACAGTAATTGCATCATCTTTCGATTTGATCAGTTTAAAGTACAGGGGCAAAGGCAGTTTTGCAATGAAGACCAAGAGAAATAGGAGAACGGTTTAAGTCAGGGAGCAGCCAACCTCCAGTCCAGCTCCCCTTACAACGCACGACAAAACTTCCCTCCCAGCGCAAGAAATTAGGACAGGGCACATATGAAACCACACAGAGATTTCCAAAATGGAGCCTTCAAGTTCCTGCGCACAAATCAGGACTTCTCTTGCTATAACCAGAGTGGATTTGCTGGCAGAGGGGGGAAAAAGAGAAAAGGAGAAGGCTATTAGCCCTGATTCCAAGTTTGCATGATGGGAGTATGCGCGAGGCTGCCAACCCCATCCCACTGCATGGCTCCAGCTGCAGCGGACGTATACGCAGAAGTCTCCCCAAGCACTAACCGTTCCACTGCTAAACCCAGGTTTTATGTGAGTAAATATTTTTTTGCCCTATACCCGTTGTTTTGATACATTTAAGTATCCATCCCTCTACCTTTATGCACTGAACTGAACTCTCCTCTCTCAGTAAGGTTTCCTAAGTGAGCCCATCTATTGACTTTCTGCCTTTCCCAGTCCCAGCCTCCCACCACTTCTGCTCTACCTATGCCATTTATCTGACCTGGAATAAACAACCTAAACCAGCAGAAAACCGCTCCAACCAAAACAACAATGAAAAAAACCACAAACCTTCAGGAATTTCACAAATCTTCCCCTATAGGTGCATCATACAGGTTAAGTAGGATGAACCTGAACCACAAAGGTGTCATCTAGGTGAGGTATCTCGTACCTGCAGCTTGCGTGTGCCCGTACCTGCGACTTGTGTGCATCGGTCAGTCAAAGAAAGATAATTTTTTTTCTGTTCTGATGGAGGATTATAGATCAGCTGGGAAATCAGTTGTGTTACGTTCTGCTACACCCAGTTAGTTTTAGTCCTGGTGCTCAAATCTGTCAAGAATTTAGTTGGGGTAACTGCCTGGCCTGTGTGAGAGTAATAATGAATAACTAAGCTTTTTACTGTCACAATAATAATGAAGTATTAATGGTGAATTAAGGAATAGAATGAAAGTCCAGCCATGCAGCCATTGCTGCCAGTTAGCGTCTAACTGGATAGTCAGATGTGGAAGCGTTAATGTATCTGGGTAGATGATAGTCAGATGTGGCAGCGTTAATGTATCTGCGTAAATGAAGGAGTGATATAATCACAGTGTCTGTAAACATAAATCAAGATCAGTAAAAACACTGGCTGCATAGATTCAGCCTCAGATTCTGAGGGTGGATTCAGCGGCTTTAAGGCTACAAAACTTAATTTCCTGATCACCTCTACCTTTAGCATCCCACCTGTATATCCTAAAAATGCTTCAGTATCTTCCTGTGCCAGTGGTTGGACTGAATTCCTGAAAGTATGTATATGTATTCTAGGAGAAGCAACAATTAATTGCATCAAGGTTGGAATAGAAAAGAAAGAAAGAAAAAAGACTTTACAAGCAAAAAAACCTCTAACTCGAAATGATCTACTTAACGCTCAATTTCTAATGGAAATCCACAAGAAAAATCTATAAATCTAGTTGTTACAAGCTCATCTAGAAACAGCTATAAACCTGTGTTCCTGGGCTTTTAGATTTTGGCTGCACAAGAAAATGTTTCTTCCACATTCTGTAAAACTGAGCTTCGGTGCTCCTGGCCAACGTCTTCCAAGCTGGCCAAATTGAGGGCCACACAGCAGAAAAAAATGTTTTGAATGTAATTTCTGACCCAAGCATTGGTTACACTCAGGTCTGGTTTAAACATATACGCCAGGGAAAATCATCAGAAAACTTCATTAGAGGGGATTTAATCACATCTCCATGGCCACGTTTCCTTGTGTGCGCCCTTCTGGCATTGATGAGATGTGGCTGAGTCTAATTCTCCTGGCACTATAAATGGGAGCGAACGGTGTCCCCTAATTCTCAGGTGAAAACAATTTGTTTCAGGAAAGAAAACTGTGTCTCTGCCTTCATTTTATTCCCATTTCCCCCTCTGCCAGAGCACTACATCAATCATTTTCCTTCCCTAAAGACAACCTCTGCTCTTGGCTTGTCTCAAACAGTTGTAGGATGAACTCGCTGTCAGAAAACACCTTCTGATGTTTAGCTTGACTGAAGCATCACCGACCCATCGCATGAACTCACTCACACCCTCTCTCTACACCGTTTTTTTGTTGTCCTGCTTATCGGGAAATGAAGGGGAAAACCACAAAAATAATGAGCACATAAGCAACACTG
>NW_009647422.1:934957-948650 GCF_000708025.1 Charadrius vociferus | reverse complement strand
AAAATAATACACAGCAGAGAAAGTCTCCCGAGATAAATGTGAAGATTTAGGGCAGCCAGACAGTAATTGCAGTGTGTGCAAAAGGCAGTGTGCATGCACTGCGGTATTTACAGCAAACAACATGTTCGGTCGACACAGCCCGTCCTCTGTTTCTGAGGCCAGTGATTTTCTTTTTTTTTTTTTCTTTTTTTTTTTTTGTTCTCTCTCTATTCGATCAGACTTTCCAAACAATTTTCCCGAAGCTTTGGCCTCTCGTTTGCAGTTTTATAGGCTGTTACAGGCACTGTTCGTATTTGGTGTTCTAAAACCGAGACAAGTTAGTTAATTTGGATTAGTCGTAACAGGAGTGTTGCAGTGCCACGGTTGGATAAGCTTTACCCTAGAAGGCAGGTTTCTAGGACAAACAATATTTATGAGTGTAGGCATCATTTGCTGAGGGCGGTGAAATGTGGGCTCTTTGAAGGCAGACTGAGAAAACAAAATTGAAACCACTTCTGAGCCTGGCTCCCTGACTTCTGGGATTTGTATAAATGCGACTACATCGTCGTTATCTCCGTTCTTCCCTGCTTCATACCCGCCAACTATCCTCCTGTTTGGCCAGCATTTGTCCTGCAGCAGGCAAGTGATGGGTGGGTTATCACTCAGGAAGAAGCCCTCTTCATCAGACTACGCAGAGGTCTTCACTGATGCAAAAGCAAGGTGGAAAAGTTCCATTCTCTGTTCATATTCAGATTTTGAGTCGCAGAAGCAAGCTTTGGCAGAAAATACACAGTGAAATATCGATGTGGACTAACTACTTTTGCAGGAAATCAAGAGATCAGTACAGTTTCCGTACTCAAGTGGTTTTTTCCCCTGAGAAAATCCACTTATGAGTGGTTGAACCTGTGTAATCTCATTGTTCAGGGCCTATTTCTCATGCATTCTTTCACATGCCTGTATTAGGACGAGTCACTCTATTGACGTGATGCAGGGCTGCTCCTTTTCCCCATCAGCAAAGGTATTAACCGGGTAGCAGATGAGTCACCTTCTCCTGCTGCACCACTCCCAGTGTACGTCTGTGATACCATCATCTCCAGATGCTCATCTCCTCAGTCCAGCCCCAAATAATCCCAAAATTGAATTAAAGTCTATGAGATTTTTAAAGTAAAGAAGGTTGGGGTGCTTTTCTTTTATGCTTTTAAGGATTCATATTTTTGCTCCACTCTCCCATTGTGAGATCTAGAAATTACCTTTGTTTTAGAAAACAAGCAGAGATTTCCCTAGGTTTCCTGTTATTCCAGAATTTTGAACCTTAAAATCTCATATATTTTCACAGGTCATGGCAGAAGTAATGAAGATGATCAGAGCGCTCAAAATAAGCAGTGTAAGCTCTTTTAGCTCTTTTCATCTCTCTAAATACTCTCTTCATCTCTCAGATGAAGAACTGCTGAATTCTCAGACCACCTCTCATGTAACCAGAAATGAGAGGATAAAATCAAATGATTGTTTGAAGGAAAGGATCTTCCTGATAAGGGCCAACTGGGATTGAGGTTTTATGGACGGGGATGGATTGGGCTAGGTGGACAGCATGCAGGTTGGGGCGAGAGTTTGGCTGGAAAGGGATGCTGCTGGAGGGAAGGCAGTCTCTTCACCTCTCATCCCTGCAGACCCCATAAACTCTGCCCGGGGATGTACGTGTGTGCGGTGTCGCTCGCTAAATGCATTGTATTAGCCCTCATGGTACAGCACACAGATGCTTCTTATCGGCAAGTGCTCCAGGGACACTCAGAGGCTGCTATTTTCTCTGTCTGATTAGTGAAGACCTGTCGGTGCCTGTAAATGGATGCGTGCCCAAAACCCATAGGTGTGATTGGAATAGGTTTAATCTAGCTAAGGAGGGGACACCAGAAATGGTGGTTTGGTGACACAGCCTTTCAGTGTGATACGGCAACTGGAGAATACACCCAGAGTCCCTGGTGGGTTTATGTCATCTGTACCGAAGGCAACGTTACCCTGTTTTCAGGGTAAACTAAAGCTGTGTTGGAAGATATGCGCTTCACCTACTCATGTTGCAATCCTGCCTCTAATTGCCATGAAGCCCCACTCCGGGTATGCACCGAATGCCCCAATGTGCTCTCAACGCTGTGTATCTGGTGACGTGTGCTGGTTGGCAGGAGGAAGAGATTACTTTCATAGAATCACAGAATCATTTAGGTTGGAAGAGACCCTTAAGATCATTAAGTCCCCCCGTTAACCGAACACTGCCAAGTCCACCACTAAACCATGTCCCTCAGCATCACGTCTACCTGTCTTTTAAATACCTCCAGGGACAGTGACTCCACCACGGCCCTTGGCAGCCTGTTCCAATGCTTGACAACCCTTTCGGTGAAGAAACTTTTCCTCATATTCATCCTAAACCTCCCCTGGCCCAACTTGAGGCCATTTCCTCTTGGCTTATCGCTTGTTATTAGTGAGAATAGGTCAACCTCCCCCTCACTACACCCTCCTTTCAGGGAGCTGTGGGCAGCGAGAAGGTCTCCCCTCAGCCTCCTTTTCTCCAGGCTGAACAACCCCAGTTCCCTCAGCCGTTCCTCACAGGATGTGTGCTCCAGACCCCTCACCAGCTCCGTTGCCCTTCTCTGGACACGCTCCAGCGCCTCAATGTCTTTGTTGTCGTGAGGGCCCCAAAACTGAACACAGCACTCGAGGTGGGGCCTCACCAGTGCCGAGTACAGGGGGACCATCACTGCCCTGGTCCTGCTGGCCACACTATTCCTGATACGTGGAAGTGTTGCATCCATCAGGACTGAATGCGGACCTCTGGGCATGAAGCAGAGATGGGGTGTGCAGTAACACCACTGCTGCTCTCTCGCTGGATGTGCACGGTGCACTACACCACGTAGTATCGGCGCAGGTGCCACAGTCCCTCCTCCTGTGTGAAACCTGTCCCTGGGATTCATTAAAGGGTGGGATATAAAAAGGGACGTTAGCTCTGATGCTTCTAGCTGATGCTGTCAGGCTTAAATTCCCCCTGTAATTATAACTGGCCACTTTTCTTTTTTTTTTGTTGTTGTTTTTTAATTTGCAGTTCACCATCCCTGTGCATTCGGCATGACTGTGCTGCAAGCAGGGTGTATTTATGGGGCAGATGATGTTGTTTCTCTAAGGGGCTGATCCTAGAGATCCTCAGGGGAAGAAGTTCCTTTGAACATTTTAAAACTGCCTATTCGCCTGCTGCTAATTAGGCAAATATAACCTCCATTTGAATCCTCTTGGAGACCGGCAAGAAGAAAAATACCCTGAAAGCGGGTAGGGAAGGGTTAACAAAGGAAAAAGGCAGGCTGTGAAAATATTCTTTCTGGCTGGGAGATGGTAGGCACAAGCGCTCATCAAGCACAGAGTCTCTTTATCTGCTATCTGACATGCCACAGGGGACAGCGGGATGCCAGCAAACCAAGGTCGTCGCCTCCCTCTTTGAAGGAACAGCGTTACTACATACTGGCACAGAAGTAAAAGCTGGACCTCCGGCACAGCCAAACCGATCGAGTGACACAAGTCAGGTGAAAAAGCGTGGAAAAAGGCAGAAGTATCAGCACCCAAATCCTCAGATACTGAAAGCTGAAAGGGACAAGGAAATTATCCAGCCTGACCTCATTTGTGCCGGGGATTTTTTCCCCAATTATTTCTCCGTAGAGTCTGACAACTTGTCATTTAAAGGCGAACCAGAAGTCAGTAACCTATGGCTGGTAGGTACATTGAAACTCCCCCTTTTTGAGTTGGGAATCAGAGGAGAAAATGAAACCTTTTTTTTTAGGATCAAATCCTGCAAAGAATTATGCATGTGCTTACCCAATGGACTGGATGGACACATCGAAACCAGTAAACAGAGCCAGACACTGGTGTGAACACTTGTCCGGGGGGGTCTCCACTATACAGTTGTTGGCATTGCTCTTTTTGTGGTGTTGGCTTCTGCTGACTGACCCGGTCTGAGAAGGTCGTGGGCCAGCAGCTCTTCCCGGCCAGCAGAAAGAAGAAGCCACCCTGTCCTGGGCAGGGGAAGAACAGGAGCAGAGTTCAGCTGTATAAACAGGAGTCTTGACATGGCGTTCGATCTCAGGTCAGAGGATGAGCTCTGACCTTCTTTATTTACAGGAACAGATATAGTTAATCAGCTTTTGTGAGCCAAAATGATGCCTGAGCTTTTTTTTTTTTTTTCCTGTCAATGCTTTTTAGGTGCCACAGCATCACCTGAGGAGGAGGAGCAATGAGGGCTGTTTGGAGGAAGAACTGTGATAACATTTAGCCAGAGCTGAGTGTCCTGTTAGTTCCCAAGAAACACCAAAGCTCTCTAACATCAAGCAGATGCCATCTTTTAAAGTCTGAAGATGCTGTGACTTACAACACAGGGGGAAAGGGAACAGAGAGAGGGAAGTTCTGTGTTAAGGGACACAAAGCCGCAAGCAGCTCCTTCGCAGCCTCCACTGACTCCCGGTCAGCTTGAGAGGCTCCTGGCCTGAGTGTCTGGTCTTAAATGTTAATATAGCATGACAAGAGGATGTGAAGAACAAGAGGAGGCTTTCGTCAGGGTCTTGGATGTACCACTAAGCTCTACAACCTCCTTCCTTCCCCTCAAGAAGGGGCTTTAGCTGCCTGTGCTGGAGGAAGCTCTGCTAACGGTGCAGCCGTAGCCTTGGGTAAAGCTGCTCTGACATGAGTGTGTGTGAGGAGTTGCTGAGAAGTCCCATGTGAGGTCTCCTTCCCGTATTTCAGGAGCTGCATTTAAGCTGGCACCTTTGCCTGAGTGATGCTTGACGTTCTTTCGTGCCCTGCCTTGTACCTTGCTGATCCTGACCTGCTGACTTGGCTTCTTTGTCGCTACGGACTTCTCTGTCATCTGCTGGACTCTTGGCTGGACTTGGTCGCTCTCACTGGACCTGCTCTGCTCTCCTTGCTGCAGAACCAAGCCCATGTTGGGAGGCTGCTGCCACCCTCAGCTCTTGGCTCCCCTTCTGCTATGGGACAGCCCCACTCCACAACTCCTGGATGACCTCCAGACCCTGCAGGGGACTCTGGTCAGCCTACAGAGGCAGGTCTTGACCTTGCAGGTTTCTCTGACACCTCTGCAGCCACAGAGGTCCCTATCTCTCAACCCCTGAACCTCTCAATGGGGACTGGGCAAGGCTATGGGGTTTACTGGTCAGATGTGACTAATCTTGGCCACCTATTTAGCAGATTTTAGTGGTCCAATGAAAATAATGTCCCAGATCTCAGAGAGGACCCTGGATCGGGTCATGCACTATACTGAATGTCAAACCCCCATACTAAAGGACCCTTAAACTGGTCACTGCTCTGGGTCATTTTTGGGGGGGTATCACAACCTATATGGCTGTGGCAAAGGCTGGTGCCCCACCTCACAGTGCCCCTTACTATCACCCCATGGGTTGGATGCACCACCCAAACTGCTGCTCTGGTGGACCTGGGGCATCCCATAATTTCGTTGGCCCTGAGCCACCCCCTGCCACTGCTTTCGGTGGGAGAAGCACCCAAAGGGGGCCCATCACCCATAAGACCATTCCCCTCCTGGTCATGGCAGCACCCAAATGCTCAGACCTATGCTGTCCTGCCCTATCCTGCACTCCCAGGACCATGCCTCTGCCCCAGGCACAGGATTCCCCCCTCAGCCACACTCCCAGATGAGTGCAGTGACTGCCAACGTCTTCGAAGGGGATGGAAACACTGCCACTTCACTGTCCATGTGGTCACCCCATTGGTTTGAGTCTGTTGGCAGCATCTACACAGTGTTGCACCCTGAACTGGTGGCCCTTGAACACCTCAAGGTGAATCCGTCATGTGGGGGATGGTGTCTGCACACTGGGCATTTCACAACACCGGCCTCTCCAAAGCTGGACCTTTGTCAGGTGTGGGGACCAACAATGATGGGAAAGGAGGTGGCTGTCACAGTGTTGAGTGCACCAACAGGTTCTACAACCTCTTCCCTGCCCCTCCTACGGCTTTAGTTGCCCGTGCTCAGGGTCAGCCCTGAGGTAGGGCAGCTGTAACCTTGGATCAGGCTGCTGCGGAAACAGCTAAGTTGGAAGGAAGAGCTATGAGAAATCCTGTCCGGTGTCTTGAGAGCTGCATTTCAACACCAGCCCTTGCCCTTGGTCCTTGCCTGAGCTGGGGTGCAGGTATGGCTGTGCCCTGCCCAGCTTTGCCAAGCTGTTCTTTCAGCTTCCTGGCAAAGGGAAGGAGGAAGACGGAAGGCAGAGGAATACAATAAACATTAGGGCTTATTCCCTCTCTGCTCATTTAAATAACTACTAAAATGGTGTGATTATTTGCCAGTATAAATGCATAATTGATTATTAATTCCCTTTGCAGAGGCACTGTGTCCTTTAGTCCCCGCTTGACGTGGACCACAAACGTAGTACAGAATGAAACCACACTGATGGGGCTACACTGAGCAGAAAGCACAGCTGGCTTATTGCTTACGCTGCTCAGGATTTTAAAAGTCAAAGTACGTCGGGCTCCCTGCTGATAAAAATATTCCAAGTTGCTGCTTGACTCAAGGGTGAACGCAATGCGAAACGTCCTCAAAGCGGTCGGCGGTGTCAGTTTAAAATGCTCTCACTGCTCCTTTGGTTGCACCAACGTGCCTGTGGGGCTCTGCTCTGAAGTTTTTACAGAGGAGAAGTCGGTGCATCACCTCTTTGTTCTTGCTGCCTTCTCTGATCTTTCTCATGGCTGTCCTCACCAAAACCACCGTGTCAGTGCAGGACAGCAATGCCCAGTGGGGCGCGGGAAGGCTTCAAGCCAGTTGTGGCATTTTTACATCCTGTGAAACCTGGGCAGAACATTAAAAGCCACGGTGAGCTGCCTCAAGGATTAGGCTGCTTGCTCTGTCCTTGGAGTATCAGCCAGGGGTGAAAGAAGATGGAGCACAGAGTATATGGAACTGTTGAGGGAAGAGCAGGCAGCGGCAGCGAGACACGGGATGCAGCTTGTGCCTTTATGCTGTAGCGTGCTTGCACCTTTCCCTGGAGTGACACTGCTTCTTATCGATGAAGTCGGGTTGTTCCTCTGGATAGACTGAGCTGATCCTCTCTGATGCCTCTGATGTTTCCAAGTAACAAAATAAGCTGTGAAGTGTGCAATGAGAACTAACGAGTTGCGTTTTTTTAGTAAGACTCCAAGCTATAGGACACCCAGTCAGGGTTTTCCATGAACCATTCAGTTTTAAGCCATTGGTTTGTAACGTAATGATGGCACGATTATTTATTTGGTGTCTTGCAACATTCACTACGTGCCACTTTGAACACTTTGCTACAAGCAATGTAAAAATGAGATTGGGCTGGACCTACAGAATTAATGTAGCTGGTGATTATTATGCTTGAGGAAATAACAATGATTTGTTAAATTGGGAAGTAGTTGTTGTAGGCTACATAGGAGCAATGGAAATAATCTGTCGGTCAGTCATGATAACATCTGAAACACACATGAGAACTCAGGGTAAATCCATAATTACAAAAGCCCCAAACCAAACAGACACAAGAAGGTCAGTACGTATTTACATATTTCAATATAAATACAGAGGCAGAAGAGGGGGTTCTTCCCACCATGGCCAGCTGAACCGGGGAACTCCTTGCCAGAGGCTGTAGATGCCAAACGTTTACTTGGGTTTAAAGGGAAACTAAGACAGGATTTTTGAGAGATCTGTTGAGGATTACCAGGGAGGCCAACCACATCAGGTTCACGAAATTCTCTGAGGTGAAAGTAGTTGGGAACTGTAGTCGATGGGGGAAGTATCGCTTAATTCTTTCTTTGACATCTGCTTATGGACACTTTTGGAAACAGGGCAGTGGACTACTTGTGCATTTGGGCTGAATCAGTATTCCTGTTCCTTTGCCCTTATGATATTATTTATTTATTAACAATGAATTAACATGAATACGACAAAGCTGAATAACTGTTTATTGACTCTTCTCATATTGTTTAAAACAAACCCTATATCCTGAGAATGTTTATACAAACCAACATTACATTCCTTAAATGCATGTGGTGGGATGCGGTCAGTTCAGTGAGTATAATCTGACAAATAAACCTTTCATGTGTTCATCAAATGCTCACAAAACAGAGGGTTTAGATTACAAATTACGACATGTTCTTCTACAGTAATATGGAGCAAATAGAAGGCTTTACCTCCTGTTACAATATTAAATAAGCTAGTCTAGAAGTTAACAAATCTACTTTCCAAATCCTTAGGAAATGAAAATTTAAGACTTTGCTTCTTATCTTCCTCCATCATGGATGTTTTGGGAAGTAACGAAATGAGCATTACAATGGGATTCAGGGACTGAACTTGAACTTGACTATGTGTTTCTACTTGTCTGAATGTAGCACTCAGCCAGTGTCTTACAAAGATATGTTGGTGATGCAAAATGTTTAATGATGTCTCTCACGACAGCCTGTCACCCTACTGGCAGCGTGGGACACAGATCATAGAGTCACAGAATCACAGAATTGTTTAGGTTGGAAGGGACCTTAAAGACCATCCAGCTCCAAACTCCCCTGCCATGGGCAGGGACACCTCCCACCAGCCCAGGTTGCTCCAAGCCCTGTCCAACCTGGCCTTGAACACCTCCAGGGATGGGGCAGCCACAGCTTCTCTGGGCAACCTGCGCCAGTGCCTCACCACCCTCAGGGTAAAGAATTTCTTCACAATATCTAATCCAAATCTCCCCTCTTCCAGTTTAAAACCATTACCCCTCGTCCTATCACTACATGCCCTTGTAAAAAGTCCCTCTCCAGCTTTCTTGTAGGCCCCCTTCAGATACTAGAAGGCTGCAATAAGGTCTCCCTGGACCCTTCTCTTCTCCAGGCTGAACAACCCCAACTGTCTCAGCCTGTCCTCACAGCAGAGGTGCTCCAGCCCTCGGATCATCTTTGTGGCCTCCTCTGGACCCTCTCCAACAGGTCCATGTCCTTCTTATGTTGGGGGCTCCAGAGCTGGATGCAGTACTCCAGGTGGGGTCTCCTGAGAGCTGAGTAGAGGGGCAGAATCACCTCCCTCACCCTGCCGGCCACGCTGCTTTTGATGCAGCCCATGATGTGGTTGGCTTTCTGGACTGCGAGGGCACATTGTCGGCTCATGTCCAGCTTTTCATCCACCAACACCCCTAAGTCCTTCTCCTCAGGGCTGCTCTCAATCCATTCTCTGCACAGTCTGGATTTGTGCATAAGACAGCTACAGAACCTACAGAAGTGGCAGCTTCTGTGGCAGCTACAGAAGAAACACTGGCTACAGACCAGGGTCTTGCATGACCCTGTCTTGCCAGCTATTATCAGAGGAGCATCATGATCCACTCGCAACCTTGGGTACGACATCAAATCTCCATTCAGAAAATGACTAATCTATTTTCACTGAGGCTGTGATTACTGGACATGTGTAAAACTGAGCATGCTGAGAAGGTTTTAATCTTACACATACTTTCCCATTTTGTGAATGGTTTGGATTCACTATTTGCATATCTAAGATATACATCAGTGGTTTACCTCCACTATTCATACCTGCACAAGGTGAAACCACGTACCATAAATAAGTGGTTGTGTGAGGCATAAAGACTGCAATAGCCTTCGCTTTCAGATTAGGGTATACCTTTCTGAAGCAGAGCTGTGTGTTATCAGTTGGATAATTCACAATTGTCTACTTTGGAACCAGCATCGTGGCCTTCTGAAGATGGGATTTGTGTCCAGCATTCTTGCTCACTCAGGAAGTATTGGTGAAGACATTTGAGCTCTAACAAGCTATTATGTCTATTTTGTTTTTAACGTCACCGTCAAATGCCAACTTGGATTCATCCAGAAAGCTGTCAAGGGTTTTGTGTGTCAGTGTGTTTTCTTCTATTTTAATTTAAACCTTTTAGTGAAAGTTTCAGTACTTGCCATGCTCTGTTCTTTCCCAGTCATGGCTAGGATCATTAAATCATAAGAAAATCCCAAAGGAAAGCAATCTAATAAAGCAGTGCTGTGTTTTGTGGCTGGCATGATAATTCAAACAGAAGGTCCGTCAAAAAATCATGCTTTTCTGAATGCTGCGGGGAAATGAGGGCATGAATACCCTGCCTCTTTCTAACCACCATGCCACAGCAATAAGAAGTGAATTTGCATTTAATGTAAGAAAGTATAAAAACTCATTCAGTGAAATGAATTTTTGAAGTTACTTTCTCAACAAGGCACTGCTCATGTTCGCTGGCACTACGACAGCTTCCTGGGGATTTAGGGACCAGTGCATGATTTTGTATAATCCACTTGGCCAGGCTGTCTGACCCTGGGTGTGCCATGTCTAACGTATGCTAACACTACTCCACGTCACCTTGTGGAAGGAAACCTTAAAATATACCCAACTTACCTGCTTTATCACCTCTTACCAATGCAACCATTTTCTATCACCTCGTGTTCAGTATCAGTAAAGTAGGTGCTGCTCTGATATCAGACTGTGCTTTGGGTTTGGTTGTTTTGGGTTGGTTTTGGTTTTTGTTTTTTATATACCTTTAAGTTACTTCACAAATGAAGCGGAAAAAATTGATTAGTCTGAGTAGCGGTAAGTAGTTTTCTGTCTGGTTTGGTTTTCCTAACCGTTGCTATCACCACCTCTCAGGTGGTAGGTAAAACAGCTCAACAACTGAGGTTTTCATGCACTGTCAAACACTCTAGCATTCCCTGGTGGACGATTTTTTTTTTCTTTTCCCCCAAATAGTCAGTCTATGCTTTACTCTGTAGTTTTGTCTTTGACATAAGGATGTGCTGCTTCAAAATGGAAGCAAAGATTGGCTTCAAATTCCCTGGCAAAGCTTCTCAAACAGGATAAGGTCATCTCAGCTTATCTGGTTCAAGCCTGTCTGCCTGTAATGTTGTTTTCTTTGGAACTTCAGCATCATTGCTCTGTGCTTCATTGTTCTCATTTCTTACAGTTGGAGTTGTAGCAAATGAAAAAATCAGCTTTTTGTTTCTTTTCTTTTCAGCACCAGTGGGTAGATCACTGTTGATGTAGATGGAAACATTTTTTCCCTATAATCGTTTGGACTCAGCCTTCAAACTTCTCGTCCCAGATCCATTGCCTAGTGCAAGAGGAACAACGTTGGGTGGCTGGCAGCAGACTGGTGGAGGAACTGGAAAGATACGAAGCATTTAGTGGTCAGTGCAGCCTTACTGACAGAGTGGAAGTGCTTCAGCATTTTGACTTGCTGGGCTGCTCATTTTCTCCCACAGCAGGTACTGGGAAAGAACAGCAGTGGCTCTGCCTACAAGAAGCTGCAAAGCATTGCCTGGAGGAACCCGTATCTCCCAATCTTCTGAGCCACTCCTGTGCTACAACTTGGTGCAGTCAGTAAGACGGAGCCCTGCAAAGCGCTGGCTGTAATTCAGTGGATGCTGCTAAGCTACAATAACATAAGAAGTTCATTTCTAAACATACAATGAACTTGTAGATCAACCCTCCAGTCTCTGTAAAGGACAGGAATGTTGCATTTTGTACTGCATTAGGAAAAATGGGTAGCAGGAAGGTTTTTGTTGCTAAGTCAAGACAAGCACGATCGAACATAATCTCTGCTGTGCAGTGCTAACCATCTGACACAACTTCTGTCTGCTGATCCCCCCTGGGCCAGTAGCAATTCCGTCATGGCCTGAGTGATATCCTTGCTCAGTCTTCTGGCCACACAAGTATCTTGGATATTGAAGAGCTGAAAGAGTAAAAGAGAGGAGCGAAGGCTGGAGTCTCTACTGCTTTTGAAGGATGGCTGTCTTGGGCTAACAAATACCCACACAGCTAGACTTCAGCCAGCTCCTCAAAAGAACTTGTGAAACAAGCAAACAGATTGTGACAACCTCAGATCACTTACTGCCTCGCCTCTGCCTACTGCTGCTGTTAACAGAGCATAACAGCAAAGAATGTTCACCGTTTTGCCAGTTACAGGGAGAAGAATGCTGGATTTGGTGGCAGCACAGCTCCCTCCAGCACACCTGGGAGTACAGATGCCGCGACTGCAGAGTAGTTGGTGCTAACCCACTGTATTGTGGACTTGTTTGGTGACCAGCTTCCTAAGAAAGGTCTAGAAGCTGGAGGAAAAAGCCTACCAAACAACACACCTATTTCTTTTGGTGGTGCTAGTAAACAGAGAGATGTTCCCTTAAAGGCAGAGTGAATGAGATTAAAATCTACCACACTATGGGAAGCGGGCAAACAATACCCTGCATGGATAAAAGAAAAGAAGTGTTTGGAATTAAGCTGATCTATTGCTATTCCCCAGAATCCCAAATACATCTTTTTCCCCTAAAGCAAAGTATTTCATTTCACCAATAGGAAGAATCCAAAGCAGCAACCCTCAGCAGGGATGAAATCAGATTGTGAAACAAAATAGATCTCCACCAGTGTGATGACTTGTTTTGATGAGTGGAAGCTGTTAGAACAGCAGAACATCAATGGTTATTCACTGCCCATGGCACTAAGCAGTGCTGCTATTGCTTAGAAACAGCAACAACTTGCTTACACTCAGATAATATCCCTACATCAAGATTTGTGAATTCAGAGCTCCCAAGTTTAGTCAATTTTTTTTCTTTTTTCTCTTTTTCAGATGAATGTCCTGTGAGAAGACGGTTTGCGGTGTGTTACTGCCACAATGCTTGCAAGGAGACACAGGTATCATTCCAGGTGCAGAGCTTCCTGACTTTTTTCTACGCCTGGTGCCACCGGAAGGAAGGAAGAAGGTAATGTACTTTGAATCCCAATTCATCTTCTGCAGCAGCTCTTAATTATAAAGAAACACCCAGCTGTCACCTAGGATGCACAGTAGTACAGAGCCCCTCTTGAAGCACCAGCACTGAGCTAGACAGTTTAATTTCAGCTGATGGCTTCCAGAAGAGCCTGGTAAGAGTGCTTCATGTTTGACTTGGTATCAGAGCCATTGTGTCACTGTGAAAAATCTCACTCTCCCCCTCTCCCTTGGATGAGTGCTCCTGCCAACATGACAACACCCACAGCCCACACCCTGATCTCATTGAACCATAAAACTGTTTGGGTTGGAAAAAGATCCTTAAGATCATCAAGTCCACCACTAAACCATGTCCCTCGGAACCACATCTACCCGTCTTTTAAATACCTCCAGGGGTGATGACTCCACCACTTCCCTGGGCAGCCTGTTCCAGTGCTTGACAACCCTTGCGGTGAAGAAGTTTTTCTCATATCCAACCTAAACCTCCCCTGGTGCAACCTGAGGCCTTTTCCTTGTCTTATTGCCTGTTACTTGGGAGAAGAGACCAACTCCCCCCTGGCTACCACACTCCTTTCAGATACTTGTAGAGAGCGGTAAGGTCTCCCCTCAGCCTCCTTTTCTCCAGGCTGAACAACCCCAGTTCCCTCAGCTGCTCCTCACTAGACTTGTTCTCCAGACCCCTCACCAGCTCTGTTACCCTTCTCTGGCCACGCTCCAGCCCCTCAATGTCTTTGTTGTCGTGAGGGCCCCAAAACTGAACACAGCACTCGAGGTGGGGCCTCACCAGTGCCCAGTACAGGGGGACCATCACTGCCCTGGTCCTTCTGTTTCTCGCTGTTCTGGCTATCCCGCTGCCCACCCGGCAGAGAGGTTGTTTTTCAGACCCATACCCGGCCCCGACCGTGTGTGTCGACCCGCTGCGGGCGGCTTGTGGCGGGGGCGCGGGG